>NC_141537.1:158173141-158477141 GCF_021556685.1 Rattus norvegicus | reverse complement strand
AGATTTTTTTTATTAACTTGAGTATTTCTTATATACATTTCGAGTGTTATTCCCTTTCCTGGTTTCTGGGCAAACATCCCCTAATCCCTCCCCCTCCCCTTCTTCATGGGTGTTCCCCTCCCCATCCTCTTCCATTGCCGCCCTCCCCCCAACAATCTAGTTCACTGGGGGTTCAGTCTTAGCAGGACCCAGGGCTTCCCCTTCCACTGGTGCTCTTACTAGGATATTCATTGCTATGAGGTCAGAGTCCAGGGTCAGTCCATGTATAGTCTTTAGGTAGTGGCTTAGACCCTGAAAGCTCTGGTTGCTTGGCATTGTTGTACATATGGGGTCTCGAGCCCCTTCAAGCTCTTCCAGTTCTTTCTCTAATTCCTTCAACGGGGGTCCTATTCTCAGTTCAGTGGTTTGCTGCTGGCATTCGCCTCTATTTGCTGTATTCTGGCTGTGTCTCTCAGGAGCGATCTACATCCCGCTCCTGTCGGTCTGCACTTCTTTGCTTCATCCATCGTGTCTAATTGGATGGCTGTATATGTATGGGCCACATGTGGGGCAGGGTAAATATATTTTCATGTCACTGAATTTTCATGGTGTTCTTTACTGTGGTTGCAATACTGTATATTTAAAATCACTTCCAGACAGTCCAAATATTAAATACAAATGTACAATAAAAGATAAATATTTCTGATCATAGTCCCCTTCTTTAGCATGAGGTCAGTTGGCTAGCTACCATCAAATGGCTAGAAACTTTCCTGGAGGAAGGTACAATTTAATGGCAGAGCAACTGCCTATCCAGTGAGAGTTTTTGCTCTCGTCTATAGTATAAAAGAAAAAAGTTCCTTCAGGAAAAAAGCTCCAAAAAATGAAAGAGTTTTCCTGAAGTTACAAAATACTGTCAAGCAGAGAGGGAAGAGCTCACATTAAAAAAATGATTTAATTTTCAGAAAAATATTTCATTTATATTCATTTATATAGAGCAGGAAATACAGCAGAATTCAAGATAAAGTTTCTGTAAATAACAAGAGCAAAAATCATGTCAAGAAAGCTTTTCCTTCCCACTGTACAACTCTACAGCTCTTCAAGTCAATCTACAAATGGTTTAAACATCTGAGACTCCAGTAAAATACCAGATGGGATCACTCAAAGTCACAAATACCACCCAACTTTGTGAATGACCATTCCTTTATACACCCATCTTTGTTAAGTACAAAAACGGGATTTTGTTTTGTTTTACCTGCAGGAGATCCTGAGTAGGTGACCGAGGAGTTGGATTCATTCTTGATCCTTACTTCTGCATAAGTGATTTCTGAAGCCATATCAAGAAAAGAATTTCCTCCGTCAAAAAGAGCACCTTGTTCCCTCTCTAAGATTCTGTGTTATACGAGAACCAATCACAGTGATAAGATGTCATATCACACATTTATGTGAAAGAAGAGGCATGTCTCATGAGGATAAACCATATAAGAACAAGAAACCACACACAGGTTCACTCAGGTCACACAAGGGAGATGCAACCTCTTAATATAGGAAAATAAAAATTGTAGCCCTCAAACGCACTCAGCAAGATATGCAAGGTCTACAAAGTAGGAACTCAAAGGGGGAAGGAAAGAAATAGGAAGGAGGGGAAAAGCGGAACCATGCTATTAGAAAACTGTGTCTTAAGACTCTACAATAAGCATAAGTTTGTGCACTTCTATATATAAATGTGGTTTCTAGCAAACTAGAAAAGATGAGCAAACACTTAAGGCACAATATTGATTTTGACTGAAAAGGCAATTTTTGATACCACATTCCAGAGGTCCATTAGCCCTCACCATTGTGTGGGCTCACACTTTTCTCTCAGCTGCCTCCAGTGTGGGGAATGCAAAGCTCAGATCCTGTTTCTTCTGAAGCTGCTCCTCTCAGCACTCTGCCACAGGTCCATAGTTAGCTGCATGGAAACTCCCCACTCACTTTGCTACTGGCCACATTCAGAGATCCTGAAACAGCTCTGTATAGTAATTATGGGAGGATCTGTCCTCTCCTGTGTCTCTCTTCCATTAATCCCTATGCTCCTCAGCACAGGCTCTAAATATTCACTACACTTTGGGGAATACTTGGGAAAATAAAATGGATACAAGAGGGGACACTTACATTAGTTGCTGAAGATGGGATCATTTGAGTCCCTCCCACAGACATCTTCCAGCTCATAGCCACATGCTTAACCTACACTTAGTCCAAATACCTTCCTTCTTTGAATCTTCTCTAGCTACTTCCATGTTCCTACACATAACAAGCATACAGCATGTGCATGCATAAGAAACACACACACATCTTGCTTTTATTAGTTTTCTCTTGCTTTTATACACAAACATACTAAACATACTGAAAACCACGGATTCAAACTATTACTCCCATTTCAGTATAAAGCCACAGGTTTCATTTATTTCCCAAATTTAGCATTTCTAATCTACATCTATGGTAGAAAACAAATCTATGCCCATTATTATCTATCAAACTCTTGGATGCTACCCATCTCCTTCCCACAATGACCCTCACCCTTCACTAAGAGGCCTGTCCTTTCTGGATGAACTCTAAACCTCAGGTCAAGCCTACGTCCTGTAAAGTTATACCTTCTTCTCTTAAGCTGGATGTTCCAACACAAGACCAGACACCTTACTGAGGTTCTGACACCCTGCCTGAGAGAAGCTTCCTTCACCCAACTTGTGCTCTGACTCCGTGTGTGATCTCTTGGGAGACTCCACTCAGCCTCGCTGAAGTTTTAGCACTCCACCAAGGTCACCTTGATGGGCAGAAGCACTCATCACGCTGGAAAGTATTGAGTGGCCATACAGAGACATCCCACCAAGCAGACAGCATCCTTACCTTGCCAGTCTCTGAAACCAACATCATTTCTGCCTTCTACATAGACACCCTCCTCATCCTACATGACTGCTAAGACTCAATGCCAGGTCATCCACAGCCAGGCAAGGATATTCTCCTTACCTTAACAGACAGTAATGTCCCACAGTGAGCTTTCCCCCATGTACACTCTTTGCCATGCCTGATCTACCCTCTGCAAGGAAGCAGTTTTGGTTTCTTTAAAAAGCACAGAAATATAAGAATATATTTTCACTTTAATCTCAGATGTGGGAATATGTGGTTGCTTCAGACTTTCCACAGCAGCTGACTGTGACTAACCTTGAGCTCTGGTGGTGCTGTGATTATTCCAGTTGCAGACAGTTTCTGCAGTTGTGCCATGTTTGGAATTCTGGAAAATTTTCAGAAAGTATATAAATTCTAGAGCTGCAGTAGACAGGGTTGGCAGTTGTGAGGGGGAGGGGTTTCAGTTTTTTAGTAGTCACACACAAAGAAGAAATAAGAGAGAGAATAGATTCAAGGATCTCTATCTTCCTCGTCTTTCCATCTAGACTCTTTCTCCTATCTACTTAAAGGGGTGAAATAGTGGGGAACCGAGTTAAAGAGTGGGAAGAACAAGAACCCAAAAAGTAGCAAAGACAGCAACAAGTGGTGCCTCAGCCTTGGGCTCAAAATTTAAAGATAAAATGGGAAATTTGAATTCAAATGCCATGAAAGAAATTTGGGAGAGAAGATGTGGATATTTTGTTTTAAGAAGCCAACAAAAAGTGCATTGCATCTGCTACTGCTGGGTATCCATCCCCACCTTACTCCCAGAGGGATTTTCTGGGTCTGTTTTTTTTTTCTTTTCCTTCTTCACATATTTTGTTTCAAAAAAGGCTTGAAAGACTGGCCGAGGAGTTGGAAAAATTGTGGCTGAAAATGAGGAAGCATAGTAAAACTAAAAAGAGGAGGGAGGAACAAAAGGAGTCAGTCTGGCTCCATGTTTCTGAGAGGACTGTAGAGTGGAGTGTACAACTGAAAAACTGTGGATGGAGGTGGAAGCACAGGGGAGTATGGAACACCGAAAAGGGAGAATAAAAGGTTCAGGCCTAGTAACTGAGCAAGAGAATAGGAATTTCCCACAGGAAGAAAGAGGAAATAGACTTGCCAGAGGGTGAATAGGTCAGAGAAAAGCTGAAAAAGCAGGAGGATAATCTGAAGAAACAGGCCATTTTGAAAAAAAGGTTCATCTCTAACCAACTGTGTTGCCAGAGGGGGAGAAGGGGCACCCTAGGGTTATGAGACCACCTCAACTTTCCCAAAAGATACACAACTAAGCCTGGTGCTGAATGGTATGGAGTAAGGTTATGACAAGAAACGATGGCATCCCATAGAAATGATAGCTCTAATACATTTTAAAGAAGCCATGATGTCATAAGAATGCACTCAACTGACTGCGTCTGAGACACCGCCGAAACCTGAAGGGACCGACCAGATAAACAGTTCTCTACACCCAAATCCCGTGGGAGGGAGAGCTAAACGTTCAGAGAGGCAGACACGCCTGGGAAACCAGAAGAGTCTACACTCAGCCCACATCTCTGACTCCAGAGGAAAACACCAAATGCCATCTGGAACCCTGGTGCACGGAATATCCCAGAAAGGGCGGCACAGATCTTCCTGGTTGCTGCCGCCACGGAGAGCTCATAAGCAACACTCCACGAGCAAACTTGAGCCTTGGGACCACAGGTAAGACAAACCTTCCAGCTCCAAGCGACCTGCCTGGTGAACTCAAGACACAGGCCCACAGGAACAGCTGAAGACCTGTAGATAGGAAAAACTACAGGCCCGAAATCAGAACTCTCAGTCCCCATAACTGGCTGAAAGAAAACAGGAAAACAGGTCTACAGCACCCCTGACACACAGGCTTATAGCACAGTCTAGCCACTGTCAGAAATAGCAGAACAAAGTAACACTAGAGATAATCTGATGGTGACAGGCAAGCGCAGGAACCCAAGCAACAGAAACCAAGACTACATGGCATCATCAGAGCCCAATTTTCCCACCAAAGCAAACACAGAATATCCAAACACACCAGAAAAGCAAGATCTAGTTTCAAAATCATATATGATCATGATGCTGGAGGACTTCAAGAAAGACATGAAGAACTCCCTTAGAGAAACACAGGAAAACATAAATAAACAAGTAGAAGCCTTCAGAGAGGAATCACAAAAATCCCTGAATAAATTCGAGGAAGACATAAATAAACAAGTAGAAGCCTATAGAGAAGATTCACAAAAATCCCTGAAAGAATTCCAGGAAAACAAATCAAACAATTGAAGGAATTAAAAATGGAAATAGAAGCAATCAAGAGAGAACACATGGAAACAACCCTGGATATAGAAAACCAAAGGAAGAGACAAGGAGCCTTAGATACAAGCATCACCAACAGAATACAAGAGATAGAAGAGAGAATCTCAGGAGCAGAAGATTCCAAAGAAATCATTGACTCGACCCGCGGATCCCGGCCCACAGCCGCTCTCTGCTCCCAGACCCGGTGACATTTCATATTCATCAAAGGAAAAATCCACCAAGATGAACTCTCAATCCTAAATATCTATGCCCCAAATACAAGGGAACCTACATACGTAAAAGAAACCTTACTAAAGCTCAAAGCACACATTGCACCTCACACAATAATAGTAGGAGATTTCAACACCCCACTCTCATCAATGGACAGATCATGGAAACAGAAATTAAACAGAGACGTAGACAGACTAAGAGAAGCCATGAACCAAATGGACTTAACAGATATTTATAGAACGTTCTATCCTAAAGCAAAAGGATATACCTTCTTCTCAGCTCCTCATGGATATTTGGATATGTTTTGTTGCCAATTTCTCCAAAATTGACCATATAATTGGTCAAAAAATGGGCCTCAACAGGTACAGAAAGAGAGAAATAATCCCATGCGTGCTATCAGACCACCACGGCCTAAACCTGGTCTTCAACAACAATAAGGGACAAACACCCACATATACGTGGAAGTTGAACAATGCTCTACTCAACGATAACCCGGTCAAGGAAGAAATAAAGAAAGAAATTAAGGACTTCTTAGATTTTTAATTGAAAAGAAGGTACAACATACCCAAACTTATGGGACACAATGAAAGCTGTGCTAAGAGGAAAACTCATAGCTCTGAGTGCCTGCAGAAAGAAACAGGAGAGAGCATATGTCACCAGCTTGACAGCACACCTAAAAGCTCTAGAACAAAAAGAAGCAAATACACCCAGGAGGAGTAGAAGGCAGGAAATAATCAAACTCAGAGCTGAAATCAGCCAGGTAGAAACAAAAAGAACCATAGAAAGAATCAACAGAACCAAAAGTTGGTTCTTTGAGAAAATCAACAAGATAGATAAACCCTTAGCCAGACTAACGAGAGGACCCAGAGATTGTTTCCAAATTAACAAAATCAGAAATGAAAAGGGAGACATAACTACAGATTCAGAGGAAATGCAAAAAATCATCAGATCTTACTATAAAAGCCTATATTCAACAAAATTGAAAATCTGCAGGAAATGGACAACTTCCTAGACAGATACCAGGTACCGAAGTTGAATCAGGAACAGATAAACCAATTAAACGACCCCATAACTCCTAAGGAAATAGAAGCAGTCATTAAAGGTCTCCCAAACAAAAAGCGCCCAGGTACAGATGGGTTTACTGCAGAATTCTATCAGACCTTCATAGAAGACCTCATACCAATACTATCCAAACTATTCCACAAAATTGAAACAGATAGAGCACTACCGAACTCCTTCTATGAAGCCACAATTACTCTTATACCTAAACCACACAAAGACCCAACAAAGAAAGAGAACTGCAGACCAATTTCCCTTATGAATATCGATGCAAAAATGCTCAATAAAATTCTGGCAAACCGAATCCAAGAGCACATCAAAACAATCATCCACCATGATCAAGTAGGCTTCATCCCAGGCATGCAGGGATGGTTTAATATACGGAAAACCATCAACGTGATCCATTATATAAACAAACTGAAAGAACAAACCCACATGATCATTTCATTAGATGCTGAGAAAGCATTTGACAAAATTCAACATCCTTTCATGATAAAAGTCCTGGAAAGAATAGGAATTCAAGGCCCATACCTAAACATAGTAAAAGCCATATACAGCAAACCAGTCGCTAATATTAAACTAAAGGGAGAGAAACTTGAAGCAATCCCACTAAAATCAGGGACTAGACAAGGCTGCCCACTCTCTCCCTACTTATTCAATATAGTTCTTGAAGTTCTAGCCAGAGCAATAATACAACAAAAGGAAATCAAAGGGATACAGATTGGTAAAGAAGAAGTCAAAATATCACTATTTGCAGATGACATGATAGTATATTTAAGTGATCCCAAAAGTTCCACCAGGGAACTACTAAAGCTGATAAACAACTTCAGCAAAGTGGCTGGGTATAAAATTAACTCAAATAAATCAGTAGCCTTTCTCTACACAAAAGAGAATCAAGCCGAGAAAGAAATTAGGGAAACGACAGCCTTCATAATAGACCCAAACAATATAAAGTACCTCGGTGTGACTTTAACCATGCAAGTAAAAGATCTGTACAATAAGAACTTCAAGACTCTGAAGAAAGAAATTGAAGAAGACCTCAGAAGATGGAAAGATCTCCCATGCTCATGGATTGGCAGGATTAATATAGTAAAAATGGCCATTTTATCAAAAGCGATCTACAGATTCAATGCAATCCCCATCAAAATACCCATCCAATTCTTCAAAGAGTTAGACAGAAAATTTGCAAATTCATCTGGAATAACAAAAAACCCAGGAGAGCTAAAACTATCCTCAACAATAAAAGGACTTCAGGGGGAATCACTATCCCTGAACTCAAGCAGTATTACAGAGCAATAGTGATAAAAACTACATGGTATTGGTACAGAGACATACAGATAGACCAATGGAACAGAATTGAAGACCCAGAAATAAACCCACACACCTATGGGCACTTGATTTTTGACAAAGGAGCCAAAACCATCAAATGGAAAAAAGATAGCCTTTTCAGCAAATGGTGCTGGTTCAACTGGAGGTCAGCATGTAGAAGAATGCAGATCGATCCGTGCTTATCACCCTGTACAAAACTTAAGTCCAAGTGGATCAAGGACCTCCACATTAAACCAGATACACTCCAACTAATAGAAGAAAAACTAGGGAAGCATCTGCAACACATGGGCACTGGAAAAAATTTCCTGAACAAAACACCAATGGCTTATGCTCTAAGATCAAGAATCGACAAATGGGATCTCATAAAACTGCAAAGCTTCTGTAAGGCAAAGGACACTGTGGTTAGGACAAAACGGCAACCAACAGATTGGGAAAAGATCTTTACCAATCCTACAACAGATAGAGGCCTTATATCCAAAATATACAAAGAACTCAAGAAGTTAGACCACAGGGAGACAAATAACCCTATTAAAAAATGGGGTTCAAGTTCTCTGCACCCAAATCCCATGGGAGGGAGAGCTAAACCTTCAGAGAGGCAGACAAGCCTGGGAAACCAGAAGTGACTGCTCCCTGCACACACATCTCGGACGCCAGAGGAAAAAGCCAAAGACCATCTGGAACCCTGGTGCACTGAAGCTCCCGGAAGGGGCAGCACAGGTCTTCCTGGTTGCTGCCGCTGCAGAGAGCCCGTGGGGAGCACCCCACGAGCGAACCTGAGCCTCGGGACCACAGGTAAGACCAAATTTTCTGCTGCAAGAAAGCTGCCTGGTGAGCTTGGGACACAGGAAAGCAGAATTTCTCTAGGACCGGGCACGTTCTGTGTTTACCGGAAGTCCCACACCCGCGGATCCTGGCCCGCAGCAGCTCTCTGCTCCCAGACCCGGTGAGAGAGAGACCCAACCGCCTGGTCAGGTGGGCACTCCTGAGGCTGCAGAGCGGAAGAGACCACCAACTCTGCTCACCCCTGCCCACATCCCTGGCCCAAGAGGAAACTGTATAAGGCCTCTGGGCTCCCGTGGGGAAGGGCCCAGGAGCGGCAGGACCCCTGTGCCTGAGACACCGCCGGAACCTGAAAGAAACAGACCGGATAAACAGTTCTCTGCACCCAAACCCCGTGGGAGGGAGAGCTAAACCTTCAGAGAGGCAGACAAGCCTGGGAAACCAGAAGTGACTGCTCCCTGCACACACATCTCGGACGCCAGAGGAAAAAGCCAAAGACCATCTGGAACCCTGGTGCACTGAAGTTCCCGGAAGGGACGGCACAGGTCTTCCTGGTTGCTGCCGCTGCAGAGAGCCCGTGGGCAGCACCCCACGAGCGAACCTGAGCCTCGGGACCACAGGTAAGACCAAATTTTCTGCTGCAAGAAAGCTGTCTGGTGAACTCAAGACACAGGCCCACAGGAACAGCTGAAGACCTGTAGAGAGGAAAAACTACACGCCAGAAAGCAGAACACTCTGTCCCCATAACTGACTGAAAGAGAGGAAAACAGGTCTACAGCACTCCTGTCACACAGGCTTATAGGACAGTCTAGCCACTGTCAGAAATAGCAGAACAAAGTAACACTAGAGATAATCTGATGGCGAGAGGCAAGCGCAGGAACCCAAGCAACAGAAACCAAGACTACATGCCATCATCGGAGCCCAATTCTCCCACCAAAACAAACATGGAATATCCAAACACACCAGAAAAGCAAGATCTAGTTACAAAGTCATCAAAATCATGATGCTGGAGGACTTCAAGAAAGACATGAACACACTTAGGGAAGCACAGGAAAACATTAATAAACAAGTAAAAGCCTACAGAGAGGAATCGCAAAAATCCCTGAAAGAATTCCAGGAAAACACAATCAAACAGTTGAAGGAATTAAAAATGGAAATAGAAGCAATCAAGAAAGAACACATGGAAACAACCCTGGATATAGAAAACCAAAAGAAGAGACAAGGAGCTGTAGATACAAGCCTCACCAACAGAATTCAAGAGATGGAAGAGAGAATCTCAGGAGCAGAAGATTCCATAGAAATCATTGACTCAACTGTCAAAGATAATGTAAAGCGGAAAAAGCTACTGGTCCAAAACATACAGGAAATCCAGGACTCAATGAGAAGATCAAACCTAAGGATAATAGGTATAGAAGAGAGTGAAGACTCCCAGCTCAAAGGACCAGTAAATATCTTCAACAAAATCATAGAAGAAAACTTCCCTAACCTAAAAAAAGAGATACCCATAGACATACAAGAAGCCTACAGAACTCCAAATAGATTGGACCAGAAAAGAAACACCTCCCGTCACATAATTGTCAAAACACCAAACGCACAAAATAAAGAAAGAATATTAAAAGCAGTAAGGGAAAAAGGTCAAGTAACATGTAAAGGGAGACCTATCAGAATCACACCAGACCTCTCGCCAGAAACTATGAAGGCCAGAAGATCCTGGACTGATGTCATACAGACCCTAAGAGAACACAAATGCCAGCCCAGGTTACTGTATCCAGCAAAACTCTCAATTAACATAGATGGAGAAACCAAGATATTCCATGACAAAACCAAATTTACACAATATCTTTCTACAAATCCAGCACTACAAAGGATAATAAATGGTAAAGCCCAACATAAGGAGGCAAGCTATACCCTAGAAGAAGCAAGAAACTAATCGTCTTGGCAACAAAACAAAGAGAATGAAAGCACACAAACATAACCTCACATCCAAATATGAATATAAAGGGAAGCAATAATCACTATTCCTTAATATCTCTCAATATCAATGGCCTCAACTCCCCAATAAAAAGACATAGATTAACAAACTGGATACGCAATGAGGACCCTGCATTCTGCTGCCTACAGGAAACACACCTCAGAGACAAAGACAGACACTACCTCAGAGTGAAAGGCTGGAAAACAACTTTCCAAGCAAATGGTCAGAAGAAGCAAGCTGGAGTAGCCATTCTACTATCAAATAAAATCAATTTCCAACTAAAAGTCATCAAAAAAGATAAGGAAGGACACTTCATATTCATCAAAGGAAAAATCCACCAAGATGAACTCTCAATCCTAAATATCTATGCCCCAAATACAAGGGCACCTACATACGTAAAAGAAACCTTACTAAAGCTCAAAACACACATTGCACCTCACACAATAATAGTGGGAGACTTCAACACCCCACTCTCATCAATGGACAGATCATGGAAACAGAAATTAAACAGTGATGTCGACAGACTAAGAGAAGTCATGAGCCAAATGGACTTAACGGATATTTATAGAACATTCTATCCTAAAGCAAAAGGATATACCTTCTTCTCAGCTCCTCATGGTACTTTCTCCAAAATTGACCATATAATTGGTCAAAAAAACGGGCCTCAACAGGTACAGAAAGATAGATATAATCCCATGCATGCTATCGGACCACCACGGCCTAAGACTGGTCTTCAATAACAATAAGGGAAGAATGCCCACATATACGTGGAAATTGAACAATGCTCTACTCAATGATAACCTGGTCAAGGAAGAAATAAAGAAAGAAATTAAAAACTTTTTAGAATTTAATGAAAATGAAGATACAACATACCCAAATTTATGGGACACAATGAAAGCTGTGCTAAGAGGAAAACTCATAGCGCTGAGTGCCTGCAGAAAGAAACAGGAAAGAGCATATGTCAGCAGCTTGACAGCACACCTAAAAGCTCTAGAACAAAAAGAAGCAAATACACCCAGGAGGAGTAGAAGGCAGGAAATAATCAAACTCAGAGCTGAAATCAACCAAGTAGTAACAAAAAGGACCATAGAAAGAATCAACAGAACCAAAAGTTGGTTCTTTGAGAAAATCAACAAGATAGATAAACCCTTAGCCAGACTAACGAGAGGACACAGAGAGTGCGTCCAAATTGACAAAATTAGAAATGAAAAGGGAGACATAACTACAGATTCAGAGGAAATTCAAAAAATCATCAGATCTTACTATAAAAACCTATATTCAACAAAATTTGAAAATCTTCAGGAAATGGACAATTTCCTAGACAGATACCAGGTATCGAAGTTAAATCAGGAACAGATAAACCAGTTAAACAACCCCATAACTGCTAAGGAAATAGAAGCAGTCATTAAAGGTCTTCCAACCAAAAAGAGCCCAGGTCCAGACGGGTTTAGTGCAGAATTCTATCAAACCTTCATAGAAGACCTCATACCAATATTATCCAAACTATTCCACAAAATTGAAACAGATGGAGCACTACCGAATTCCTTCTACGAAGCCACAATTACTCTTATACCTAAACCACACAAAGACCCAACAAAGAAAGAGAACTTCAGACCAATTTCCTTTATGAATATCGACGCAAAAATACTCAATAAAATTCTGGCAAACCGAATTCAAGAGCACATCAAAACAATCATCCACCATGATCAAGTAGGCTTCATCCCAGGCATGCAGGGATGGTTTAATATACGGAAAACCATCAACGTGATCCATCATATAAACAAACTGAAAGAACAAAACCACATGATCATTTCATTAGATGCTGAGAAAGCATTTGACAAAATTCAACACCCCTTCATGATAAAAGTCCTGGAAAGAATAGGAATTCAAGGCCCATACCTAAACATAGTAAAAGCCATATACAGCAAACCAGTTGCTAACATTAAACTAAATGGAGAGAAACTTGAAGCAATCCCACTAAAATCAGGGACTAGACAAGGCTGCCCACTCTCTCCCTACTTATTCAATATAGTTCTTGAAGTTCTAGCCAGAGCAATCAGACAACAAAAGGAGATCAAGGGGATACAGATCGGAAAAGAAGAAGTCAAAATATCACTATTTGCAGATGACATGATAGTATATTTAAGTGATCCCAAAAGTTCCACCAGAGAACTACTAAAGCTGATAAACAACTTCAGCAAAGTGGCTGGGTATAAAATTAACTCAAATAAATCAGTTGCCTTCCTCTATACAAAAGAGAAACAAGCCGAGAAAGAAATTAGGGAAACGACACCCTTCATAATAGACCCAAATAATATAAAGTACTTCGGTGTGACTTTAACCAAGCAAGTAAAAGATCTGTACAATAAGAACTTGAAGACACTGAGGAAAGAAATTGAAGAAGACCTCAGAAGATGGAAAGATCTCCCATGCTCATGGATTGGCAGGATTAATATAGTAAAAATGGCCATTTTACCAAAAGCGATCCACAGATTCAATGCAATCCCCATCAAAATACCAATCCAATTCTTCAAAGAGTTAGACAGAACAATTTGCAAATTCATCTGGAATAACAAAAAACCCAGGATAGCTAAAGCTATCCTCAACAATAAAAGGACTTCAGGGGGAATCACTATCCCTGAACTCAAGCAGTATTACAGAGCAATAGTGATAAAAACTGCATGGTATTGGTACAGAGACAGAAAGATAGACCAATGGAATAGAATTGAAGACCCAGAAATGAACCCACACACCTATGGTCACTTGATTTTTGACAAAGGAGCCAAAACCATCCAATGGAAAAAAGATAGCATTTTCAGCAAATGGTGCTGGTTCAACTGGAGGGCAACATGTAGAAGAATGCAGATCGATCCATGCTTATCACCCTGTACAAAGCTTAAGTCCAAGTGGATCAAGGACCTCCACATCAAACCAGACACACTCAAACTAATAGAAGAAAAACTAGGGAAGCATCTGGAACACATGGGCACTGGAAAAAATTTCCTGAACAAAACACCAATGGCTTATGCTCTAAGATCAAGAATCGACAAATGGGATCTCATAAAACTGCAAAGCTTCTGTAAGGCAAAGGACACGGTGGTTAGGACAAAACGGCAACCAACAGATTGGGAAAAGATCTTTACCAATCCTACAACAGATAGAGGCCTTATATCCAAAATATACAAAGAACTCAAGAAGTTAGACCGCAGGGAAACAAATAACCCTATTAAAAAATGGGGTTCAGAGCTAAACAAAGAATTCACAGCTGAGGAATGCCGAATGGCTGAGAAACACCTAAAGAAATGTTCAACATCTTTAGTCATAAGGGAAATGCAAATCAAAACAACCCTGAGATTTCACCTCACACCAGTGAGAATGGCTAAGATCAAAAACTCAGGTGACAGCAGATGCTGGCGAGGATGTGGAGAAAGAGGAACACTCCTCCATTGTTGGTGGGATTGCAGACTGGTAAAACCACTCTGGAAATCAGTCTGGAGGTTCCTCAGAAAATTGGACATTGAACTGCCTGAGGATCCAGCTATACCTCTCTTGGGCATATACCCAAAAGATGCCTCAACATATAAAAGAGACACGTGCTCCACTATGTTCATCGCAGCCTTATTTATAATAGCCAGAAAATGGAAAGAACCGAGATGCCCTTCAACAGAGGAATGGATACAGAAAATGTGGTACATCTACACAATGGAATATTACTCAGCTATCAAAAACAACGAGTCTATGAAATTCGTAGGCAAATGGTTGGAACTGGAAAATATCATCCTGAGTGAGCTAACCCAATCACAGAAAGACATACATGGTATGCACTCATTGATAAGTGGCTATTAGCCCAAATGCTTGAATTACCCTAGATCCCTAGAACAAACGAAACTCAAGACGGATGATCAAAATGTGAATGCTTCACTCCTTCTTTAAATGAGGAAAAAGAATACCCTTGGCTGGGAAGGGAGAAGCAAAGATTAAAACAGAGACTGAAGGAACACCCATTCAGAGCCTGCCCCACAGGTGGCCCATACATATACAGCCACCCATTTGGACAAGATGGATGAAGCAAAGAAGTGCAGACCGACAGGAGCCGGATGTAGATCGCTCCTGAGAGACATAGCCAGAATACAGCAAATACAGAGGCGAATGCCAGCAGCAAACCACTGAGCTGAGAATAGGTCCCCCGTTGAAGGAATCAGAGAAAGAACTGGAAGAGCTTGAAGGGGCTCGAGACCCCAAAAGTACAACAATGTCAAGCAACCAGAGCTTCCAGGGACTAAGCCACTACCTAAAGACTATATATGGACTGACCCTGGACTCTGACCCCATAGGTAGCAATGAATATCCTAGTAAGAGCACCAGTGGAAGGGGAAGCCCTGGGTCCTGCTAAGACTGAACCCCCAGTGAACTAGACTATGGGGGGAGGGCGGCAATGGGGGGAGGGTTGGGAGGGGAACACCCATAAGGAAGGGGAGGGGGGAGGGGGATTTTGCCCGGAAACCGGGAAAGGGAATAACACTTGAAATGTATATAAGAAATACTCAAGTTAATTAAAAAAAATAAAAAAAATAAAAAAATAAAAGAAAAAATAAAAAAAAATGGGGTTCAGAGCTAAACAAAGAATTCACAGCTGAGGAATGCCGAATGGCTGAGAAACACTTAAAGAAATGTTCAACATCTTTAGTCATAAGGGAAATGCAAATCAAAACAACCCTGAGATTTCACCTCACACCAGTGAGAATGGCTAAGATCAAAAACTCAGGTGACAGCAGATGCTGGCGAGGATGCGGAGAAAGAGGAACACTCCTCCATTGTTGGTGGGATGGCAGACTGGTACAACCATTCTGGAAATCAGTCTGGAGGTTCCTCAGAAAATTTGACATTGAACTGCCTGAGGATCCAGCTATACCTCTCTTGAGCATATACCCAAAAGATGCCCCAACATATAAAACAGATACGTGCTCCACTATGTTCATCGCAGCCTTATTTATAATAGCCAGAAGCTGGAAAGAACCCAGATGCCCTTCAACAGAGGAATGGATACAGAAAATGTGGTACATCTACACAATGGAATATTACTCAGCTATCAAAAACAATGACTTTATGAAATTCGTAGGCAAATGGTTGGAACTGGAAAATATCATCCTGAGTGAGGTAACCCAATCACAGAAAAACACACATGGTATGCACTCATTGATAAGTGGCTATTAGCTCAAATGCTTGAATTACCCTAGATGGCTAGAACAAATGAAACTCAAGACAGATGATCAAAATGTGAATGCTTCACTCCTTCTTTAAAAGGGCGAACAAGAATACCCTCGGCAGGGAATAGAGAAGCAAAGATTAAAACAGAGACAGAAGGAACGCCCATTCAGAGCCTGCCCCACATGTGGCCCATACATATACAGCCACCCAATTAGACAAGATGGATGAAGCAAAGAAGTGCAGGCTGACAGGAGCCGGATGTAGATCGCTCCTGAGAGACACAGCCAGAATACAGCAAATACAGAGGCGAATGCCAGCAGCACCACTGAACTGAGAATAGGACCCCTGTTGAAGGAATCAGAGAAAGAACTGGAAGAGCTTGAAGGGGCTCGAGACCCCTTATGAACAACAATGCCAAGCAACCAGAGCTTCCAGGGACTAAGCCACTACCCAAAGACTATACACGGACTGACCCTGGACTCTGACCCCATAGGTAGCAATGAATATCCTAGTAAGAGCACCAGTGGAAGGGGAAGCCCTGGGTCCTGCTAAGACTGAACCCCCAGTGAACGTGATTGTTTGGGGAGGGCGGCAATGGGCGGAGGATGGGGAGGGGAACACCCATAAAGAAGGGGAGGGGGAGGGATTAAGGGGATGTTTGCCCGGAAACCGGGAAAGGGAATAACATTCGAAATGTAAATAAGAAATACTCAAGTTAATAAAAAAAAAAAAAAAGAATGCACTCAACTTATGTGAAACAAATTTCAAATAACTAGGGTACTCAAAATAGAATTATTTCCCAAGACTGGAAGGAATTGGTAACAGCTGTACTTGAGGCTGGGCCACAGTTGCAAAGGTTAAAAGGGTTGACAGAGGAAGCAACAACTGTTTAACAGTGAAATACTGCTAGGGAAATAAATATATTAAAAGGTACATGGCTGGATAAGGGTTGCTACTCTGATATATAAGAACAGATTCAATTTGATGATGTTACTAGGATAGAACAATGTTGCTTAGCAGCTTTAAGACCTTAGGACTCAATGGAAGCACCATGAAAAAGTGTCCACCTTGTATACTAAGACAGTACAAGGCTTTGGAGAAGCCATCACTGTTTTTGTTGTTGCTGCTGCCGCTGCTGCAGTTATTGTTGTTGTTTTAAAAAAGTTTAATGTCAGCTGGGAGCAAGACTGTATAAGACCCTGACATAAGGCAAGTTCTTTTCCATCTTTATTAAATTGGGTATTTCTTATTTACATTTCAAATGTTATTCCATTTCCTAGTTTCCAGGCCAACATTCCCCCAACTCCTCCCCCTCCCCTTATATGTGGGTGTTCCCCTCCCCATCCTCCCATGATAACTGCCCTCCCCCCAAGAATCCCATTCACTGGCAGTCCAGCCTTGGCAGGACCAAGGGCTTCCCCTTCCACTGGTGCCCTTACTAGGCTATTCATTGCTCCTGATGCAATTGGAGCCCAGGATCAGTCCATGTGTAGTCTTTGGGTAGTAGCTTAGTCCCTGGAAGCTCTGGTGGCTTGGCATTGATATTCATATGGGATCTCGAGCCCCTTCAAACTCTTCCAGTCCTTTCTCTGATTCCTTCAACTGGGGTCCCGTTCTCAGTTCAGTGGTTTGCTGCTGGCATTCGCCTATGTATTTGCTGTATTCTGGCTGTGTCTCTCAGGAGAGATCTACATCCTGTTCCTGTCGGCCTGCACTTTTTTGCTTCATCCATCTTATCTAGTTTGGTGGCTGTACATGTATCAGCCACATGTGGGGCAGGCTCTGAATGGGTGTTCCTTCTGTCTCTGTTTTAATCTTTGCCTCTCTCTTCCCTGCCAAGGGTATTCTTGTTCCCCTTTTAAAGAAGGAGTGAAGCATTCTCATTTTGGTCATCCCTCTTGAGTTTCATGTGTTCTGTGCATCTAGGGTAATTCAAGCATTTGGGCTAATAGCCACTTATCAATGAGTGCATACCGTGTGTGTTTTCTGTGATTGGGTTACCTCACTCAGGATGTCCAGTTGCTTTTGATAGCTGAGTAATATTCCATTGTGTAGATGTACTACATTTTCTCTATCCATTCCTCTGTTGAAGGGCATCTGGGAAAAATGGCCATTCTTACTTTATTAATCCTGCCAATCCATGAGCAGGGGAAATCTTTCCATCTTCTGAGATCTGCAATTTCTTTCTTCAGAGGCTTGAAGTTCTTATCATACAGATCTTTCACTTGTTTGGATAAAGTCACACCGAGGATTTTTATATTATTTGGGACTATCATGAAGGGTTTCATTTCCCCAATATCTTGCTCATCCTGTTTATCCTTTAAGTAGAGGAAGGCGACTGATTTATTTGAGTTAATTTTATACCCCAACACTTTGCTGAAGTTGTTTATCAGTTTAAGTAGCTCTCTGGTGAAACTTTTGGGTTCACTTATGTCACATCCTGCAGGAAAGTTAACGAGGGTGCTGCGTGTATCTGGAAGAGAATGGGGGACAAGAGACACAAAGAAGGACGCCAAGACAAGAATCTGATCAAGGTGACAATTTTATTTTTCCCCAAGGCTGAATTTATACCATAACAGGGATAACAGAGAGACAGGGGAAGTTTGAAACATTTACACAGGCCAAGGACACAATATTTGTGTGGTCAGGGAATTGGCTGATGTTGACAGGATGTCAGAAAGGTCACAGGTTTGTCATATCTATTAGTCAGCAGGATGTTGGTTTTTCAGAAAGGTTACAGGTCATTACATTGGGTATCTTGATGAATCATATTATTATACATTTTGACCACCAGATTTGTATTAGTCTACTACAGCTGGCTGGTGATTTTCCATGAACACAGTCACACTTAATTCTAACCATAATAATAACATCAACAATGGAGGGCTTCAAGGGCATCGCTCCCAACACACTTAAGTATACTATCATATCATGTGCATAGTGATAATTTGATTTCTTCCCTTCCATTTTGTATCCTTTGGACTTCCTTTTGTTGTCTGATTGCTCTGGCTAGGACTTTGAGTACTATATTGAATAAGTAGGGCGAGAGTAGGCATCCTTGTCAATCCCTGATTTTAGTGGGATTGCTTCAAGTTTCTCTCCATTTAGTTTGATGTTAACTACTGGTTTACTGTATATTGCCTTTATTACATTTAGATAAGGGCCTTGAATTCCTGATATTTACAGGACTTTTATCATGAAGTGGTATTGAATTTTGTCAAATGCTTTCTCATCATCTAATGAAATGATCATGTGGCTCTTATCTTTGAGTTTCTTTATATAGTGGATTACGTTGATAGATTTTTGAATATTAAACTAACCCTGCATCTCTCGGATGAAGTCTACTTATCATGATGAATGATCGTTTCGATGTGTTCTTGGATTCAGTTTGCAAGAATTTCATTGAGTATTTTTGTGTCGATATTCACAAGGGAAATTGGCCTGAAGTTCTCTTTCTTTGTTGGGTCTTTTTGTGGTTTCTGTATAAGAGTAATTGTGGCATCATAGAAGGAATTTGGTAGTGCTCCATGTGATTCTATTTTTTGGAATACTTTGGACAGTACTGGTACGAATTCTTCTATGAAGTTATGATAGAATTCTGCACTAAACCCATCTGGTCCTGGACTCTTTTTGGTTGGGAGACTTTCAATAACTGCTTCCATTTCTTTATTGTTTAGATGGTTTATTTAACGTTGATACCTGGTAGCTGTCTAGGAAATTGTGCATTTCCTCCAAATTTTCCAGATTTGTTGAATATAGGCTTTTCTAGTAGGATCTGATGATTTTGTTAATGTCCTCAGTTTCTGTTGTTATATCTCCCTTTTCATTTCTGATTTTGTTAATTTGTATACATTCTCTATGACCTCTGTTTGGTCTTGCTAAGTATTTATCTATCTTGTTGATTTTCTCAAAGAACCAGCTTCTGGTTTTGTTTATTCTTTGTATACTCCTTTTTGTTTCTACTTGGGTGATTTCATCTCTGAGTTAAATGATTTCTTGTCTTCTATTCCTCTTGAGTTTATTTCTTTTTGTTCTAGAGCTTTTATGTGTTCTGTCAACCTGCTGAGATTTGCTGTCTCCTGTTTCTTTTTGCAGGCGCTCGGAGATATGAGTTTTCCTTTTAGCACTGCTTTCATTGTATCCCATAAGTTTGGGAATGTTGTATCTTCATTTTCATTAATTTCTGAGAAGTCTTTAATCTCTTTCTTTCTTGCTTCCTTCACCAAGTTGTCACTGAGTAGAGCATAGTTCAACTTCCATATATATGTGGGCTTTCTGTTTTTATTGTTGTTATTGAAAACTAGTCTTAGTCCGTGGTCATCTGATAGGATACATGGGATTATTTCTATCTTACTGTATCAGTTGAGGACTGTTTTGTGACTGAGTATATGCTCAGTTTTGGAGATGGTATCATGAGTTGCTGAGAAGAAGGTAAATCCTTTTGTTTTATGATGTTATATGATGTTTTATGTGTTCTATGAATATCTGTTAAACCCATTTGGTTCATAATTTGTTTCTGTATGTCTTTGTTTAATTTTTGTTTCCATGATCTGTCCATTGATGAGAATGGGGTGTTGAAATATCCGACTATTTTTGTGTGACGTGCAATGTGTGCTTTGACCTTTAGTAAGGTTTTTTTTTTTAATGAATGTAGTTGCCCTGGCATTTGAAGCATAGTTATTTAAGACTGAGAGTTCATCTTGGTGGATTTTTCCTTTGATGAATATGACGTGTCCTTCTTTTACTTTTTTAATGACTTTTAGTTGAAAGTCAATTTTAGTAGATGTTAGAATGTCAACTCCAGCTTCTTTATTTGGGCCATTTTCTTGGAATGTTGTTTTCCAGCCACTTAATCAGAGGTAGTGTCTGTCTTTGTCTCTGAGGTGTGTTTACTGCATGCATCAAAATGTTGGGTTTTCTTCATGTATCCAGTCTGTTAGTCTATGTCATTTTATTGGGAATAGAGTCCATTAATGTTGAGAGATATTAAAGAATAGTGATTGTTGCTTCCTATTATTTTCGTTGTTAGAGGTGGAATTATGTTTGTGTGTCTCTCTTTTGGTTTCATTGCAAGGTGATTGTACTCTTGCTTTCTGTATGGTGTAGTTTCTCTCCTTGTGTTGGAGTTTTCCATCCATTATCCTTTTTAGGGCTGGATTTGTAGAAAGATATTGTGTAAATTTGCTTTTGTCATGGAATATCTTGGTTTCTCCATCTACGTTATTTGAGAGTTCTGCTGGATACCGTAGCTTTGGCTGGCATTTGTGTTCTCTTAGGACCTGCATGACATCTGTCCAGGATCTTCTGGCTTTCATAGTCTCTGGTGAGAAGTCTGGTGTGATTCTTATAGGTTTGCCTTTAAATGTCACTTGACCTTTTCCCCTTACTGCTTTTAATATTTTTTCTTTGTTTTGTGCATTTGGTGTTTTAACTATTATGTGATGGGAGGGATTTCTCTTCTAGTCCAATCTATTTGGAGTTCTGTAGCATTTTGTCTGTTTTTGAGCATCTCTTTCTTTATTTTAGGGAAGTTTTCTTCTATAATTTTTTTAATATATTTACTGGCCCTTTAAGTTGGGAGTCTTCACTCTCTTCTATACCTAATATCCTTATGTTTGATCTTCTCATTGTGTCCTGGATTTCCTGGATATTTTGGGCTAGGAACTTTTTGCATTTTATGTTATCTTTGACAGTTGTGTTGATGTGTTCTGTGGTATCTTCTGCCCCTGAAATTCTCTCTTCCATCTCTTGTATTCTGTTGGTGATGCTTGCATCTACGATTCCTTGTCTCTTCCTTAGGATTCTATATCAAAAGTCATTTCCCTTTGTGCTTTCTTTATTATTTCAATTTCCATTTTTAAATCCTGAATGGTTTTGTTCACTTCCTTCACCTGTTTGCTTGTGTTTTCCTGTAGTTCTTTCAGGTATTTTTGTGTTTCTTCTTTTAGGACTTCTATTTGTTGACTTGTGTTTTCCTGCATTTCTTTAAAGGAGTTCTTTATGTCCTTCTCAAAGTCCTCCATCATTATCATAAAACTTGTTTGAAAAAGCTAATAAGAAAGAGAAGGAAAACTACAGATAAGTGTGATGTTTCTGGATATGTTAAGTGATGCAGCCTCACATGGTATTTTGCTAATGTCCAGCTCTCTGACGGTCCATACCCACTTCAACAAGGCCACACCTAATAGTGTTATTCCTGATGGGCCAAGTAATCAAATACATGAGTCCATGGAATTGATTCTTTCAAAACACCACATTGCATTCCTTGGCTTACATAGGTTTGTAGCCATTACATAAGGCAAAAATTCATTCAGTCCAACTTCAAAGTCCCTATAGTCTACAATAGTCTCAAACTTACTTAAATGTCCAAAGTTCAAAGTCTCTTTTAAAGCTTATATGATCTCTTAATTGTAATCATCGGTAAAGTTAAAATAGAAAAACAGATGATATTCTTTGACCATATAATGACACAGGTTATACATTAGAAATGGGAGCCTAGTGAAGAAATACTGAGACAAAGCAAAACTGAAAACCAGCCATGCAAACTCCAGACTCTGCATCTCCATCAGCTCTGTTGACTGCAGCACAGTTCATTCTCTTGGGCTGGTTCCTCTCCCTGTTAGAAGCTTTCCTCAGTAAGTATCCTTTGGCTCTGGCATCTCTAACCTCTTGGAGTCTCCAAGGCAATTCAGGGATCATCTTCACAGATTTAGCCAATGGGTCTCTATGCAGGGACACCCCTGCTACATATGTATGTGGTTTCAGCCATTTTCCTTAGTATTGGAGGGAGATTCCTTAACCACATTCTTCTCTCCTAGATTCTGAAACCAGAAACACATATCAATGCTTTCAGGTTCTGTTGCTTTCTGGGGCTGGCCACCCATGGGCACTTTGGGACTGGGGACTAATTCAATTAAATCTTTACTAGCTTTCTCTTCTCATTGATTTTCTTCACTGTGTACACTTGCCTGTCCTGGACCTTGCTTTGTAGACCAGGCTGGTCTTGCACTTAAAGATTATCCTGCCTCTGCTTCTGGAGGGCTGGACTTAAAAGTGTGCCCCACCATGTCCACTTCCTCTTTCTCAGATTGGTAGTTTACTGTGTGAGATCTTGTCCTGAGGTCACCATTCTCTTTATTCCATTTAATAGCTTTAATTAGCTTTTCTCCTTGAACACAATCTTAGCTCCATTCTACTCCCCACTGCTTCTTTTCTCCTTGAACTGCAAACTTTGTATTTTACCTTGCTCAGCTTGCTCCTCTTTTAAATAAAAACCATCTTTATAAGAATGAAGAACAATAATAATCATACAACAATATCTATATTAGGCTGTTTTGAGAATGCCAATCCATCTGAAACTCTTCATTTTAGCCCCAAGCAACATTTTTGCATAAAGGAAAAGACAGCCACATTCTTCAACCAAAACATCACAAGAACAATCTTTGGCCCACACACTAGCATTTGTCTCTTCTGAAACCTCTTGAGCTATGCACCCATGGTTCAAATTATTCTTTTTTTTTTTTTTTTTTTATTAACTTGAGTATTTCTTATATACATTTCGAGTGTTATTCCCTTTCCCGGTTTCCGGGCAAACATCCCCCTCCCCCCTCCCCTTCCTTATGGGTGTTCCCCTCCCAACCCTCCCCCCATTGCCGCCCTCCCCCCATAGACTAGTTCACTGGGGGTTCAGTCTTAGCAGGACCCAGGGCTTCCCCTTCCACTGGTGCTCTTACTAGGATATTCATTGCTACCTATGGGGTCAGAGTCCAGGGTCAGTCCATGTATAGTCTTTAGGTAGTGGCTTAGTCCCTGGAAGCTCTGGTTGCTTGGCATTGTTGTACTTTTGGGGACTCGAGCCCCTTCAAGCTCTTCCAGTTCTTTCTCTGATTCCTTCAATAGGGGACCTATTCTCAGTTCAGTGGTTTGCTGCTGGCATTCGCCTCTATATTTGCTGTATTCTGGCTGTGTCTCTCAGGAGCGATCTACATCCGGCTCCTGTCGGTCTGCACTTCTTTGCTTCATCCATCTTGTCTAATTGGGTGGCTGTATATGTATGGGCCACATGTGGGGCAGGCTCTGAATGGGTGTTCCTTCAGTCTCTGTTTTAATCTTTGCCTCTCCCTTCCCTGCCAAGGGTATTCTTTTTCCTCATTTAAAGAAGGAGTGAAGCATTCACATTTTGATCATCCGTCTTGAGTTTCGTTTGTTCTAGGGATCTAGGGTAATTCAAGCATTTGGGCTAATAGCCACTTATCAATGAGTGCATACCATGTATGTCTTTCTGTGATTGGGTTAGCTCACTCAGGATGATATTTTCCAGTTCCAACCATTTGCCTACGAATTTCATAAACTCGTTGTTTTTGATAGCTGAGTAATATTCCATTGTGTAGATGTACCACATTTTCTGTATCCATTCCTCTGTTGAAGGGCATCTGGGTTCTTTCCAGTTTCTGGCTATTATAAATAAGGCTGCGATGAACATAGTGGAGCACGTGTCTCTTTTATATGTTGAGGCATCTTTTGGGTATATGCCCAAGAGAGGTATAGCTGGATCCTCAGGCAGTTCAATGTCCAATTTTCTGAGGAACCTCCAGACTGATTTCCAGAATGGTTTTACCAGTCTGCAATCCCACCAACAATGGAGGAGTGTTCCTCTTTCTCCACATCCTCGCCAGCATCTGCTGTCACCTGAGTTTTTGATCTTAGCCAATCGCACTGGTGTGAGGTGAAATCTCAGGGTTGTTTTGATTTGCATTTCCCTTATGACTAAAGATGTTGAACATTTCTTTAGGTGTTTCTCAGCCATTCGGCATTCCTCAGCTGTGAATTCTTTGTTTAGCTCTGAACCCCATTTTTTAATAGGGTTATTTGTTTCCCTGCGGTCTAACTTCTTGAGTTCTTTGTATATTTTGGAAATAAGGCCTCTATCTGTTGTAGGATTGGTAAAGATCTTTTCCCAATCTGTTGGTTGCCGTTTTGTCCTAACCACAGTGTCCTTTGCCTTACAGAAGATTTGCAGTTTTATGAGATCCCATTTGTCGATTCTTGATCTTAGAGCATAAGCCATTGGTGTTTTGTTCAGGAAATTTTTTCCAGTGCCCATGTGTTCCAGATGCTTCCCTAGTTTTTCTTCTATTAGTTTGAGTGTGTCTGGTTTGATGTGGAGGTCCTTGATCCACTTGGACTTAAGCTTTGTACAGGGTGATAAGGATGGATCGATCTGCATTCTTCTACATGTTGCCCTCCAGTTGAACCAGCACCATTTGCTGAAAATGCTATCTTTTTTCCATTGGATGGTTTTGGCTCCTTTGTCAAAAATCAAGTGACCATAGGTGTGTGGGTTCATTTCTGGGTCTTCAATTCTATTCCATTGGTCTATCTGTCTGTCTCTGTACCAATACCATGCAGTTTTTATCACTATTGCTCTGTAATACTGCTTGAGTTCAGGGATAGTGATTCCCCCTGAAGTCCTTTTATTGTTGAGGATAGCTTTAGCTATCCTGGGTCTTTTGTTATTCCAGATGAATTTGCAAATTGTTCTGTCTAACTCTTTGAAGAATTGGATTGGTATTTTGATGGGGATTGCATTGAATCTGTAGATTGCTTTTGGTAAAATGGCCATTTTTACCATATTAATCCTGCCAATCCATGAGCATGGGAGATCTTTCCATCTTCTGAGGTCTTCTTCAATTTCTTTCCTCAGTGTCTTGAAGTTCTTATTGTACAGATCTTTTACTTGCTTGGTTAAAGTCACACCGAGGTACTTTATATTATTTGGGTCTATTATGAAGGGTGTCGTTTCCCTAATTTCTTTCTCGGCTTGTTTCTCTTTTGTATAGAGGAAGGCAACTGATTTATTTGAGTTAATTTTATACCCAGCCACTTTGCTGAAGTTGTTTATCAGCTTTAGTAGTTCTCTGGTGGAACTTTTGGGATCACTTAAATATACTATCATGTCATCTGCAAATAGTGATATTTTGACCTCTTCTTTTCCGATCTGTATCCCTTTGATCTCCTTTTGTTGTCTGATTGCTCTGGCTAGAACTTCAAGAACTATATTGAATAAGTAGGGAGAGAGTGGGCAGCCTTGTCTAGTCCCTGATTTTAGTGGGATTGCTTCAAGTTTCTCTCCATTTAGTTTAATGTTAGCAACTGGTTTGCTGTATATGGCTTTTACTATGTTTAGGTATGGGCCTTGAATTCCTATTCTTTCCAGGACTTTTATCATGAAGGGGTGTTGAATTTTGTCAAATGCTTTCTCAGCATCTAATGAAATGATCATGTGGTTCTGTTCTTTCAGTTTGTTTATATAATGGATCACGTTGATGGTTTTCCGTATATTAAACCATCCCTGCATGCCTGGGATGAAGCCTACTTGATCATGGTGGATGATTGTTTTGATGTGCTCTTGAATTCGGTTTGCCAGAATTTTATTGAGTATTTTTGCGTCGATATTCATAAGGGAAATTGGTCTGAAGTTCTCTTTCTTTGTTGTGTCTTTGTGTGGTGTAGGTATAAGAGTAATTGTGGCTTCATAGAAGGAATTCGGTAGGGCTCCATCTGTTTCAATTTTGTGGAATAGTTTGGATAATATTGGTATGAGGTCTTCTATGAAGGTTTGATAGAATTCTGCACTAAACCCGTCTGGACCTGGGCTCTTTTTGGTTGGGAGACCTTTAATGACTGCTTCTATTTCCTTAGGAGTTATGGGGTTGTTTAACTGGTTTATCTGTTCCTGATTTAACTTCGATACCTGGTATCTGTCTAGGAAATTGTCCATTTCCTGAAGATTTTCAAATTTTGTTGAATATAGGTTTTTATAGTAAGAGCTGATGATTTTTTGAATTTCCTCCGAATCTGTAGTTATGTCTCCCTTTTCATTTCTGATTTTGTTAATTTGGACACACTCTCTGTGTCCTCTCGTTAGTCTGGCTAAGGGTTTATCTATCTTGTTGATTTTCTCAAAGAACCAACTTTTGGTTCTGTTGATTCTTTCTATGGTCCTTTTTGTTTCTACTTGGTTGATTTCAGCTCTGAGTTTGATTATTTCCTGCCTTCTACTCCTCCTGGGTGTATTTGCTTCTTTTTGTTCTAGAGCTTTTAGGTGTGCTGTCAAGCTGCTGACATATGCTCTTTCCTGTTTCTTTCTGCAGGCACTCAGCGCTATGAGTTTTCCTCTTAGCACAGCTTTCATTGTGTCCCATAAGTTTGGGTATGTTGTACCTTCATTTTCATTAAATTCTAAAAAGTTTTTAATTTCTTTCTTTATTTCTTCCTTGACCAGGTTATCATTGAGTAGAGCATTGTTCAATTTCCACGTATATGTGGGCATTCTTCCCTTATTGTTATTGAAGACCAGTTTTAGGCCGTGGTGGTCCGATAGCACGCATGGGATTATTTCTATCTTTCTGTACCTGTTGAGGCCCGTTTTTTGACCAATTATATGGTCAATTTTGGAGAAAGTACCATGAGGAGCTGAGAAGAAGGTATATCCTTTTGCTTTAGGATAGAATGTTCTATAAATATCCGTTAAGTCCATTTGGCTCATGACTTCTCTTAGTCTGTCTACATCACTGTTTAATTTCTGTTTCCATGATCTGTCCATTGATGAGAGTGGGGTGTTGAAATCTCCCACTATTATTGTGTGAGGTGCAATGTGTGTTTTGAGCTTTAGTAAGGTTTCTTTTACATATGTAGGTGCCCTTGTATTTGGGGCATAGATATTTAGGATTGAGAATTCATCTTGGTTGATTTTTCCTTTGATGAATATGAAGTGTCCTTCCTTATCTTTTTTGATGACTTTTAGTTGGAAATTGATTTTATTTGATATTAGAATGGCTACTCCAGCTTGCTTCTTCTGACCATTTGCTTGGAAAGTTGTTTTCCAGCCTTTCACTCTGAGGTAGTGTCTGTCTTTGTCTCTGAGGTGTGTTTCCTGTAGGCAGCAGAATGCAGGGTCCTCGTTGCGTATCCAGTTTGTTAATCTATGTCTTTTTATTGGGGAGTTGAGGCCATTGATATTGAGAGATATTAAGGAATAGTGATTATTGCTTCCAGTTATATTCATATTTGATGTGAGGTTATGTTTGTGTGCTTTCATTCTCTTTGTTTTGTTGCCAAGACGATTAGTTTCTTGCTTCTTCTAGGGTATAGCTTGCCTCCTTATGTTGGGCTTTACCATTTATTATCCTTTGTAGTGCTGGATTTGTAGAAAGATATTGTGTAAATTTGGTTTTGTCATGGAATATCTTGGTTTCTCCATCAATGTTAATTGAGAGTTTTGCTGGATACAGTAATCTGGGCTGGCATTTGTGTTCTCTTAGGGTCTGTATAACATCAGTCCAGGATCTTCTGGCCTTCATAGTTTCTGGCGAGAAGTCTGGTGTGATTCTGATAGGTCTCCCTTTATATGTTACTTGACCTTTTTCCCTTACTGCTTTTAATATTCTTTCTTTATTTTGTGCGTTTTGTGTTTTGACAATTATGTGACGGGAGGTGTTTCTTTTCTGGTCCAATCTATTTGGAGTTCTGTAGGCTTCCTGTATGTCTATGGGTATCTCTTTTTTTAGGTTAGGGAAGTTTTCTTCTATGATTTTGTTGAAGATATTTACTGGTCCTTTGAGCTGGGAGTCTTCACTCTCTTCTATACCTATTATCCTTAGGTTTGATCTTCTCATTGAGTCCTGGATTTCCTGTATGTTTTGGACCAGTAGCTTTTTCCGCTTTACATTATCTTTGACAGTTGAGTCAATGATTTCTATGGAATCTTCTGCTCCTGAGATTCTCTCTTCCATCTCTTGTATTCTGTTGGTGAAGCTTGTATCTACAGCTCCTTGTCTCTTCTTTTGGTTTTCTATATCCAGGGTTGTTTCCATGTGTTCTTTCTTGATTGCTTCTATTTCCATTTTTAATTCCTTCAACTGTTTGATTGTGTTTTCCTGGAATTCTTTCAGGGATTTTTGCGATTCCTCTCTGTAGGCTTTTACTTGTTTATTAATGTTTTCCTGTGCTTCCCTAAGTGTGTTCAGGTCTTTCCTGAAGTCCTCCAGCATCATGATCAAATATGATTTTGAAACTAGATCTTGCTTTTCTGGTGTGTTTGGATATTCCATGTTTGTTTTGGTGGGAGAATTGGGCTCCGATGATGGCATGTAGTCTTGGTTTCTGTTGCTTGGGTTCCTGCGCTTGCCTCTCGCCATCAGATTATCTCTAGTGTTACTTTGTTCTGCTATTTCTGACAGTGGCTAGACTGTCCTATAAGCCTGTGTGTCAGGAGTGCTGTAGACCTGTTTTCCTCTCTTTCAGTCAGTTATGGGGACAGAGTGTTCTGCTTTCGGGCGTGTAGTTTTTCCTCTCTACAGGTCTTCAGCTGTTCCTGTGGGCCTGTGTCTTGAGTTCACCAGGCAGCTTTCTTGCAGCAGAAAATTTGGTCTTACCTGTGGTCCCGAGGCTCAGGTTTGCTCGTGGGGTGCTGTCCAGGGGCTCTCTGCAGCAGCAGCAACCAGGAAGACCTGTGCCTCCCCTTCCGGGAGCTTCAGTGCACCAGGGTTCCAGATGGTCTTTGGCTTTTTCCTCTGGCGTCCGAGATGTGTGTGCAGGGAGCAGTCTCTTCTGGTTTCCCAGGCCTGTCTGCCTCTCTGAAGGTTTAGCTCTCCCTCCCACGGGATTTGGGTGCAGAGAACTGTTTATCCGGTCTGTTTCCTTCAGGGTCCGGCAGTGTCTCTGGCAGTGGTCCTGCCGCTCCTGGGCCCTCCCCCACGGGAGCCCAGAGGCCTTATACAGTTTCCTCTTGGGCCAGGGATGTGGGCAGGGGTGAGCAGTGTTGGTGGTCTCTTCCGCTCTGCAGCCTCAGGAGTGCCCACCTGACCAGGCGGTTGGGTCTCTCTCTCACCGGGTCTGGGAGCAGAGAGCTGCTTCGGGCCGGGATCCGCGGGTGTGGGACTTCCGGTAAACACAGAACGTGCCCGGTTCTAGAGAAATTCTGCTTCCGTGTGTCCCAAGCTCACCAGGCAGCTTTCTTGCAGCAGAAAATTTGGTCTTACCTGTGGTCCCGAGGCTCAAGTTCGCTCGTGGGGTGCTGCCCAGGGGCTCTCTGCAGCCCAAATTATTCTTAAGACCAATGTGCTTCATATGCCTACTAGGATGGCCCAGTAATTCTGCTTAAAGCATTTCACTGCTTTCCTAGTCAGAAGTTCCAAAATCCATGTTTTTCCAAACAAAATCATGGTTAGACTTATCACAGCAATATCCCGGTCTATAGTAGTAATTTATGTCTTAGTTAGGGTTTAATGTTTTGAAGAAGCACTATGACCATGGAAACTGTTATAAAGAAAAACATTTAATTGGTTCAGGAGTTTAGTCCATTACAACATGGTGGAAATCCATCCATGGTGGATGACACGGTGCTGAAAGAGCTGAGAGTTCTATATCTTGATTCAGAGGTGCCAAAAGGAGACTGTATGCCACAGTGGACATAACTTGAGCATGGCCAACTTCAAGGCCTTCTTCCATAGTGACAGATTTCCTCTTAGGCCTCCTTATAGTGTTATTTCCTGTGGGCTAAGCATTCAAATACATGAATCTATGGGGGCTATTCCTGTTCAAACCATGATAATAAGCCAGGCTAACCAACTCCTAAGATTAGTTGGCAACACTATCTGAAGTTAATAGAAAGAAAACAAAGAATGAAATCTCAAAAGTTGTATGAGCAGCGATGGGAAGGTAAAAAATCCTGGGTATGAGAACTGGTGGAGAGATGAATATGTTCAAAATATGTGATTCTTGAAGAATCAATAAATAAAACTAGTATTAAAATTTATCTTAAAATCTTTGCTAGGTTACTGTACAATTCTAGCTCTTAGAAGTTAAGACAGGGGGTTGGGGATTTAGCTCAGTGGTAGAGTGCTTGCCTAGCAAGCGCAGGGCCCTGGGTTCGGTCCCCAGCTCCGGAAAAAAAAAAAGTTAAGACAGGAGGATACTGAGTTAAGATTTCATTCTGTGATGGCTAATGAGAACTTGTTTGAAAAAGCTAATAAGAAAGAGAAGGAAAACTACAGATAAGTGTGATGTTTCTGGATATGTTAAGTGATGCAGCCTCACATGGTATTTTGCTAATGTAGACACATGGGGTGTTTTACTGAAGAAAGATGACAAGACCTGTTGGTGGAATGTGATGTTTGGAGTGAGTATAAATGGGCCTTAACAGATAGTGATGGCATGTTTGCATAGCTACCTTTGCAACACTTTGCTTCATTGGTCTTCACTTTGAAGAGAGGCATGGTCGAGAACTTCTCCTGGCATCCTGTCTGGTCTTGGTTGCTCCTGCTGACTTTTGTCAATTCCACAGAGGCCTAGTAGTTTCTGCTGGATCACACCACTGCTGCTGATTCATGGTGGGTACCCTGTCACTACTGAATTGGACTGCTGGTGTCCTGCAAACAAAGATTGGAATTGCCTCAAGGAACTACTTCTAGACAGAACCACATCCTCTTTTCCTATTTACCATCTTTTCTCCCCTACCTTTGGACAGCTGGCTACAATGGGAATTGAAGTATTTGAAAATTCTTATAAAAGTGTGGTTTGAAGAATCTAAGGCTACATAGGTATCACATCTCTATAATCTTATTACTTAGGAGGCTGAGGCAAGTGGATCATGAATTCAAGGCTGGCTTTGGTTACATAGCCACACTGTCTTAATAAAAAAAAAAACCAAACATAATAGAACAAAATAAAACTACCATATACCTTTCTTTGCTTTTTTTCTGTGGACAAGTGTGGACCAGGCACTCGTGCTGAGCCTTGCTGTGCTCCTAGAAGTGTAAGGTTGTCAGAGGATTTAATCATATGTTGCCCCAGGAATCTGCAGGCTTAGAGCTCAGTCGTAGAGCCCAGGCCTCTCAAACTGTGAGGTGTCTCTGGGTGTGACTAGTTTGGGGACTTGCTGTCAGGATTGGGACAAGGATATCACATTGTTAGTATTTGTATGGTAGACTGGCTATCCTTAAACAGCAAATGCCAGTGCAGGAGAACATACAACAGTTCACGATTTTGAGACTTTGGGCATTCTGATAGGTACTAAACTTTTGGGATTTCCATTTACTGTATCACAAGACCTCTTCAAGATCTTATCTCTATAGGTCAAGGGTCAATGAGACATAGGGGGAACCTGGGTAATACATAGAAGCCTGCCTCCTGTGGGCATTTTGTCTGTAATCTATAATCCACTTCATCTGGGACTCAGGTCTTCTAGACATCCAACAGTCAGCTAAGGCCCTGGGTACTTATTGTTGTAGTGACAATTCTGCAATTTTGATTTCTTTAAGAAACATAGAAATATTATAAAAGTGGTTTTTTATTTTAAATCAAGGTAAGGCACATGTGGCTACTTCAGACTATAAACAGCAGCTAACTATGAATTATTTGTTCTGGTTATTGTTTATCACATTCTAGCAGAGGATGCCATATTGCCTGCTAGGCAGGGTCAAAAGTGATCCAGGGTTTGGTGGACTGGCAGGATGTTCTGCAGGAAAGCATATTTCCTGGCTTGCTGATGCCTGGAATTTTAAGAGGAGATACACATGAGGCTCAAGGCAGGGGTTGAGTGTTCTATTAACCTTGGTGGAAGGAACAGGGAGGCCTTTGTATAGGAGAGATACCCTATGGGACCTTTTCAGATAGCATAGAAACACTAGGGTCCAGAGACATGGGTTTAGGGGTTGTTGATCGTTCAGTGGCCTTGGTTGTGGTTTGTTAGTAGTCATGCTCATGGAAGAAACCAAAGGAAAGAAATTAGACTCAGGGATCTCTTTCTCTGTCCCCTTATCCTTCTTTCCTGTCTAGTCATAGGGGGTGAAATTTGGTTATAAAGGGTGGGAAAAAGAAGAACACCCAAAGTAGCAAAGACCATCTATATTGACTCTCTGCTGGTGAGATAAGAGAGGTAAGACAGTATTCAGTATTTAGAAGAGGAGAGAGGACACTCAAGCATAATGTTGGCTCCATACTGTATTGGGATTCAGAGACACAGGTGGTTGAAAGATAATTCATTTATCTTTTACTACTTTGTGGGTTCTCTTTTCCATTCTCTATCCCCCACATTCCCTCCCCAAATTTTACCCCTATCGCTAGATAGGAAATAAAGAAGAATGTGAGAGGGAGGGAGGGAGAGAGGGAAGGAGAGACAGAGGGGCGGGGGATTAGAGATACATTTTACCAAGAATTACTTACTGGAACAATTTTACAGAGACAGGTAGGTTGCAGGAAGAACAAGCTAGACACAAGTGAAGACAGAATGAACAAGAGAAGGAGAACATGACAGAAGATTAAAACATATTGCCAGAATTAGTTCGAGGTCAGGCAGAGCAATTTAGTCAAAAGACAAGAGAAGTCAATTTGAGTCACTCATGTTGGAAAGGAATTTAGACCAGAAAAGCTGAGTTGAACCAGCCAGTGAGAGTTCAGAAAGAGCTAGAAAGGCTTGGAAATGGCTCTTACTTCATTTCCTCATCTGAGAAAACAAAAAACAACATTTACAGAGAACAACTATTAATAAACCCTAACCAACTTGCCTGGATGACCAATAACTACTAACCCCGATCTATTATGGAGGTAACATTTATGTATCATCTAAAAAATTACCAGAATCACACAATTACAGAATCTGCAGCTGGAAAGATGCCTCTTCCAGGGCAGGAGGTAAATCATAGTTGTTATGGACTGACCCCAACATCTAGAATAGCCGTAACCCTTTTGTTCTATGCCTGGGAGCCATTTTTATATTGCTGCTATAACAAACCTGCCAGTCATTGACACAGACAAGTGACTTGACTCAAGGACATGATGACTACATATCTTGTTTTGTTCTTTATGTTCTGACTGTTCTGTATGAAGTTTGCTAATCTTAAAAAATTCCACAAAGCTTTACTTAGAACCCTAAAAAATCAAAGGTAAATATGAACTGTTATGTATGAAGTGGCTTGAGTCAGAATTGATCACCAGGCAGTCATCTGAACCTACATATGGGCTCACTGTGGTTTTGAAGTTGACACTGAAGAATGCTACTAATAAGCCAAAAGGTTATGCTTATAATACTCATGCTCTGTTATCTCAATGTTCTGCAATTTCCCTGTTTACCACCCATCCACTACTCCCCTCACCTAACTCAGCTCCAATGAGCTTAAAGGTTAGCTGATAATGTTTTGCCTACTAAACCTACTGCTCCCCCTTTTGCCCTTTAAACTTTTGAACCTGTTTCTTTTTTTTCTGTGTTACTGCTATCATCTCTCTCTCTCTCTCTCTCTCTCTCTCTCTCTCTCTCTCTCTCTCTCTCTCTAACTTGAGTATTTCTTATTTACATTTTGAATGTTGTTCCCTTTCCCGGTTTCCGGGCAAACATCCCCCTAATTCCCCCCTCCCCTTCTTTATGGGTGTTCCCCTCCCCACCCTCCCCCCATTGCCGCCCTCCCCCTAACAATCACGTTCACTGGGGGTTCAGTCTTAGCAGGACCAAGGGCTTCCCCTTCCACTGGTGATCTTACTAGGATATTCATTGCTTTGAACCTGTTTCTATTTATACTCTACCCTGAGAGCAGAGAAGAACCACACATAGGCTTCCTAGTCATTTTATGGTCCTGAACGTTCAGTATCAAGGCGTGCAGTCAATAAACTATTCTTGCTTAAAACTGAGATCAGTGTTTGCTTCATTTGGGTGGCAATTACTAAACTCCAACAATGGTCAGATGTCAAAAAGCAGCTTGATATCCCCACACCTGTGGTTAAAACAAAATATATATCCTTATATTTCTCTGTTTTTAAAAGAAAACAAGATTCCTCAATTCTCAGTACCTTCCCCCTTTCTATTTTCAGTCATTAATTATGTTGCATGTAGTGGGAAATGATAAACTTCTGCTCAGATCTAATCTCTATTGGGTTTGATGTTATCCACAGGTTTTTGTTTCCTATGGAAATAAAAACAAATTCATGACCCGTATGCAAAACTTTCACTAACTTCCATCGTGATGGTAAGACACCCTTATAGTATACAGGATGATTTAATTTCAGAATTTCTTTACCTATATTGCAGTGTTTCTTGGCTGCTGTTGTTCCTTTCTGAAATGGTTCATTCATTTTTTGCTGTCATACCTTGAGCTAGCCCCTGATGTTAAAAATTACCTTAAATATCTCTTTTGGACCTACATTAATTGGTCCAATGACAATTCTTGCTGAATTACTTGCATACCCCTGAAAGCTGAGGCCTTCTTTCTGGTTTATATTAAGAAGTACCATTGCTCTGAGAGATGCTTTGTTTACATTTTTTTGAAATGAGCATATTTCCCATGATTAATGCATCAGGCATTTTGATATCAGAGAGCTCTAACTATAGCTGGACCTATGATATTAGTATGGTATACATTAGAACCAATATTCACTATATTCCTTATCCACTTTTCCTTCGTTACTGTCAGGCATTTATTAGTCTCATAATTTTTTACTCTAGACATGCACATTTCATTTTTTCCCCATGTTCCCTAGTGAAACCTAAATCGCATTCTTGAATGATACAGAACAAACTTTCCGAGACTCACCCCCTCTTTTTTCCTCCGTCTTTATTTAATTGGGTATTTCTTATTTACATTTCAATTGTTATTACATTTCCTGGTTTCCAGGTCAACATCCCCCTAACCGCTGCCCCTCCCCTTCTATATGGGTGTTCCCCTCCCCATCCTCCTCACATTACCGCCCTCCCACCAACAATCCCATTCACTGGGGGTTCAGTCTTGGCAAGAACAAGGGCTTCCCCTTCCACTGGTGCCTTTACTACGTTATTCATTGCTACCTATGCAGTTGGAGCCCAGGGTCAGTCCATGTACAGTCTTTGGGTAGTGGCTTAGTCCCTGGAAGCTCTGGTTGGTTGGCATTGTTGTTCATATGGTGTCTCAAGCCCCTTCAAGCTCTTTCAGTCCTTTCTCTGGTTCCTTCAACAGGGGTCCCATTCTCAGTTCAGTGGTTTGCTGCTGGCATGTGTCTCTGTATTTGCCATATTCTGGCTGTGTCTCTCAGGAGAGATCTACATCCGGTTCCTGTCAGCCTGAACTTCTTTGCTTCATCCATCTTGTCTAATTGGGTGGCTGTATATGTATGGGCCACATGTGGGGCAGGCTCTAAATGGGTGTTCCTTCTGCCTCTGTTCTCAACATTGCCTCCGTAATCCATACCAAGGGTATTCTTGTTCCCCTTTTAAAGAAGGTGTGAAGCATTCACATTTTGGTCATCCTTCTTGAGTTTCATGTGTTCTGTGCATCTAGGGTAATTCGAGCATTTGGGCTAATATCCACTTATCAGTGAGTGCATACCATGTGTGTTTTTCTGCAATTGGGTTACCTCACTCAGGATGATATTTTCCAGTTCCAACCATTTGCCTATGAATTTCATAAAGTCATTGTTTTTGATAGCTGAGTAATATTCCATTGTGTAGATATACAACATGTTCTGTATCCATTCCTCTGTTAAAGAGCATCTGGGTTCTTTCCAGCTTCTGGCTACTATAAATAAGGCTGCTATGAGCATAGTGGAGCATGTGTCTTTGTTACATGTTGGGGCGTCTTTTGGGTATATGCCCAAGAGAGGTATAGCTGGGTCCTCAGGTAGTTCAATGTCCATTTTTCTGAAGAACCTCCAGACTGATTTCCAGAATGGTTGTACTGTCTGCAATCCCACCAAAAATGGAGGGGTGTTCCTATTTCTCCACATCCTCGCCAGCATTTGCTGTCACCTGAGTTTTTGATCTTAGCCATTCTCACTGGTATGAGGTGAAATCTCAGGGTTGTTTTGATTTGCATTTCCCTTATGACTAAAGATGTTGAACATTTCTTTAGGTGTTTCTCAGCCATTTGACATTCCTCAGCTCTGAATTCTTTGTTTAGATCTGAACCCCATTTTTAATAGGGTTATTTGTCTCCCTGCGGTCTAACTTCTTGAGTTCTTTGTATATTTTGGATGTAAGCCCTCTGTCAGTTGTAGGATTGGTAAAGATCTTTTCCCAATCTGTTGCTTGCCGTTTTGTCTGAACAACAGTTTCCTTTGCCTTACAGAAGCGTTGCAGTTTTATGAGATCCCATTTGTTGATTCTTGATCTTAGAGCATAGGCCATTGGTGTTTTGTTCAAGAAATTTTCTCCAGTGCCCATGTGTTCGAGATTCTTCCCCACTTTTTCTTCTATTAGTTTGATTGTATCTGGTTTGATGTGGAGGTCCTTGATCCACTTGGACTTAAGCTTTGTACAGGGTGATAAGCATGGATCGATCTACATTCTTCTACATGCTGACCTCCAGTTGAACCAGCACCATTTGCTGAAAATGCTATCTTTTTTCCATGGGATGGTTTTGCCTCCTTTGTCAAAAATCAAGTGATCATAGGTGTGTGGGTTCATTTCTGGGTCTTCAATTCTATTCCACTTGTCTATCTGTCTGTTTCTGTGCCAATACCATGCAGTTTTTATCACTATTGCTCTGTAATACTGCTTGAGTTCAGAGATAGTGATTCCCCCAGAAGTTCTTCTATTGTTGCGGACAGTTTTAGCTCTCCTGTGTTTTTTGTTATTCCAGATGAATTTGCAAATTGTTCTGTCTAACTCTGTGAAGAATTGGATTGGTATTTTGATGGGGATTGCATTGAATCTATAGATTGTTTTTGGTAAAATGGCTATTTTTACTATATTAATCCTGCCAATCCATGAGCATTGGAGAGCTTTCCATCTTCTGAGGTCTTCAATTTCTTTCTTCAGAGGCTTTAAGTTCTTATCATACAGATCTTTCACTTGCTTGGTTAAACTCACACCAAGATATTTTATATTATTTGAGACTATTATGAAGGGTGTCCTTTCCCTAATTTCTTTCTCGGCTTGTTTCTTTTTTGTGTAGAGGAAAGCTACTGATTTATTTGAGTTAATATTATACCCAGCCACTTTGCTGAAGGTTTTTTATCAGGTTTAGTATTTCTCTGGTGGAACTTTTGGGATCACTTAAATATACTATCATATCATCTGCAAATAGTGATATTTTGACTTTGCAGATAGTGATATTTGATAGTTTATCATCCATATCCCATCTTATTGCTCTTTTTGAACTTCAACAAATATTGAATAAGTCCAAATTTTGGTCATCATTCTTCTTGAGTTTCCTGTGGTCTTTGGATTGAATCTTGGATAATTTGAGCTTTTGGGCTAATATCCACTTATCAATGTGTGCATACCATGAGTGTTTTTTGTGGTTGGGTTACCTCACTCAGGAAGATATTTTCTAGTTCATTCCATTTGCCTGTGAATTTCACGAAGTCATTGTTTTTTATTGCTGAGTAGTATTCCATTGTGTAGATGTACCACATTTTTTAATCCATTCTTCGGTTGAAGGGCATCTGGGTTCTTTTCACCTTCTGGCTAATAGAAATAAGGTTGCTATGAACATAGTGGAACATGTGTCTTTGTTATATGTTGGAGCATCCTTGGGGTATATGCCCAGAAGAGGTACAGTGGGTCCTTATGTAGTGGAATTTCCAATGTTCTGAGGAAACTCCAGACTGATTTCCAGAGTGGTTGTACCAGTTTACAATTCGACCAACAATGGAGGATTGTTCCTCTTTCTCCACATCCTCACCAGCATCTGCTGTCACCTGAGTTTTTGATCTTAGCCATTCTGACAAGTGCTACATAGAATTTCAGGGTTGTTTTGATTTGCACTTCCCTGATGACTAAGGATGCTGAACATTTCTTTAGGTGCTTTTTGCCATTTGATAATTCTCAGCTGAAAATGTTTTGTTTAGCTTTATACCCCATTTTTAATAGGGTTACTTGACTCTCTGGAGGCTAACTTCTGGAGTTCTATGTATATTTTGGGGTTGTTTAACTGGTTTATCTGTTAAAGATTTAACTTCGATACCTGGTATCTGTCTAGGACATTGTCCATTTCCTGAAGATTTTCAAATTTTGTTGAATATAGGTTTTTATAGTAAGAGCTGATGATTTTTTGAATTTCCTCCGAATCTGTAGTTATGTCTCCCTTTTCATTTCTGATTTTGTTAATTTGGACACACTCTCTGTGTCCTCTCGTTAGTCTGGCTAAGGGTTTATCTATCTTGTTGATTTTCTCAAAGAACCAACTTTTGGTTCTGTTGATTCTTTCTATGGTCCTTTTTGTTTCTACTTGGTTGATTTCAGCTCTGAGTTTGATTATTTCCTGCCTTCTACTCCTCCTGGGTGTATTTGCTTCTTTTTGTTCTAGAGCTTTTAGGTGTGCTGTCAAGCTGCTGACATATGCTCTTTCCTGTTTCTTTCTGCAGGCACTCAGCGCTATGAGTTTTCCTCTTAGCACAGCTTTCATTGTGTCCCATAAGTTTGGGTATGTTGTACCTTCATTTTCATTAAATTCTAAAAAGTTTTTAATTTCTTTCTTTATTTCTTCCTTGACCAGGTTATCATTGAGTAGAGCATTGTTCAATTTCCACGTATATGTGGGCATTCTTCCCTTATTGTTATTGAAGACCAGTTTTAGGCCGTGGTGGTCCGATAGCACGCATGGGATTATTTCTATCTTTCTGTACCTGTTGAGGCCCGTTTTTTGACCAATTATATGGTCAATTTTGGAGAAAGTACCATGAGGAGCTGAGAAGAAGGTATATCCTTTTGCTTTAGGATAGAATGTTCTATAAATATCCGTTAAGTCCATTTGGCTCATGACTTCTCTTAGTCTGTCTACATCACTGTTTAATTTCTGTTTCCATGATCTGTCCATTGATGAGAGTGGGGTGTTGAAATCTCCCACTATTATTGTGTGAGGTGCAATGTGTGTTTTGAGCTTTAGTAAGGTTTCTTTTACATATGTAGGTGCCCTTGTATTTGGGGCATAGATATTTAGGATTGAGAATTCATCTTGGTTGATTTTTCCTTTGATGAATATGAAGTGTCCTTCCTTATCTTTTTTGATGACTTTTAGTTGGAAATTGATTTTATTTGATATTAGAATGGCTACTCCAGCTTGCTTCTTCTGACCATTTGCTTGGAAAGTTGTTTTCCAGCCTTTCACTCTGAGGTAGTGTCTGTCTTTGTCTCTGAGGTGTGTTTCCTGTAGGCAGCAGAATGCAGGGTCCTCGTTGCGTATCCAGTTTGTTAATCTATGTCTTTTTATTGGGGAGTTGAGGCCATTGATATTGAGAGATATTAAGGAATAGTGATTATTGCTTCCAGTTATATTCATATTTGATGTGAGGTTATGTTTGTGTGCTTTCATTCTCTTTGTTTTGTTGCCAAGACGATTAGTTTCTTGCTTCTTCTAGGGTATAGCTTGCCTCCTTATGTTGGGCTTTACCATTTATTATCCTTTGTAGTGCTGGATTTGTAGAAAGATATTGTGTAAATTTGGTTTTGTCATGGAATATCTTGGTTTCTCCATCAATGTTAATTGAGAGTTTTGCTGGATACAGTAATCTGGGCTGGCATTTGTGTTCTCTTAGGGTCTGTATAACATCAGTCCAGGATCTTCTGGCCTTCATAGTTTCTGGCGAGAAGTCTGGTGTGATTCTGATAGGTCTCCCTTTATATGTTACTTGACCTTTTTCCCTTACTGCTTTTAATATTCTTTCTTTATTTTGTGCGTTTTGTGTTTTGACAATTATGTGACGGGAGGTGTTTCTTTTCTGGTCCAATCTATTTGGAGTTCTGTAGGCTTCCTGTATGTCTATGGGTATCTCTTTTTTTAGGTTAGGGAAGTTTTCTTCTATGATTTTGTTGAAGATATTTACTGGTCCTTTGAGCTGGGAGTCTTCACTCTCTTCTATACCTATTATCCTTAGGTTTGATCTTCTCATTGAGTCCTGGATTTCCTGTATGTTTTGGACCAGTAGCTTTTTCCGCTTTACATTATCTTTGACAGTTGAGTCAATGATTTCTATGGAATCTTCTGCTCCTGAGATTCTCTCTTCCATCTCTTGTATTCTGTTGGTGAAGCTTGTATCTACAGCTCCTTGTCTCTTCTTTTGGTTTTCTATATCCAGGGTTGTTTCCATGTGTTCTTTCTTGATTGCTTCTATTTCCATTTTTAATTCCTTCAACTGTTTGATTGTGTTTTCCTGGAATTCTTTCAGGGATTTTTGCGATTCCTCTCTGTAGGCTTTTACTTGTTTATTAATGTTTTCCTGTGCTTCCCTAAGTGTGTTCAGGTCTTTCCTGAAGTCCTCCAGCATCATGATCAAATATGATTTTGAAACTAGATCTTGCTTTTCTGGTGTGTTTGGATATTCCATGTTTGTTTTGGTGGGAGAATTGGGCTCCGATGATGGCATGTAGTCTTGGTTTCTGTTGCTTGGGTTCCTGCGCTTGCCTCTCGCCATCAGATTATCTCTAGTGTTACTTTGTTCTGCTATTTCTGACAGTGGCTAGACTGTCCTATAAGCCTGTGTGTCAGGAGTGCTGTAGACCTGTTTTCCTCTCTTTCAGTCAGTTATGGGGACAGAGTGTTCTGCTTTCGGGCGTGTAGTTTTTCCTCTCTACAGGTCTTCAGCTGTTCCTGTGGGCCTGTGTCTTGAGTTCACCAGGCAGCTTTCTTGCAGCAGAAAATTTGGTCTTACCTGTGGTCCCGAGGCTCAGGTTTGCTCGTGGGGTGCTGTCCAGGGGCTCTCTGCAGCAGCAGCAACCAGGAAGACCTGTGCCTCCCCTTCCGGGAGCTTCAGTGCACCAGGGTTCCAGATGGTCTTTGGCTTTTTCCTCTGGCGTCCGAGATGTGTGTGCAGGGAGCAGTCTCTTCTGGTTTCCCAGGCCTGTCTGCCTCTCTGAAGGTTTAGCTCTCCCTCCCACGGGATTTGGGTGCAGAGAACTGTTTATCCGGTCTGTTTCCTTCAGGGTCCGGCAGTGTCTCTGGCAGTGGTCCTGCCGCTCCTGGGCCCTCCCCCACGGGAGCCCAGAGGCCTTATACAGTTTCCTCTTGGGCCAGGGATGTGGGCAGGGGTGAGCAGTGTTGGTGGTCTCTTCCGCTCTGCAGCCTCAGGAGTGCCCACCTGACCAGGCGGTTGGGTCTCTCTCTCACCGGGTCTGGGAGCAGAGAGCTGCTTCGGGCCGGGATCCGCGGGTGTGGGACTTCCGGTAAACACAGAACGTGCCCGGTTCTAGAGAAATTCTGCTTCCGTGTGTCCCAAGCTCACCAGGCAGCTTTCTTGCAGCAGAAAATTTGGTCTTACCTGTGGTCCCGAGGCTCAAGTTCGCTCGTGGGGTGCTGCCCAGGGGCTCTCTGCAGCCCAAATTATTCTTAAGACCAATGTGCTTCATATGCCTACTAGGATGGCCCAGTAATTCTGCTTAAAGCATTTCACTGCTTTCCTAGTCAGAAGTTCCAAAATCCATGTTTTTCCAAACAAAATCATGGTTAGACTTATCACAGCAATATCCCGGTCTATAGTAGTAATTTATGTCTTAGTTAGGGTTTAATGTTTTGAAGAAGCACTATGACCATGGAAACTGTTATAAAGAAAAACATTTAATTGGTTCAGGAGTTTAGTCCATTACAACATGGTGGAAATCCATCCATGGTGGATGACACGGTGCTGAAAGAGCTGAGAGTTCTATATCTTGATTCAGAGGTGCCAAAAGGAGACTGTATGCCACAGTGGACATAACTTGAGCATGGCCAACTTCAAGGCCTTCTTCCATAGTGACAGATTTCCTCTTAGGCCTCCTTATAGTGTTATTTCCTGTGGGCTAAGCATTCAAATACATGAATCTATGGGGGCTATTCCTGTTCAAACCATGATAATAAGCCAGGCTAACCAACTCCTAAGATTAGTTGGCAACACTATCTGAAGTTAATAGAAAGAAAACAAAGAATGAAATCTCAAAAGTTGTATGAGCAGCGATGGGAAGGTAAAAAATCCTGGGTATGAGAACTGGTGGAGAGATGAATATGTTCAAAATATGTGATTCTTGAAGAATCAATAAATAAAACTAGTATTAAAATTTATCTTAAAATCTTTGCTAGGTTACTGTACAATTCTAGCTCTTAGAAGTTAAGACAGGGGGTTGGGGATTTAGCTCAGTGGTAGAGTGCTTGCCTAGCAAGCGCAGGGCCCTGGGTTCGGTCCCCAGCTCCGGAAAAAAAAAAAGTTAAGACAGGAGGATACTGAGTTAAGATTTCATTCTGTGATGGCTAATGAGAACTTGTTTGAAAAAGCTAATAAGAAAGAGAAGGAAAACTACAGATAAGTGTGATGTTTCTGGATATGTTAAGTGATGCAGCCTCACATGGTATTTTGCTAATGTAGACACATGGGGTGTTTTACTGAAGAAAGATGACAAGACCTGTTGGTGGAATGTGATGTTTGGAGTGAGTATAAATGGGCCTTAACAGATAGTGATGGCATGTTTGCATAGCTACCTTTGCAACACTTTGCTTCATTGGTCTTCACTTTGAAGAGAGGCATGGTCGAGAACTTCTCCTGGCATCCTGTCTGGTCTTGGTTGCTCCTGCTGACTTTTGTCAATTCCACAGAGGCCTAGTAGTTTCTGCTGGATCACACCACTGCTGCTGATTCATGGTGGGTACCCTGTCACTACTGAATTGGACTGCTGGTGTCCTGCAAACAAAGATTGGAATTGCCTCAAGGAACTACTTCTAGACAGAACCACATCCTCTTTTCCTATTTACCATCTTTTCTCCCCTACCTTTGGACAGCTGGCTACAATGGGAATTGAAGTATTTGAAAATTCTTATAAAAGTGTGGTTTGAAGAATCTAAGGCTACATAGGTATCACATCTCTATAATCTTATTACTTAGGAGGCTGAGGCAAGTGGATCATGAATTCAAGGCTGGCTTTGGTTACATAGCCACACTGTCTTAATAAAAAAAAAAACCAAACATAATAGAACAAAATAAAACTACCATATACCTTTCTTTGCTTTTTTTCTGTGGACAAGTGTGGACCAGGCACTCGTGCTGAGCCTTGCTGTGCTCCTAGAAGTGTAAGGTTGTCAGAGGATTTAATCATATGTTGCCCCAGGAATCTGCAGGCTTAGAGCTCAGTCGTAGAGCCCAGGCCTCTCAAACTGTGAGGTGTCTCTGGGTGTGACTAGTTTGGGGACTTGCTGTCAGGATTGGGACAAGGATATCACATTGTTAGTATTTGTATGGTAGACTGGCTATCCTTAAACAGCAAATGCCAGTGCAGGAGAACATACAACAGTTCACGATTTTGAGACTTTGGGCATTCTGATAGGTACTAAACTTTTGGGATTTCCATTTACTGTATCACAAGACCTCTTCAAGATCTTATCTCTATAGGTCAAGGGTCAATGAGACATAGGGGGAACCTGGGTAATACATAGAAGCCTGCCTCCTGTGGGCATTTTGTCTGTAATCTATAATCCACTTCATCTGGGACTCAGGTCTTCTAGACATCCAACAGTCAGCTAAGGCCCTGGGTACTTATTGTTGTAGTGACAATTCTGCAATTTTGATTTCTTTAAGAAACATAGAAATATTATAAAAGTGGTTTTTTATTTTAAATCAAGGTAAGGCACATGTGGCTACTTCAGACTATAAACAGCAGCTAACTATGAATTATTTGTTCTGGTTATTGTTTATCACATTCTAGCAGAGGATGCCATATTGCCTGCTAGGCAGGGTCAAAAGTGATCCAGGGTTTGGTGGACTGGCAGGATGTTCTGCAGGAAAGCATATTTCCTGGCTTGCTGATGCCTGGAATTTTAAGAGGAGATACACATGAGGCTCAAGGCAGGGGTTGAGTGTTCTATTAACCTTGGTGGAAGGAACAGGGAGGCCTTTGTATAGGAGAGATACCCTATGGGACCTTTTCAGATAGCATAGAAACACTAGGGTCCAGAGACATGGGTTTAGGGGTTGTTGATCGTTCAGTGGCCTTGGTTGTGGTTTGTTAGTAGTCATGCTCATGGAAGAAACCAAAGGAAAGAAATTAGACTCAGGGATCTCTTTCTCTGTCCCCTTATCCTTCTTTCCTGTCTAGTCATAGGGGGTGAAATTTGGTTATAAAGGGTGGGAAAAAGAAGAACACCCAAAGTAGCAAAGACCATCTATATTGACTCTCTGCTGGTGAGATAAGAGAGGTAAGACAGTATTCAGTATTTAGAAGAGGAGAGAGGACACTCAAGCATAATGTTGGCTCCATACTGTATTGGGATTCAGAGACACAGGTGGTTGAAAGATAATTCATTTATCTTTTACTACTTTGTGGGTTCTCTTTTCCATTCTCTATCCCCCACATTCCCTCCCCAAATTTTACCCCTATCGCTAGATAGGAAATAAAGAAGAATGTGAGAGGGAGGGAGGGAGAGAGGGAAGGAGAGACAGAGGGGCGGGGGATTAGAGATACATTTTACCAAGAATTACTTACTGGAACAATTTTACAGAGACAGGTAGGTTGCAGGAAGAACAAGCTAGACACAAGTGAAGACAGAATGAACAAGAGAAGGAGAACATGACAGAAGATTAAAACATATTGCCAGAATTAGTTCGAGGTCAGGCAGAGCAATTTAGTCAAAAGACAAGAGAAGTCAATTTGAGTCACTCATGTTGGAAAGGAATTTAGACCAGAAAAGCTGAGTTGAACCAGCCAGTGAGAGTTCAGAAAGAGCTAGAAAGGCTTGGAAATGGCTCTTACTTCATTTCCTCATCTGAGAAAACAAAAAACAACATTTACAGAGAACAACTATTAATAAACCCTAACCAACTTGCCTGGATGACCAATAACTACTAACCCCGATCTATTATGGAGGTAACATTTATGTATCATCTAAAAAATTACCAGAATCACACAATTACAGAATCTGCAGCTGGAAAGATGCCTCTTCCAGGGCAGGAGGTAAATCATAGTTGTTATGGACTGACCCCAACATCTAGAATAGCCGTAACCCTTTTGTTCTATGCCTGGGAGCCATTTTTATATTGCTGCTATAACAAACCTGCCAGTCATTGACACAGACAAGTGACTTGACTCAAGGACATGATGACTACATATCTTGTTTTGTTCTTTATGTTCTGACTGTTCTGTATGAAGTTTGCTAATCTTAAAAAATTCCACAAAGCTTTACTTAGAACCCTAAAAAATCAAAGGTAAATATGAACTGTTATGTATGAAGTGGCTTGAGTCAGAATTGATCACCAGGCAGTCATCTGAACCTACATATGGGCTCACTGTGGTTTTGAAGTTGACACTGAAGAATGCTACTAATAAGCCAAAAGGTTATGCTTATAATACTCATGCTCTGTTATCTCAATGTTCTGCAATTTCCCTGTTTACCACCCATCCACTACTCCCCTCACCTAACTCAGCTCCAATGAGCTTAAAGGTTAGCTGATAATGTTTTGCCTACTAAACCTACTGCTCCCCCTTTTGCCCTTTAAACTTTTGAACCTGTTTCTTTTTTTTCTGTGTTACTGCTATCATCTCTCTCTCTCTCTCTCTCTCTCTCTCTCTCTCTCTCTCTCTCTCTCTCTTAACTTGAGTATTTCTTATTTACATTTTGAATGTTGTTCCCTTTCCCGGTTTCCGGGCAAACATCCCCCTAATTCCCCCCTCCCCTTCTTTATGGGTGTTCCCCTCCCCACCCTCCCCCCATTGCCGCCCTCCCCCTAACAATCACGTTCACTGGGGGTTCAGTCTTAGCAGGACCAAGGGCTTCCCCTTCCACTGGTGATCTTACTAGGATATTCATTGCTTTGAACCTGTTTCTATTTATACTCTACCCTGAGAGCAGAGAAGAACCACACATAGGCTTCCTAGTCATTTTATGGTCCTGAACGTTCAGTATCAAGGCGTGCAGTCAATAAACTATTCTTGCTTAAAACTGAGATCAGTGTTTGCTTCATTTGGGTGGCAATTACTAAACTCCAACAATGGTCAGATGTCAAAAAGCAGCTTGATATCCCCACACCTGTGGTTAAAACAAAATATATATCCTTATATTTCTCTGTTTTTAAAAGAAAACAAGATTCCTCAATTCTCAGTACCTTCCCCCTTTCTATTTTCAGTCATTAATTATGTTGCATGTAGTGGGAAATGATAAACTTCTGCTCAGATCTAATCTCTATTGGGTTTGATGTTATCCACAGGTTTTTGTTTCCTATGGAAATAAAAACAAATTCATGACCCGTATGCAAAACTTTCACTAACTTCCATCGTGATGGTAAGACACCCTTATAGTATACAGGATGATTTAATTTCAGAATTTCTTTACCTATATTGCAGTGTTTCTTGGCTGCTGTTGTTCCTTTCTGAAATGGTTCATTCATTTTTTGCTGTCATACCTTGAGCTAGCCCCTGATGTTAAAAATTACCTTAAATATCTCTTTTGGACCTACATTAATTGGTCCAATGACAATTCTTGCTGAATTACTTGCATACCCCTGAAAGCTGAGGCCTTCTTTCTGGTTTATATTAAGAAGTACCATTGCTCTGAGAGATGCTTTGTTTACATTTTTTTGAAATGAGCATATTTCCCATGATTAATGCATCAGGCATTTTGATATCAGAGAGCTCTAACTATAGCTGGACCTATGATATTAGTATGGTATACATTAGAACCAATATTCACTATATTCCTTATCCACTTTTCCTTCGTTACTGTCAGGCATTTATTAGTCTCATAATTTTTTACTCTAGACATGCACATTTCATTTTTTCCCCATGTTCCCTAGTGAAACCTAAATCGCATTCTTGAATGATACAGAACAAACTTTCCGAGACTCACCCCCTCTTTTTTCCTCCGTCTTTATTTAATTGGGTATTTCTTATTTACATTTCAATTGTTATTACATTTCCTGGTTTCCAGGTCAACATCCCCCTAACCGCTGCCCCTCCCCTTCTATATGGGTGTTCCCCTCCCCATCCTCCTCACATTACCGCCCTCCCACCAACAATCCCATTCACTGGGGGTTCAGTCTTGGCAAGAACAAGGGCTTCCCCTTCCACTGGTGCCTTTACTACGTTATTCATTGCTACCTATGCAGTTGGAGCCCAGGGTCAGTCCATGTACAGTCTTTGGGTAGTGGCTTAGTCCCTGGAAGCTCTGGTTGGTTGGCATTGTTGTTCATATGGTGTCTCAAGCCCCTTCAAGCTCTTTCAGTCCTTTCTCTGGTTCCTTCAACAGGGGTCCCATTCTCAGTTCAGTGGTTTGCTGCTGGCATGTGTCTCTGTATTTGCCATATTCTGGCTGTGTCTCTCAGGAGAGATCTACATCCGGTTCCTGTCAGCCTGAACTTCTTTGCTTCATCCATCTTGTCTAATTGGGTGGCTGTATATGTATGGGCCACATGTGGGGCAGGCTCTAAATGGGTGTTCCTTCTGCCTCTGTTCTCAACATTGCCTCCGTAATCCATACCAAGGGTATTCTTGTTCCCCTTTTAAAGAAGGTGTGAAGCATTCACATTTTGGTCATCCTTCTTGAGTTTCATGTGTTCTGTGCATCTAGGGTAATTCGAGCATTTGGGCTAATATCCACTTATCAGTGAGTGCATACCATGTGTGTTTTTCTGCAATTGGGTTACCTCACTCAGGATGATATTTTCCAGTTCCAACCATTTGCCTATGAATTTCATAAAGTCATTGTTTTTGATAGCTGAGTAATATTCCATTGTGTAGATATACAACATGTTCTGTATCCATTCCTCTGTTAAAGAGCATCTGGGTTCTTTCCAGCTTCTGGCTACTATAAATAAGGCTGCTATGAGCATAGTGGAGCATGTGTCTTTGTTACATGTTGGGGCGTCTTTTGGGTATATGCCCAAGAGAGGTATAGCTGGGTCCTCAGGTAGTTCAATGTCCATTTTTCTGAAGAACCTCCAGACTGATTTCCAGAATGGTTGTACTGTCTGCAATCCCACCAAAAATGGAGGGGTGTTCCTATTTCTCCACATCCTCGCCAGCATTTGCTGTCACCTGAGTTTTTGATCTTAGCCATTCTCACTGGTATGAGGTGAAATCTCAGGGTTGTTTTGATTTGCATTTCCCTTATGACTAAAGATGTTGAACATTTCTTTAGGTGTTTCTCAGCCATTTGACATTCCTCAGCTCTGAATTCTTTGTTTAGATCTGAACCCCATTTTTAATAGGGTTATTTGTCTCCCTGCGGTCTAACTTCTTGAGTTCTTTGTATATTTTGGATGTAAGCCCTCTGTCAGTTGTAGGATTGGTAAAGATCTTTTCCCAATCTGTTGCTTGCCGTTTTGTCTGAACAACAGTTTCCTTTGCCTTACAGAAGCGTTGCAGTTTTATGAGATCCCATTTGTTGATTCTTGATCTTAGAGCATAGGCCATTGGTGTTTTGTTCAAGAAATTTTCTCCAGTGCCCATGTGTTCGAGATTCTTCCCCACTTTTTCTTCTATTAGTTTGATTGTATCTGGTTTGATGTGGAGGTCCTTGATCCACTTGGACTTAAGCTTTGTACAGGGTGATAAGCATGGATCGATCTACATTCTTCTACATGCTGACCTCCAGTTGAACCAGCACCATTTGCTGAAAATGCTATCTTTTTTCCATGGGATGGTTTTGCCTCCTTTGTCAAAAATCAAGTGATCATAGGTGTGTGGGTTCATTTCTGGGTCTTCAATTCTATTCCACTTGTCTATCTGTCTGTTTCTGTGCCAATACCATGCAGTTTTTATCACTATTGCTCTGTAATACTGCTTGAGTTCAGAGATAGTGATTCCCCCAGAAGTTCTTCTATTGTTGCGGACAGTTTTAGCTCTCCTGTGTTTTTTGTTATTCCAGATGAATTTGCAAATTGTTCTGTCTAACTCTGTGAAGAATTGGATTGGTATTTTGATGGGGATTGCATTGAATCTATAGATTGTTTTTGGTAAAATGGCTATTTTTACTATATTAATCCTGCCAATCCATGAGCATTGGAGAGCTTTCCATCTTCTGAGGTCTTCAATTTCTTTCTTCAGAGGCTTTAAGTTCTTATCATACAGATCTTTCACTTGCTTGGTTAAACTCACACCAAGATATTTTATATTATTTGAGACTATTATGAAGGGTGTCCTTTCCCTAATTTCTTTCTCGGCTTGTTTCTTTTTTGTGTAGAGGAAAGCTACTGATTTATTTGAGTTAATATTATACCCAGCCACTTTGCTGAAGGTTTTTTATCAGGTTTAGTATTTCTCTGGTGGAACTTTTGGGATCACTTAAATATACTATCATATCATCTGCAAATAGTGATATTTTGACTTTGCAGATAGTGATATTTGATAGTTTACATCCATATCCCATCTTATGAATATTTTTGTTCCCACTTTTACAAATGGAAGCATCCAAATTTTGGTCATCATTCTTCTTGAGTTTCCTGTGGTCTTTGGATTGAATCTTGGATAATTTGAGCTTTTGGGCTAATATCCACTTATCAATGTGTGCATACCATGAGTGTTTTTTGTGGTTGGGTTACCTCACTCAGGAAGATATTTTCTAGTTCATTCCATTTGCCTGTGAATTTCACGAAGTCATTGTTTTTTATTGCTGAGTAGTATTCCATTGTGTAGATGTACCACATTTTTTAATCCATTCTTCGGTTGAAGGGCATCTGGGTTCTTTTCACCTTCTGGCTAATAGAAATAAGGTTGCTATGAACATAGTGGAACATGTGTCTTTGTTATATGTTGGAGCATCCTTGGGGTATATGCCCAGAAGAGGTACAGTGGGTCCTTATGTAGTGGAATTTCCAATGTTCTGAGGAAACTCCAGACTGATTTCCAGAGTGGTTGTACCAGTTTACAATTCGACCAACAATGGAGGATTGTTCCTCTTTCTCCACATCCTCACCAGCATCTGCTGTCACCTGAGTTTTTGATCTTAGCCATTCTGACAAGTGCTACATAGAATTTCAGGGTTGTTTTGATTTGCACTTCCCTGATGACTAAGGATGCTGAACATTTCTTTAGGTGCTTTTTGCCATTTGATAATTCTCAGCTGAAAATGTTTTGTTTAGCTTTATACCCCATTTTTAATAGGGTTACTTGACTCTCTGGAGGCTAACTTCTGGAGTTCTATGTATATTTTGGATATTAGTCCTCTATCCAATGTAGGACTGGTAAAGATCTTTTCTCAATCTGTTAGTTGCCATTTTGTCCTAATGACAGTGTCCTTTATCTTACAGAAGCTTTGCAGTTTTATGAGGTCCCATTTGTAGATTCTTGATCCTAGAGCATGAGACATTAGTGTTTTGTTCAGGAAATTTTCCCCAGTGCCCATGTGTTAAAGACTTCTCCCCAATTTTTCTCCTATGACTTTGAGTGTATCTGGTTTGATGTGAAGGTCCTAGATCCATTTGAATTTAACCTTTGTACAGGGTGATAAGAATGGATTGATTTGCATTCTTCTACATGGTCACCTCTAGTTGAACCAGCACCATTTGTTGAAAATGCTATCTTTCTTCCCTTCATGGTTTTAGCTCCTTTGTCAAAGACCAAGTAACCAAGGGTGTGTGGGTTCATTTCCTGGTCTTCAATTCTGTTCCACTGGTCTATCTGCCTGTCTGTCTACAAATACCAGTTTTTACTACTATTGCTCTGTAATGCTGCTTGATGTCAGGGATGGTGATTCTTCCAGAAGTTCTTTCATTGTTCAGTATAGATTTAGCTATCCTGGGTTTTTTGTTATTCCAAATTAAAGAATTGAGTAGAAATTTTGATGGGGATTGCATTGAATCTGTAGATTCCTTTGGGCAAAATGGCCATTTTTACTATATTAATCATGCCTATCCATGAGAATGGGAGATCTTTCCATCTTCTGAGATCTTCTTCAATCTCTTTCTTCAGAAACTTGAAGTTCTTGTCATACAGTTTTTTCACTTGCTTATTTAAGGCACTTCAAGGTAGCTTATATTATTTGGCATTATAGTGAAGGATGTCAAGTTCCTAATTTCTTTCTCAGCCTGTTTATCCTTTGAGTAAAAGAAGGCTACTGATTTGTTTGAGTTAATTTTCTACCCCAACATTTTGCTGAAGTTTTTTATCAGGTTGTTCTCCGGTGGATCTTTTGGGGTCACTTAAGTGTACAATCATATAATCTGCAAATGGTGGTATTTTGACCTCTTCTCTTCCAAATTGTATCCCTCTGACCTCCTTTCGTTGTCTGATTGCTCTGTCTAAGACTTCACGTACTATATTGAATAAGAAGAGAGAGAGTGGGCTTCCTTGTCTATTCCCTGGTTTTACTGGGATTGTTTCAAGTTTCTCTCCATTTAGTTTGATGTTACTTAATGATTTGCTAAATATTGCTTTTACTATGTATAGATATGACATTGAATTCCTGATCTTTCCAGGACTTTTATCATGAAGGGGTGTTGAATTTTGTCAAATGCTTTTTCAGCATCTAATGACATGATCACATGGTTCTTATCTTTGAGTTTCTTATATAGTGGATTATGTTGATGAATTTCCATATATTAAACCATCCCTGCATCCCTAGGATAAAGCATACTTGATCATGATGGATGATCATTTTGATGTCTTCTTTGATTTGGTTTGCAAGAATTTTATTGAGTATTTTTGAGTGAATATTCATAAGGGAAATTGCTCTTAAGTTCATATTTTTTTTGGATCTTTGGATAAGAGTAATTGTGGCTTCATAGATGGAATTTGGTGGTGCTCCATCTGTTTCTATTTTTGTGGAATAGTTTGGACAGTATTAGTATGAGGTCTTCTATGAAGGTCTATAATTCTGCACTAAATCTATCTGGTCTTGGCTCTATTTGGCTTGGAGACTTTTCATACCTGCTTCTATTTCTTTAAGGGTTATGGAGTTGTTGAATGATTTAGTTGATGCTGCTTTAACTTTGGTACCTGGTGTCTCCCTTGAAAATTGTCTATTTCCTGCAGATTGTCCAGTTTGTTGAATATCGGCTTTTGTACTAGGATCTCATGACTTTTTGATTTCCTCAGATTCTCTTGTTATATCTCCCATTTAGTTTCCAATTGTGTTCATTTGGATACAGTATTTATGACCTCTGGTTAGTCTGACTAAGAGTTTATCTATCCTGTTGATTTCTCAAAGAACCAGGTCCTCGTTTTGTTGATTCTTTGTATGGTCCTTTTCATTACTACTTGGTTGATTTCAGCCCTGAGTTTGATTATTTCCTGCCTTCTACTCCTGTTGGGTTTATTCATTTCCTTATGTTCTAGAGCTTTTAGGAGTGTTGTCAAGCTTCTAGTGTCTGTTCCCTCCTGTTTCTTTTTGCAGGCACTTAGAGCTATGAGTTTCCCTCTTCACCCTGCTTTCATTGTGTCACATAAGTTTAGGTATGTTGTATCTTCATTTTCATTTAATTCTAAGAAATCTTTAATTTCTTTCCTTATTTCTTCCTTGACCGAGTTGTCATTGAGTAGAGCATTGTTCAATTTACATATATATGTGGGCTTTCTGTCATTTTTGTTGTTATTGAAGACCAGACTTAGTCTGTGGTAATCTGATAGGATGCATGGAATTATTTCTATCTTCTTGTATCTGTTGAAGAATGTTTTATGACCGATTATATGGTCAGTTTGGTAGAAAATACCATGAGGTGCAAAGAAGTTATATCCTTATATTTTAAAATGGAATGTTCTATAAATATCTGTTAAATCATTTGGTTCATAACTTCTGTTAGTTCCTCTATATCACTGTTTAATTCCTGTTTCAAAGATCTGTCCATTGATGAGAGTGTGGCGTTGAAATTTCCTACTATTATTGTGTGAGGTGCAAAGTGTGCTTTGAGCTTTAGTTAGGTTTCTTTTATGAATGTAGGTGCCCTTGCATGTGGAACATAGATATTTAGGATTGAGAGTTTATCTTCGTGGGATTTTCCTTTGTTGAATATGAAGTGTCCTTCCTTATCTTTTTTGATGACTTTTGGTTGAAAGCCAATTTTATTTGACATTAGAATAGCAACTGCAGGGGTTGGGGATTTAGCTCAGTGGTAGAGCACTTGCCTAGCAATTGCAAGGCCCTGGGTTTGGTCCCCAGCTCTGAAAGAAAAAAAGAAAAAAAAAGAGAGAATGGCAACTGCAGCTTGTTTCTTTAGGCCATTTGCTTGGAAAGTTGTTTACCAGCCATTTACTCTGAGGTAGTGTCTGTTTTTGTCTTTGAGGTGTGTTTCCTCTATGTAGCAAAATACTGGATCCTCTTTATGTATCCAGTCTGTTAGGCTATGTCTTTTTACTGGGGAATTGAGTCTGTTGATGTCGAGAGATATTAAGGAAGAGTGATTGTCACTTTCTGTTACTGTCGTTCTTAGAGGTGGAGTTATGTTTCTGTGCCCTTCTTTTGGTTTCATTGCAAGGAGATTATATTCTTACTTTCTATACAGTGTAGTTTCTCTCCTTATGTTGGAGTTTTCCATTCTTTGTAGGGCTGGATTTGTAGATATTATGTAAATTTAGTTTTGTCGGGGTATGTCTTGTTTTCTCCATCTATGTTAATTGAGAGTTTTGCTGAATATAGTAGCATGTGCTGGCATTTGTATTCTCTTAGGGTCTGTATGACATCTGTTCAGGATCTTCTGGCTTTCATAGTCTCTGGTGTAATTTGTATATGTCTGCCTTTATTTGTTGACCTTTTTCCCTTATTGCTTTTAATATTCTTTCTTTGTTTTGTGCATTTGGTATTTTAACTACTATGTGACAGGAGGAATTTCTCTTATGGTCCAATCTATTTGAAGTTCTGTAGGCTTCCTATATCTTTATGGGCATCACTTTCTTTAAATTAGGAAGGTTTTCTTCTATAATTTTGTTGAATATATTTACTGGCCCTTAAAGTAGCAAGTCTTCACTGTCTTCTATATTTGTTATCCTTAGGTTGTATCTTCTCATGTGTCCTGGATTTCCTGGATGTTTTGGGCTAGGAGCTTTTTGCATTGTTATTACCTTTGAAGGTTGTGTCAATGTTTATTTTTTTCTTTTTTTTTCTTATCTTTATTAACTTGAGTATTTCATATTTACATTACGATTATTATTCCTGTTCCCGGTTTCCAAGCCAACTTCCCCCTAGCCCCTCCCCCCTCCTTCTACATGGGCTTCCCCTCCCCACCCTCCCCCCATTACCACTTTTCCCCCAACAATCATGTTCACTGGGCGTTCAGTCTTGCAGGACCAAGAGCTTCCCCTTCCACTGGTGCTCTTACTAGACTATTCATTGCTACCTATGAGGTTGGAGCCTAGAGTCAGTCCATGTATAGTCTTTGGGTAGTGGCTTAGTCCCTGCAAGTTCAGGTTGGTTGGAATTGTTGTTCATATGGGGTCTCGAGCCCCTTCAAGCTCTTCCAGTCCTTTTTCTGATTCCTTCAACGGGGGTCCCGATCTCAGTTCAGTGGATTGCTGCTGGCATTAGCCTATATATTTGCTGTATTCTCACTGTGTCTCTCAGGAGAGATCTACATCCAGTTCCTGTCAGCCTGCACTTCTTTGCATCATCCATCTTATCTAATTGGTTGGCTGTATATGTATGGGCCACATGTGGGACAGGATCTGAATAGGTGTTACTTCTGCCTCTGTTCTAAACTTTGCCTCCCTATACCCTGCGAAGGGTTTTCTTGTTCCCCTCTTAAAGAAGGAGTGAAGCATTCGCATTTTGGTCATCCTTCTTGAGTTTCATGTGTTCTGTTCATCTAGGGTAATTCGAGCATTTGAGCTAATAACCACTTATCAATGAGTACATAACATGATTGGAAAATATCATCCTGAGTGAGGTAACCCAATCACAGAAAAACACATCTGGTGCACTCATTGTTAAGGCAGAAGGAACACCAATTCAGAGCCTGCCCCACATGTGGCCCATACATATACAGCCACCCCATTAGACAAGATGGATGAAACAAAGAAGTGCAGGCTGACAGGAACCAGATGTAGATCTCTCCTGAGAGACACAGCCAGAATACAGCAAATACATAGGCGAATGCCAGCAGCAATCCACTGAACTGAGATCGGGACCCCCGTTGAAGGAATCAGAGAAAGAACTGGAAGAGCTTGAAGGGGCTCGAGACCCCTTATGAACAACAATGCCAAGCAACTAGAGCTTCCAGGGACTAAGCCACTACCTAAAGACTATACATGGACTGACCCTGGACTCTGACCTCATAGGTAGCAATGAATATCCTAGTAAGATCACCAGTGGAAGGGGAAGCCCTTGGTCCTGCTAAGACTGAACCCCCAGTGAACTAGATTGTTGGGGGGAGGGTGGCAAGGGGGGAAAGGTGGGGAGGGGAATACCCATAACTAAGGGGAGGGGGGATTAGGGGGATGTTTGCCCCGAAACCAGGAAATGAAATAACATTCGAAATGTAAATAAGAAATATTCAAGTTAATTAAAAAAAAAAGAATATTGATAACAACCTGTAAATTCAGAGCGAGATCTTCTTTTTTTTTCTTTTCTTTTTTTCTTTTTTTTCGGAGCTGGGGACCAAACCCAGGGCCTTGCGGTTGCTAGGCAAGCACTCTACCACTGAGCTAAATCCCCAACCCCCAGAGTGAGATCTTTATGTCAGCCTCCATTGTCCTGCTGCAGCTTCTCTCTCTCCCTCCTGTCTCCCTTCATTTTCGTTCCAGTCTCCTCCTCTTCCTTCAAACTTCTCTCCCACCCATCCTTACTTCTCCTCCAATGACAGGCCTCCTTCTATCTTGCACCTGCCTCTCACCTGTATTTTACAAATTCAATGGGGAGGTTTTGGTGAAGTCACCTGATTCCTAAGTATGTGACTAAGCAACCCTCCTTGAGGCAGTGGAATTAGCATCAAAATACGGATTACTCCAGAGCAAACCACAACATTTCCCCCTTTTTGTCCAGTTATAAAGCCTTTTCACTTATACATTAATTGAGTACAACTATTACCATTCTACAATTTATAAAACATACAATATACTCAACACCCAGTCCATCACTAAATAGAACATTTAGTTATCCATTCCAGCTTAAGAAAGGCTTAAAATCTATATTATATCTTGGCTAGCTTGTATACTATCTGATAACTATCCAATAAAATGTGTATATTCAGAGTTAAATAGCCTGATAGGCTATGAGACTATAATCAGTCCTCAACCCTGTCAGAAATCTGAGAATGACCAAATATCTATACACAAAGGAAGCCTAACACGGCTTCCAGAGCTGAGAGGTTATAGAGACAAATCTCCACTATTACAGTTCCCTGTTAGCAAAATGTGAGCACAAGTCTTCAGCCTCCTGGCGCAAAATCAACTGACAGACTCTTGAAATGCAGATTTTGAAGGGCTGATCACCCTGTCTTGGCAGAGTTTACCAGTCAACTATTCTGCATAATTTGTCCTTTGACAGTATTAGTCAGCAGATGAAACAGGCAGTTTTGTCTAGTGGCTGCCTAGCCACAAAGTATTGTGTCATCTGGAGGTAGAGATGTTCAAATTCTTTGTTAAATCTGACAAAGGGGAACTGTTAGGAGCAGATATGTCTCAACCAAAGATAAATAACTTTAAATCTCAAATTTTGTGGATTTCTGACATTTTTGACAACCATCTACCTATATAAGACAATCTGTACTATCTTTATATCTTAACAATATCTTGAAAGTACTCTCACAAAGTCAGCAATATGTTTGCTATTTGGCCCTTAACTCACATGTGTAATCAACTCAGAAGTTTGTAATGACATCAATAGAAGGACTGGCTCTAAACCTTGTACTTTAAAACTCTTTTAACAAATAAATTCTATATCAAAACAAAGATATGGTTTTACCTTAGTTACTAAATGAGATTATGACTGTACAACTCAATCTGGCTAATTTCTCCCTGTTAAATTACAACCAATCTTAAGTTCCTCATATAAACAACTTTAGAATAACCACTTCCAGCCCCCCAAAAGGCCAGGGAATTGGGACGATGACTCCTCCATAACTTCTTCAAGCTGTTAAGATGACGGACGTTGATGCATGTTGAGATATCCTTGCGGGTAAGGGGGTAGGAAGAATGAAGCAAACGCTGTAGCCGGTGTGTCCTGACGGGACCCAGCTGAAAGTCCTTGAGACCAGGAATCCAAGTAGGCACATTCTGCAAAATACAACTCTCAAGACAAAAGTTTAGAATCGAGATATCTTGTTTGACTCTCCTGAATCAATTTTTCAGGTGGTCTACCTCTATCAAATCTGATCATTATGACTCTGCGAGGTTTCCAGAGCCTAATCACACTTTTTAAAAACACAAAGACAAAATCTTTCTCCCAAAATACTGTGTTCCTTAGTCTGTAACCAGAAAAGTTTGTATCTTGCACTCTCTCCCAGAGTAATAACATAACCATAAAACTCAAAGTCATACCCATTTTGAACATTAAACAATTTTTTAAAAAGGAAGTAAGCTAAACAATGAGCCAGATAGGCTTTTGTACTCTGTGATATCAGGAAATGAACCCAAAATTCTTGTTAAGAGAATCTGAGCATCCTGTTGTGGTAAATATCAAAAGTAACCACAAACCCTCAATAGCCGGCATTAATGAGCCATATGGCCTTTAGCGGAATAATTCATAAAACAAACCAAATACCTTCTATCAATTCCAATATCAATAAGCAACATATCAAACCAGGACTTTAGCCCAAAAATATCCATCTGTCAAGCTCTCTACCTGGAGCCACAGATTTTCCTTTAACCTTAAAAACTTCTATATTATATGTCTGCATTCACTCTCCCTAGTGTTACAGACATTTATCACAACTCCCTACTTAGAGTTAGTGACCAATTTTTCCTTATCTAAGTTCTGAACCATAGATGAAAATCCCCACGTGATTCAGGTAATCTCTTTACTTTCCTTAAAACAAACTTAAACACCTCTATCAATCGTAAAACCAATAAACAACTTATCAAACCAGGACTTTAGCCCAAAATATAACCATCTGCTAAGCTCTCTACCTGGAGCCACAGATTTTTATTTAACCTTAATTACTTCTATAATATATGTCTGCACTCACTCTGCCTGGTGTTACAGACATTAATCACAACTCTCTACTTGGAGTCAGTGACTAATTTTTCCCTATCTAAGTTCTGAACCATGGGTGAAAATCCTACATGATTCAGGTAATCTCTTTACTCTCTTCTTTCTTAAAAAAACTTAATCACCTTTTAATAATACCTGTAATTAAGAAGTAGCTTGTCTAACTAGGATTTCAACCCAAAATTCCTGTGGAGCCCACATTAAAAAGAATATGACTATCCTGAAAGACTTTCTAAACAACTTTCTTTATATTTTTGGTTGTGAGCCTAGCCTTTAACGGCTGAGCCATCTCTCCAGCCCAACAACTTTCTTTAAAAAGCAGCTTTTAACCTCTAACTCTCTGAGCTGCCATTACTTATCACACAGCAAGGGACCTACAGCCTGCCAGCCCAGGCTGTTTCCCCGCCCTTAAGATATCAATGACTTAACATGTTGCTGGCCTCCTCTTAGAAAATAAAACCTTTCTCTAAATTCTTAGGACTACTAGTGGATTCTTGCCCATCACATTGGTTCGCCCACCATCTATTGTTGTAATAATATAAAAATTAAAAAAAATGTATTGTCTTTACCTCACTGGGTCCGCACCACAGTGTCCCAAGATATCTGCTAGACATCTCTGCAGAAACACATCCCAACTCTGCTGCGGCTACCCAGTGTTTCCAGCCGCTGCACACTTTCTTACACTCAAACCCTCACATAAAAGAATACACAACACAATAATCTTACATCCAACTGATAAGATATAATTGCCCACTTAAACATATAAAGCCCAGTGCCATCCATCCCTTAAGAACATTGATAACAACCTGTAAATACAGAGCAAGATCTTTACGTCAGCATCCATTGTCCTGCCACGGCTTCTCTGGAGCATTGATTTTTAAGATTGAGAGTTCATCTTGGTGGACTTCATTTTTCCTTTGATGTACATGAAGTATCTTTCCTTATCATTTTTTGATACATTTAGTTTGAAAGTCTTTTTTATTTGATATTAGTATGATTCCTCCAGCTTGTTTTTTTGTGATTATTTGCTTGGAAAGTTATTTTCTAGCCTTTTACTCTGAGGTAGTGACTGTCTGTGTCCATGAGGTGTGTTTCCTGTATGCAGCAAAATGCTGGGTCCTCTTTACCTATCCAATCTGTTAGTCTATGTCTTTTTACGGGGGAATTGAGTCCATTAATGCTAAGAGATATTAAGGAATAGTGATTGTTGCTTTCTGTTATTTTTGTTGTTAGATGTGGAATTATGTTTGTGTGTCTCTCTTGGTGTCATTACAAGATTACTTTCTTGCATTTCCTAGGGTGTAGCTTCCCTGCTTGTATTGGGCTATTATCTATTATCCTTTCTAGGGCTGGATTTGGATAGTGAGAGCCTACACACACACATCAAAATCCAACTCTGCATATATATGTGTATACACATAATATATATCTATCTATATCTATATATATAAATAAATATATAATCAAGATCTCACATATTACTGCCAGTTATTCCAGCAATGTTAGTTTGTGCTTTTACTTTTCTGTTACTTGAAATGTTCATACTATTAGTAAATTGTGTTCCTAGAGAAAAAGGGAGAAGAGGAGGGTGGAAAACAAGAAACAAGAATATAACTTATTTCTCATGAAATGAATGTGGTTCTCCTTCTAGTTCCCAGAGAGAAACCTACCCATCATCTAAGTAAGCCAGGTTCCCACTCACTGCTTTTTACATCCTTGATGATACTTCTCCTGCTGTTGACAATCACATTCTTAGGTTCTTTTATCAGTAAGTATCCCAAACAAATCAATGGTCCATGTCTGCTTTTGATAAAGAGAGGTTCCATGGTAGCAGTTGGCATTTAATGGAAATATTCTTTGAAGAAGAAATATTCTTTGGGGAAAAAGAATTCAAAGTAATCCATTATGACTTTCCTTTGTCCTTGAATTTAGCTGTTGTCTTGGGAAAAATGGAATTCATTCTCAGTAGAAAAACTGAATCACATTTATGAGTGTCTGTGTGGGGTTATGGAGTGAACTCTGTGGACTACTGTCTTTATTAGACTGGGAGGTCAAATCTACATTTTATCATTGGCATCAAGAGGTCAAGCTGTATGTGTATAGGACTTCTTCATCTAGTGTAAGCTTGTGGACAAGAAAGAGCTAGGAAGAAATTATCCAAGAAGAGTTCTTAAGCTAATTCCTAACTACTTCTGTCTTATCCAGTATTGTAAGAAATCTAAAAGCAACCTGAGCAAATGGCTGGATTTCTGTTCATCAAGGATTTGAGCACTTGTGAAAAACTAAAAAAATGCATGAAAAATAGTATACTTAGGTTGTTTTACTCATTCGCTTGATCACTCAGAATAAAGTAATAGTAATAATAAAGTAATAGCATATATTAATGTACGTCAGAAGATGCATAAGACCAAGAATAAGAAGAAGACAGACTCTGTACTCAAAAAAATTAGAGGAAAAGAAAGGAATCGGTGCCAGCCAGGTACAATGGCACACACCTGTTATCTCAGCTATTCAGGGTGCTAGTAGGAAAGCAAGTGTGAAGCTAACTTGGGCTATGTAAAATGTATATGTGTGTGTGTGTGTGTGTGTGTGTGTGTGTATGTGTGTGTGTGTGTGTGTGTGTATATATATATATATATACATATATATATATATATATATACATATATATATATATATATATATAAAATGAACTAGTGTCTGCAACTTTGTCTGGGAAGTGTTGTGCTGAGATAGTTGTCCTAGAAGAGGTGACAACTAGATCTGTGGGTACCAAGTTGTCACAGAGGGGTGAGTGGCTCAAGCACACAGTGCTACATGAAGAAGTTCCCCAGCTAGATACAAGCAGGATGCAGAGCACCTGCTGTGCCCCCTTACCAAAAAAAATTTTCTTCTAAAGAGTGTTCTTTAATCAAGTATTTTTTCTCCTTAATACATCAGTATAAATGTAGTGAGCTAACACACTTACTTATTCATTATTTATCTTATTTATCTTACGTTTCCATGGTTTGGAAATTTTGACTGATCGTCACTGACTGGCTCCTCTGGCCCTAGCTGACTTAAGCATGTGTATGTTGTGAGTTACTAGTCCAGGCAACTCAGCCTCTGAGGAAGAGGAAGCCAGATAGAATGACTAGCAGTATGGCTCACACTCAGCCTCTGAGGAAAAGGAGACCAGCTGGAATGACTATCAGTATGGGTCACCTTTTATGAGTCCTCAGGATGTGCTAGGCTTGTTTACGAGCAGATTGAAGATTTACAAATTGAGGGTGACCATGAGCCAGGCTCTCAAAAATTTAACTGGAGAGTGGATTAGAGATGATTTTGCACATTTTCTTTGCCAGCTCAAACAGACTTTACTTTTAATAAAAAAAAATTGAACTGGGACAGTTGCAAAATCACATTACAATGGTTTGTGAATACAGAAGTTAAGAATGTGGTAATTTTTTGCAAACCAGCAATGCCAAAGAGAAACATTGTACCATTTCAAATAAAGAAATTCTCTAGGCATATTTAAGTTATAGACAGTCTGTTTAAGGGAATCTGAAAATAAAATTATTACTACCAAGAAATAAACAATACGGCTTATTTATAACCTGAAAACGAGATAAATGTCTGAAGAGCATGAGAAGAGGCAGCTTTGAGATGTAAAAATATAGGATAAAGGAAATAGATGAGTGATGAATATTGAGATCTAGGGATTAAGGGTTCAAGAAGTTACATGTGACTTTAATATTCTTATGAAAAAACTCAGCCAAGATGAAGTTGATCAAAGAGGTAGAGAATGTATGATAAGTTATAGGTTTAAGTTGGTAGATGTTGACTTTAGTGTTAGGCATATTGAGTTGATCCTAATATGTTTGTGTTTAGTGGGCAAAAGCAAAATCCCATACAAACAGGTAGCAGACAAGACAATAGCAATACATGACCTCACACAGGAAGAATTTATATGAGGAGAAAGCATAATGACAGGATTGTGGAAACTGTTAAATTTTGAAGGGGTCAACAAAGGGAGAAGAGATTATAAAAGACAAGAAGTGAAGGACAAAAGTTGAGGCAAAACCAGACAGAGCAATGGTTCCTGGGCTTGAAGGGAAAGAGAACTGGAATCAAGTCTAATACCAAGAAGACCTATGAGTGCTCTGGAATGTTACTGTTGATCCATTTCAGAACTGATGTTGGAAAAATGGAGGAAGCAAAAGTGATGGGAAAAGGAGGACAAAGACACAGGCAGGAAACTGAAGATATTCAGATGTCGACGGAGAGGCCAGTCAGTTTGATTCTGGGTAAACAGGAGTGTGGTACACAGAGGAGCAACTCAGTTGAAAAGATGCGAGTTTAGAGAAGAAAACAATGCCCAGCAGATATTTGTTGGTTTTTTCTTACTTCCCCTTCTAAAATAACCTATAACTACTCAGAATTAGAAAACCCCTTTTCCTCCCAACAGGAAGTTAGTTTACATTCTTAAATATGACTATCTCTGCTTCATCTCCTTGAAGAATTAGCATCTTCATCTTACATTCAACACTGAAGGGTGTGGTTCATTTTCCTTAGAGCCATTATAACGGGCCGATCTTGCCTTTTAAGTCCCTCATGTTTCTGTGAGTTCTGAAAGTGTCTGTGGTTTCAAATTTGGAGATTGAGGATTCCATTGATTATTGGGTGATGGGAATTATAGTCATGTCCTATCTACTTAGGCAATCTGAATGTTGTAGATGTTTGTACCAATAATTTTTAAAAAATTGAAAGGCATAGTTATATCATGAAGATGAGTGGTTTTGGTTTTGTTTTCTTCCAGTTTATTTTCAAAAGTACTCTCAACTTTTTGGAGAAAAGAAAAGCCATAAAAGATAAAACTCACAATCATTTGAACTGCACAAAAAATGTTTTGCTCATGGAAGATAAGAATTAATGTACCTAAGTGTTTGGTTGCTGCTGTACAGTGTAATAGTTTCACCAAAATATTTTTTTCTATCTTTCTCTGTCTCTCTCCTACACTTATTCTCTAATAAATTACATCCCAATCACCATTTCCCCTCCATCCCCTCCCAGTCACTGCCTCCCACATCCCCTTTCCCCCAGATCCACACCTCCTCTATTTCTCTCCAAAAAGAGGAGACCTCCCAGGGATATCTATAGAACCTGGCATAATTACAGTAAGAGTAGTTACCACATCTTATATCAAGGCTGAACAAAGTAATCCTGGCTGAGAAAATAGTACCAAGAACAGGCCAAGTGTCAGAGACAATCCAATTCTACTGTTAGGAGTCCAACAAGAACACCAAGATAGATAAACATAATATGCCTGTAGAGGACCTAATGCAAGTCTGTGTAAGTTCTGTGATTGCTGATTCAGTCTCGGTAACCCCTCTGCTTAATTTATTCTATGGGCCACAATTTTCTGGAATCCTTGACCCCTCTGGATTCTACAATCTTTCCTCCCCTTCTTTTTCTACATTCCCCAAGCTCTGTCTAATGTTTGGCTGTGGGTCTTTGCATCTGTTTTCAGAAGCTGCTCAATGAAGGCTTTTTGATGACAGTTGGGCTAGGCAAGGATATATGAGTATAGCAGAAAATCATCAGGAATCATTTCATTGACTTTTTTCCCCAGTGGTATTTGCTTCAATCCTAGGTGTCTGGGCTATTCAGTCTTTAGTTCCTGTCCATCCAGGTAGTGTTGTACAAGGGCTCCCTAATGTGGCCTGTGCATCAAGTAGGACCAGCCACTGGCAGAGAACATCTCCTCAACTGCAAGCCACACAGACCAAACGGCCAGAGAGAAAACAGAAACCAAAAATCAAAATATCCATCCAACATAGACAAACTTGAAAATCACCATGTAGACCTATAATTCCTTAAACTAAAGGCATGGACACCAGGGTAAGAACGCAATCAGCATCCAAGGCATTAAGTAGGTCATCACTGGAACACAGATAATTTAATACAGCAAGAACTGAGAAACTACAGCAGCAGAGCAAAAGGACAAGAAAAAGAACTCAGAACCAATTTTATGAAGACAATATGTTTCCTTAAAGAGAAATTAAATAAAAATCCCTTAAAGAAATGAAGACAAAGACAAACAACACATATATACAGCAGTTACACATATATACACCCAACACACACAACACAAAAATACAGAGCACATACAAGCATAACACACACACATAAACACACACACAATAATAAATCTTAGTAAACCCACACTGTAACCTCTACTTCCTGCTTATTCTCCTCTCTCTTCTTTCCCATCTCCTTCCCTCCCCTTTTTCCTCCCCTTCTTCCTCCCTTCCCTCTCCCTTCCCTCTCCATTCACTATTGCTCCCTATTCTCTCTCCCTCCCTCTCTCTCTCTCTCTCTCTCTCTCTCTCTCTCTCTCTCTCTCTCTCGTCTAAAGAAATATTGTGACGCTTCACCTGACACCATAGTCCCTTCACTAAACCAGGTGAGACTAGAATGATATGTGTGAAGTTCAGACAGTGTTCTATTGGGCTTCTCCAACATAAACTGGTAAGTCACTGTAAACAAAGAAGGCAATGAGCATTATATAACCATCACTGATGCCTCATGTCCTCTACCTGTGCCAGACCTCTCCCTCCATTATATATAGCCTGCTTAAATCCAACATGGAGGCATGTAATTCCAGAATAGAACTTGAGAAAGCCCAGAAAAGTTCTGGACTTGGACCTTAACTAGGATTCCTACCAACTGCTTACTTTCATGCAGGCCAGGTACTCCCAGAATACAGAGGCTTGGCTCTTTTAAGACACAGTAGAACACTGAGTCTCCTAGGGATGTCAGGCCACCACATCAGCTGAAGACAGAAAAGCTGATTTGGAACCAGTAATGTAAATGCTAATAGGCAATCACCAGAGGAACAAATTAAAGAAAAATGAAATGTAAAATAAGATATTACATTAAAAATTGGTAAATGAAAAATAAGTAAATACACACACATAAAAAGTATAGTCTCTGAAGAAGAGAAAGAAGTGTTTTGAAAGATGCATAGATGCTAAAGAAAGTTAAAAAGAAAAAGAAACTAAAAAAATATAGTAATAGAAAGAAATATGAACTTTGAAAATAATAAACTGAAGTCTTCCAAGGTGGAGAGAAAAAATAGGTAAAAATGTTTTCTATATATGCATAGACAAAGAATTAAAAAACAAATGTCAAAAGGCAAAAAAAATAGTTACCATATAATAAAATGAGGGAATAATTAATAAAAGAGTTAAATAAAATTAAGGAATAAGCCACATAAAGCTGGGAAACAGATCCATACAGGGTGTCAAATCCTATATAATGCTACCTTACATAGGTTAAAAATATGAACAGAAAATGAAACCTTAAATAATTTAATTTCAACCAGCTTAATGGCAGCTGTGGATCATTACAATTCTGGTCATTCACATTTTATTTTTAATAACCATATTGGCTACCTGTACACTCTCAGAAAAGCTTTAGAGTTATAAATAGAAATAAAGATTAGGCCCGCAGCAGCTCTCTGCTCCCAAACTCTGTGGGAGAGAGACCTCACCGCCTGGTCAGGTGGGCACTCCTGAGGCTGCAGAGCGGAGGAGACCACCAACACTGCCCACCCCTGCCCACATCCCTGGACCAAGAGGAAACTGTATAAGGCCTCTGGGTTCCCGTAGGGGAGGGCCCATGAGCGGCAGGACCCCTGCACCTGAGACACCGCCGGAACCTGAAGGAAACAGACCAGATAAACAGTTCTCTGCACCCAAATCCCGTGGGAGGGAGAGCTAAACCTACAGAGAGGCAGACACGCATGGGAAACCTCTGCACTCTGCGCACATCCAGACGCCAGAGGAAAACACCAAACGCCATCTGGAACCCTGGTGCACGGAGGCTCCTGGAAAGAGCGGCGCAGATCTTCTCGGTTGCTGCCGCCACGGAGAGGACTTAGGCAGTACCCCACGAGCACACTTGAGCCTCGGAACCTCAGGTAGGACCAACTTTTCCCCTGCAAGTGACCTGCCTGGTGAACTCAAGACACAGGCCCACAGGAACAGCTGAAGACCTGTAGAGAGGAAAAACTACATGCCCGAAAGCAGAACACTCTGTCCCCATAACTGGCTGAAAGAAAACAGGAAAACAGGTCTACAGCACTCCTGACACACAGGCTTATAGGACAGTATAGCCACTGTCAGATAGCAGAACAAAGTAACACTAGAGATAATCTGATGGCGAGAGGCAAGCCCAGGAACCCAAGCAACAGAAACCAAGACTACATGGCATCGTCGGAGCCCAATTCTCCCACCAAAATAAACATGGAATATCCAAACACACCAGAAAAGCAAGATCTAGTTTCAAAATCAATTTGATCATGATGCTGGAGGACTTCAAGAAAGACGTGAAGAACTCCCTTAGAGAACAAGTAGAAGCCTACAGCGAGGAATCGCAAAAATGCCTGAAAGAATTCCAGGAAAACATAAATAAACAAGTAGAAACACATAGAGAGAAGACACAAAAATCCCTGAAAGAAACCAGGAAAACACAATCAAACAGTTGAAGCAATTAAAAATGGAAATAGAAGCAATCAAGAAAGAACACATGGAAACAACCCTGGATATAGAAAATCAAAAGAAGAGAAAAGGAGCTGTAGATAGAAGCTTCACCAACAGAATACAAGAAATGGAAGACAGAATATCGGGAGCAGAAGATTCCCTGGAAATCATTGACTCAACTGTCAAAGATAATGTAAAGCAGAAAAAGCTACTGGTCCAAAACATACAAGAAATCCAGGACTCAATGAGAAGATCAAACCTAAGGATAATAGGTATAGAAGAGAGTGAAGACTCCCAGCTCAAAGGACCAGTAAATATCTTCAACAAAATCAGAGAAGAAAACTTCCCTAACCTAAAAAAAGAGATACCCATAGGCATAAAAGAAGCCTACAGAACTCCAAATAGATTGGACCAGAAAAGAAACACCTCCCATCACATAATAGTCAAAACACAAAACGCACAAAATAAAGAAAGAATATTAAAAGCAGTAAGGGAAAAAGGTCAAGTAACATATAAAGGCAGACCTATCAGAATCACACCAGACTTTTCGCCAGAAACTATGAAGGCCAGAAGATCCTGGGCAGATGTCATACAGACCCTAAGAGAACACAAGTGCCAGCCCAGGTTACTGTATCCTGCAAAACTCTCAATTAACATAGATGGAAAAACCAAGATATTCCATGACAAAACCAAATTTACACAATATCTTTCTACAAATCCAGCATTACAAAGGATGATAAAGGGTAAAGCCGAACATAAGGAGGCAAGCTATACCCTAGAAGAAGCAAGAAACTAATCGTCTTGGCAACAAAATAAAGAGAAGAAAAGGACACAAACATAAGCTCACATCCAAATATGAATATAACAAAAAGCAATAATCACTATTCCTTAATATCTCTCAACATCAATGGCCTCAACTCCCCAATAAAAAGACATAGATTAACAAACTGGATATGCAACAAGGACCCTGCATTCTGCTGCCTACAGGAAACACACCTCAGAGACAAAGACAGACACTACCTCAGGGTGAAAGGCTGGAAAACAACTTTCCAAGCAAATGATCAGAAGAAGCAAGCTAGAGTAGCCATTCTAATATCAAATAAAATCAATTTTCAATTAAAAGTCATCAAAAAAGATAAGGAAGGACACTTCATATTCATCAAAGGAAAAATCCACCAAGATGAACTCTCAATCCTAAATATCTATGCCCCAAATACAAGGGCACCTACATACGTAAAAGAAACCTTACTAAAGCTCAAAACACACATTGCACCTCACACAATAATAGTGGGAGATTTCAACACCCCACTCTCATCAATGGACAGATCATGGAAACAGAAATTACACAGAGACGTAGACAGACTAAGAGAAGTCATGAGCCAAATGGACTTAACAGATATTTATAGAACATTCTATCCTAAAGCAAAAGGATATACCTTCTTCTCAGCTCCTCATGGTACTTTCTCCAAAATTGACCATATAGTTGGTCAAAAAACGGGCCTCAAAAGGTACAGAAAGATAGGAATAATCCCATGCGTGCTAACAGACCATCATGGCCTAAAACTGGTCTTCAATAACAATAAGGGAAGAATGCCCACATATACATGGAAATTGAACAATGCTCTACTCTATGATAACCTAGTCAAGGAAGAAATAAAGAAAGAAATTAAAAACTTTTTAGAATTTAATGAAAATGAAGGTACAACATACTCAAACTTATGGGACACAATGAAAGCTGTGCTAAGAGGAAAACTCATAGCGCTGTGTGCCTGCAGAAAGAAACAGGAAAGAGCATATGTCAGCAGCTTGACAGCACACCTAAAAGCTCTAGAGCAAAAAGAAGCAAATATACCCAGGAGGAGTAGAAGGCAGGAAATAATCAAACTCAGAGCTGAAATCAACCAAGTAGAAACAAAAAGGACCATAGAAAGAATCAACAGAACCAAAAGTTGGTTCTTTGAGAAAATCAACAAGATAGATAAACCCTTAGCCAGACCAACGAGAGGACCCAGAGAGTGTGTCCAAATTAACAAAATCAGAAATGAAAAGGGAGACATAACTACAGATTCAGAGGAAATTCAAAAAAATCATCAGATCTTACTATAAAAGCCTATATTCAACAAAGCTTGAAAATCTACAGGAAATGGACAATTTCCTAGACAAATATCAGGTACCGAAGTTAAATCAGGAACAGATAAACCAGATAAACAACCCCATAACTCCTAAGGAAATAGAAGCAGTCATTAAAGGTCTCCCAACAAAAAGAGCCCAGGTCCAGACGGGTTTAGTGCAGAATTCTATTAGACCTTCATAGAAGACCTCATACCAATATTATCCAAACTATTCCACAAAATTGAAACAGATGTATCACTACCAAATTCCTTCTATGAAGCCACAATTACTCTTATACCTAAACCACACAAAGACCCAACAAAGAAAGAGAACTTCAGACCAATTTCCCTTATGAATATCGATGCAAAAATACTCAATAAAATTCTGGCAAACCGAATTCAAGAGCACATCAAAACAATCATCCACCATGATCAAGTAGGCTTCATCCCAGGCATGCAGGGATGGTTTAATATACGGAAAACCATCAACGTGATCCATTATATAAACAAACTGAAAGAACAAAACCACATGATCATTTCATTAGATGCTGAGAAAGCATTTGACAAAATTCAACACCCCTTCATGATAAAAGTCCTGGGAAGAATAGGAATTCAAGGCCCATACCTAAACATAGTAAAAGCCATATACAGCAAACCAGTTGCTAACATTCAACTAAATGGAGAGAAACTTGAAGCAATCCCACTAAAATCAGGGACTAGACAAGGCTGCCCACTCTCTCCCTACTTATTCAATATAGTTCTTGAAGTTCTAGCCAGAGCAATAAGACAACAAAGGAGGTCAAGGGGATACAGATCGGAAAAGAAGAAGTCAAAATATCACTATTTGCAGATGATATGATAGTATATTTAAGTGATCCCAAAAGTTCCACCAGAGAACTACTAAAGCTGATAAACAACTTCAGCAAAGTGGCTGGGTATAAAATTAACTCTAAGTGGCTATTAGCCCAAATGCTTGAATTACCCTAGATCCCTAGAACAAACGAAACTCAAGACGGATGATCAAAATGTGAATGCTTCACTCCTTCTCTAAAAGGGGAACAAGAATACCCTTGGCAGGGAAGAGAGAGGCAAAGATTAAAACAGAGACTGAAGGAACTCCCATTCAGAGCCTGCCCCACATGTGGCCCATACATATACAGCCACCCAATTAGACAAGATGGATGAAGCAAAGAAGTGCAGGCTGACAGGAGCCGGATGTAGATCGCTCCTGAGAGACACAGCCAGAATACAGCAAATACAGAGGCGAATGCCAGCAGCAAACCACTGAACTGAGAATAGGACCCGCATTGAAGGAATCAGAGAAAGAACTGGAAGAGCTTGAAGAGGCTCGAGACCCCATATGTACAACAATGCCAAGCAACCAGAGCTTCCAGGGACTAAGCCACTACCTAAAGACTATACATGGACTGACCCTGGACTCTGACCTCATAGGTAGCAATGAATATCCTGGTAAGAGCACCAGTGGAAGGGGAAGCCCTGGGTCCTGCTAAGACTGAACCCCCAATGAACTAGACTGTTGGGGGGAGGGCGGCAATGGGGGGAGGGTTGGAAGGGGAACACCCATAAGGAAGGGGAGGGGGGAGGGGGATGTTTGCCCGGAAACCGGGAAAGGGAATAACACTCGAAATGTATATAAGAAATACTCAAGTTAATAAAAAAAAAAAAAAAAAGAATCAACAGAACCAAAAGTTGGTTCTTTGAGAAAGTCAACAAGATAGATAAACCCTTAGCCAGACTACTGAGAGGACACAGAGAGTCTGTCCCAGTTGACAATATGAGAAATGAAAAGGGAGAGATAATGACAGAATCCGAGGAAATTCAAAAAATTATCAGATATACTACAAAAGCCTATATTCAAAAAAACTTGAAAATCTGCAGGAAATAGAAAATTTCCTAGACAGATACCAGGAACCGAAGTAAATCAGGAACAGACAAACCAGTAAACAACCCCATAACTCCTAAGGAAATAGAAGCAGTCATTGAAGGTCTCCCAACCAAAAAGAGCCCAGGTCCAGACGGGTTTAGTGCAGAATTCTATCAGTCCTTCATAGAAGACCTCGTACCAATATCATCCAAACTATTCCACAAAATTGAAACAGATGGATCACTACCGAATTCCTTCTATGAAGCCACAATTACTCATATACCTAAACCACACAAAGACCCAACAAAGAAAGAGAGCTTCAGACCAATTTCCCTTATGAATGTCGACGCAAAAATACTCAACAAAATTCTGGCAAACCGAATCCAAGAGCACATCAAAACAATCATCCACCATGATCAAGTAGGCTTCATCTCAGGCATGCAGGGATGGTTTAATATTCGGAAAACCATCAACGTGATCCATTATATAAACAGACTGAAAGAACAAAACCACATGATCATTTCATTAGATGCTGAGAAAGCATTTGACAAAATTCAACACCCCTTCATGATAAAAGTCCTGGAAAGAATAGGAATTCAAGGCCCATACCTAAACATAGTAAAAGCCATATACAGCAAACCAGTCGCTAATATTAAACTAAAGGGAGAGAAACTTGAAGCAATCCCACTAAAATCAGGGACTAGACAAGGCTGCCCACTCTCTTCCTACTTATTCAATATAGTTCTTGATGTTCTAGCCAGAGCTAGAACATCAAAAGGAGATCAAGGGGATACAGATCGGAAAAGAAGAAGTCAAAATATCACTATTTGCAGATGATATGATAGTATATTTAAGTGATCCCAAAAGTTCCACCAGAGAACTACTAAAGCTGATAAACAACTTCAGCAAAGTGGCTGGGTATAAAATTAAATCAAATAAATCAGTAGCCTTCCTCTACACAAAAGAGAAACAAGCCGAGAAAGAAATTAGGGAAACATCACCCTTCATAATAGTCCCAAACAATATAAAGTACCTCGGTGTAACTTTAACCAAGCAAGTGAAAGAACTTCAAGACTCTGAAGAAAGAAATTGAAGAAGACCTCAGAAGATGGAAATATCTCCCATGCTCATGGATTGGCAGGATTAATATAGTGAAAATGGTCATTTTACCAAAAGCGATCTACAGATTCAGTGCAATCACAATCAAAATAACAATCCAATTCTTCAAAGAGTTAGAAAGAACAATTTTCAAATTCATGTGGAATACAAAAAAAACCCAGGATATCTAAAACTATCCTCAACAATAAAAGGACTTCAGGGGGAATCACTATCCTGAACTAAAGCAATATTACAGAGCAATAGTGATAAAAACTGCATGGTATTGGTATAGAGACAGACAGATAGACCAATGGAATAGAATTGAAGACCCTGCAATGAACCCACACACCTATGGTCACTTGATTTTTGACAAAGGAGCCAAAACCATCCAATGGAAAAAAGATAGCATTTTCAGCAAATGGTGCTGGTTCAACTGGAGGTCAACATGTAGAAGAATGCTGATCAATCCATGCTTATCACCCTGTACAAAGCTTAAGTCCAAGTGGATCAAGGACCTCCACATCAAACCAGATACACTCAAACTAATAGAAGAAAAAGTGGGGAAGCATCTTGAACAAATTTCCTGAACTGGAAAAAATTTCCTGAACAAAACACCAACGGTTTATGCTCTAAGATCAAGAATCAACAAATGAGATTACATAAAACTGCAAAGCTTCTGTAAGGCAAAGGACACTGTGGTTAGGACAAAACAACAACCAACTGATTGGGAAAAGATCTTTACCAATCCTACAACAGATAGAGGCCTTATATCCAAAATATACAAAGAACTCAAGAAGTTAGACCGCAGGGAGACAAATAACCCTATTAAAAAATGGGGTTCAGAGCTAAACAAAGAATTCACAGCTGAGGAATGCCGAATGGCTGAGAAACACCTAAAGAAATGTTCAACATCTTTAGTCATAAGGGAAATGCAAATCAAAACAACCCTGAGATTTCACCTCACACCAGTAAGAATGGCTAAGATCAAAAACTCAGGTGACAGCAGATGCTGGCGAGGATGTGGAGAAAGAGGAACACTCCTCCATTGTTGGTGGGATTGCAGACTGGTACAACCATTCTGGAAATCAGTCTGCAGGTTCCTCATAAAATTGGACATTGAACTGCCTGAGGATCCAGCTATACCTCTCCTGGGCATATACCCAAAAGATGCCCCAACATATAAAAAAGACACGTGCTCCACTATGTTCATTGCAGCCTTATTTATAATAGCCAGAAGCTGGAAAGAACCCAGATGCCCTTCAACAGAGGAATGGATCCAGAAAATGTGGTACATCTACACAATGGAATATTACTCAGCTATCAAAAACAATGACTTTATGAAATTCGTAGATAAATGGAAGGAACTAGAAAATATCATCCTGAGTGAAGTAACCCAATCACAGAAAAACACACATGGTAAACACTCATTGATAAGTGGCTATTAGCCCAAATGCTTGATTTGCCCTAGATGAACAGAACATGTCAAACTCAAGAGGAATGACCAAAATGCGAATGTTTCACTCCTCTTTAAAGGGGAACAAGAATACTCTTGGGAAGGAATAGGGAGGCACAGTTTAGAACAGAGGCAGAAGGAACACCCATTCAGATCCTGCCCCACATGTGGCTGATACATGTACAGCCACCAAACTAGATAAGATGGATGAAGCAAAAAAGTGCAGGCCGACAGGAACTGATGTAGACCTCTCCTGAGAGACACAGCCAGAATACAGCAAATACGTAGGCAAATGCCAGCAGCAAACCACTGAACTGAGAACGGGACCCCCGTTGAAGGAATCAGAAAAAGGACTGGAAGAGCTTGAAGGGGCTCGAGACCCCATATGAAGAACAATGCCAAACAACCATAACTTCCAGGGACTAAGCCACTACCTAAAGACTATACATGGACTGACCCTGGGCTCCAACCTCATAGGTAGAAATGAATAGCCTAGTATGAGCACCAGTGGAAGGGGAAGCCCTTGGTCCTTTCCAAAACTGAACACCTAATGAACATGATTGTTGGGGGCAGGGTGGTAATGGGGGGAGGGTGGGGAAAGGAAGACCATAGAGACAGGGAGGGGGAAGGGTTAGGGTATATTGGCCCAGAAACCTGGAAGGGGAATAACAATCAAAATGTAAATAAGAAATACTCAAGTTAATAAAGATTTTAAAAAGAGAGAGAGAGAACTTGTTGCTGACAGGAGCCAGGAGCCAGATATAGGCATCTCCTGCGAGGCTCTGCCCTACTGATATGAATGAGAATGCTTGCAGCTAACCATTGGATTGAGTTCAGGAACTCTAATAGAGGAGTTAGAAAAAGGACTGAAGAAGCTGAGGGGGTTTGCAACCTCGTAGGGAGAACGACAATATCAACCATCCAGATCCTACCACAGCTCTATCATCCAATGAGTACACATGGAGGGACCCAGGACTCCAGTCACATATGTAGCATAGGATGATGATATTATCCAGAGTCAATAGAAGGAAAATCCCTTGGTCCTGTGAAGACTCATTTCCCCAATGTCGGGGAATGCCAGGGCAGAGAGGTAGAAGTGGGTGGTTGGCAGTGGGAGCATCCTCATAGAAGCAGGGAAGTGGGAGGGCATATGGGAAAGGGGAGAAGATAACATTTGAAATGTAAATATATAAAATATCGAAGAAAAATAAAGTTTTTTTAAAAGTTAAGGACGAGAAAAACAATAAAACGGGGCTTTTGGACCCTAGGTAATTCCATCTTGAACAGATAAAGGACAGAGAAAGGAGATACAAATGGCTTAACTGAGATTAGCACATTAGAAAACAGGGTTAATATTATGCTAGTATTTCTTTTTTTTTCCATCTTTATAAAAATGAGTATTTCTTATTTACATTGCACTTGTTATTACCTTTCCCAGTTTCCAGGCCAAAATCCCCCTAAGCCCTGTCTGTCCCCTTCTATATGGGTGTTCCCCTCACTGTGCTCCCCCCATTGCCGCCATCCCCCCAACAATCCTGTTAACTGGGGGTTCAGTCTTGGCAGGACCAAGGGCTTCCCCTTCCACTGGTGCTCTTACTAGGCTATTCATTACTACCTATGAGATTGGAGCCCAGGGTCAGTCCATGTATAGTCTTTAGGTAGTGGCTTAGTCCCTGGAAGCTCTGGTTGGTTGGCATTGTTCTTCATATGGGGTCTCAAGCCCTTTCAAACTATTTTAGTCCTTTCTCTGATTCCTTCAACAGGGGTCCCGTTCTCAGTTCAGTGGTTTAATGACGGCATTCACCTATGTATTTGCTGTATTCTGGCTGTGTCTCTCAGGAGAGATCTACATCCGGTTCCTGTCAGCCTGCACTTCTCTGCTTCATGCATCTTATCTGGTTTGGTGGCTGTGTATATATGGGCCACATGTGGGGCAGGCTCTCAATGGACATTTCTTCTGCCTCTGTTCTAAACTTTGCCTCCCTATTCACTCCCAAAGGTATTCTTGTTCCCCTTTGAAAGAAGGAGTGAACCATTCACATGTTGGTCATCCTTCTTAAGTTTCATGTGTTCTGTGCATTTAGGGTAATTTGAGCATTTGGGCTAATAGCCACTTATCAATGAGTGCATATCATGTGTGTTTTTCTGTGATTGGGTTACCTTACTCAGGATGATATTTTCCAGTTGCATCCATTTGCCTATGAATTTCATAAAGTCATTGTTTTTGATAGCTGAGTAATATTCCATTGTGTAGATGTACCACATTTTCTGTATCCATCCCTCTGTTGAAGGGTATCTGGGTTCTATCCAGCTTCTGGCTATTATAAATAAGGCTGCTATGAACATGGTGGAGCATGTGTCTTTGTTGTGTGTTGGGGCATCTTGTGGGTATATGCCCAAGAGAGGTATAGCTGGATCCTCAGGCACTTCAATGTCCAATTTTCTGAGGAACCTCCAGACTGATTTCCAGAATGGTTGTACCAGTCTGCAATCCCACCAACAATGGAGGAGTGTTCCTCTTTCTCTGCATCCTCGCCAGCATCTGCTGTCACCTGAGTTTTTGATCTTAGCCATTCTCACTGGTGTGAGGTGGAATCTCAGGGTTGTTTTGATTCGCATTTCCCTTTTGACTAAAGATGTTGAAGTTTTCTTTAGGTGTTTCTCAGCCATTCGGCATTCCTCAGCTGTGAATTCTTTGTTTAGCTCTGAACCCCATTTTTTAATAGGGTTATTTGTCTCCCTGCGGTCTAACTTCTTGAGTTCTTTGTATATTTTGGATATAAGCCCTCTATCAGTTGTAGGATTGGTAAAGATCTTTTTCCAATCTGTTGGTTGCCATTTTGTCCTAACAACAGTGTCCTTTGCCTTACAGAAGCTTTGCAGTTTTATGAGATCCCATTTGTCGATTCTCGATCTTAGAGCATAGTTCATAGGTGTTTGTTCAGGAAATTTTTTCCGGTGTCATTTGTTTGATATTCTTCCCCACTTTTTCTTCTATTAGTTTGAGTGTATCTGATTTGATGTGGAGGTCCTTGATCCACTTGGACTTAAGCTTTGTACAGGGTGATCAGAATGGGTCGATCTGCATTCTTCTACATGCTGACCTCCAGTTGAACCAGCACCATTTGCTAAAAAGGCTATCTTTTTTTCCATCGTATGGTTTTGGTTCCTTTGTCAAAAACCAAGTGACCATAGGTGTGTGGGTTCATTTCTGGGTCTTCAATTCTACTCCACTGGTCTATGTGCCTGTCTCTGTACCAATGCCATGCAGTTTTTATCACTATTGCTCTGTCATACTGCTTGAGTTCAGGGATAGTGATTCCTCCGGAAGTCCTTTTATTGTTGAGGATTGTAGTGCGCGGTGTGGCGAAGTAAAGATGGTGCTGATAGCCAGCCCTGTTCGAATGTGAATAACTCACCGTGCATGCACAGACTTGTCCCCTTGTCAGGGCAGCTGTATGATAATGAGGTGATCCGGCGCCTGTGGTGAACAACAGTACTGCGCATGCGCGGGGTTTTACACCTGACGTCAGTCTGGCTGGGGCAGTACTATGCTAATAGAGGTTCATGCCCCGCCAATCTCTGGAGGACAAGTAGCTGGGATGACAGTGGGGTGACTCGTGCCCCGCCAATCCCTGAGAGAATATTAGCATACTGTTCTGTATATAAGGCGAGCGCTTTTGCTGCTTGTGTCCCCGTGTCAACAATGAAGGTGTCCTACAGTAAAGGCTGTTGAGAAGAATCCAACTGTGTTGCGTCTTCCTTGCCGGCCGAGGTGGGCGCGACAGAGGATAGTTTTAGATATCCTGGGTTTTTTGTTATTCCAGATGAATTTGCAAAGTGTTCTGTCTAACTCTCTGAAGAATTGGATTGGAATTTTGATGGGGATTGCATTGAATCTGTAGATCCTTTTGGAAAATGTCCATTTTTACTATATTAATCCTGCAATCCATGAGCATGGGATATCTTTCCATCTTCTGAGATCTTCTTCAATTTCTTTCTTCAGGGGCTTGAAGTTCTTATCATACAGATCTTTCACTTGCTTAGTTAAAGTCACACCGAGGTACTTTATATTATTTGGGACTATTATGAAGGGTGTCAATTCCCTAATTTCTTTCTCAGCCACTTTATCCTTTGAGTAGAGGAAGGCTACTGTTAATTTTATACCCTGACACTGCTGAAATTGTTTATCAGGTTGAGTAGTTCTCTGGTGGAACTTTTGGTGTCGCTTAACTATGCTATCATACCATCATCAAATAGTGATATTTTGATTTATTCCTTTCAAATCTGTATCCCTTTGACCTCCTTTCATAGTCTAATTGCTCTGGCTAGAACTTCGAATACTATATTGAATAAGTGGGAAGAGAGTGGGCAGCCTTGTCTAATCCCTGATTTAATGGGTTTGCTTCAAATATTTCTCCATTTAGTTTGATGTTAACTATTGGTTTGCTGTATGTTGCTTTTATTATGTTTAGATATTGGCCTTGAATTCCTGATCTTTCCAGGACTTTTACCATGAACGGGTGTTGAATTTTGTCAAATGCTTTCTCAGCATCTAATGAGTAGATCATGTGGTTCTTATTTTTGAGTTTGTTTTTATAGTGGATTACGTTGAGGATTTCCGTATAATAAACCATCCCTGCATCCCTGGTATGAAGCCTACTTGATCATGGTGGATAATGGTTCTGATGTGTTTTTGGATTTGATTTGCAAGAATTTTATTGAGTATTTTTGCATCGATATTCCTAAGGGAAATTGGTCTGAAGTACTCTTTCTTTGTTGGATATTTGTGCAGTTTATGTATAAAAGTAATTGTGGCTTCATATAAGAAATTGGGTGGTGCTCTGTCTCTTTTCTTTTGTTGAATAGTTTGGACAGTATTACTATGAGCTCTTGTATGAAGGTCTGATAAAATTCTCCACTAAATCAATCAGGTCCCATGCCCTTTTTGGTTGGAGACCATGTATAGCTCCTTATATTTCGTTAGGAGTTATGTGGTTGTTTACATGGTTTATTTGTTCCTGATTTAAATTTGGTACCTGGTATCTGTATAAGAAATTGTCCATTTCCTCCAGATTTTACAGTGTTGTTGAATATAGGATTTTGTAGTAGGATCTGATGATTTTTTTAATTTCCTCAGATTCTGTTGTTATGTCTCCCTTTTCATTTCTGATTTTGTTAATTTGTGTACACTCTCTGTGACCCCTAGTTTGTCTGGCTAAGGGTTTATCTATCTTATTGATTTTCTCAAAGGATCAGATCCTGGTTTTGTTGATTCTCTGTATAGTCTTTTTCATTTCTAGTTGGTTGATTTTAGCCCTGAGTTTGATTATTTCCTGACTTCTACACCTCTTAGGTTTATTTACTTCTTTTTGTTCTAGAACTTTTAGATGTGCTGTCAAGCTGCTGACATATGCTCTCTCATGCTTCTTTTTGCAGGCAGTCAAAGCTATGAGTTTTCCTTAGCACTGATTTCATAGTGTCCCATAAGTTTAGGTATGTTGTGTCTTCATTTTCATTAAATTCTAAGAAGTCTTTAATTTCTTTCTTTATTTCTTCTTTGACCAAGTTGTCATTGAGTTCAACTTCCAGGTATATGTGGGCTTTCTGTCATCATTGTTGTTATTGAAGACAGCCTTAGTCCGTGGTGATCTGATAGGATGCATGGGATTATTTCTATCTTCCTGTTGTGGCCTGTTTTGTGACTGATTATATGGGCAGTTTGGGAGAAGGTACCATGAGGTGCTGAGAAGAAGGTATATCCTTTTGTTTAGGATGGAATGTTCTATAAATACCTGTTAAATCCATTTGGTTCATAATTTCTGTTAGTTCCTCTATGTCAATATTTAATTTCTGTTTCCATGATCTGTCCATTCATGAGAGTGTGATGTTGAAACCTACCATTATTGTGTGAGATGCAATGTGTGCTTTGAACTTTAGTAAGATTCCTTTTATGGATGTAGGTGCCCTAGCATTTGGAGCATAGATAATTAGGATTGAGAGTTCATCTTGGTGGATTTTTCCTTTGATGAATATAAAGAGTCCTGCCTTAACTTTTTTGATGACTTTTGGTTGAAAGCCAATTTTATTTGATATTAGAATGGCAACTCCAGCTTGTTTCTTCCAGCCATTTGTTTGGAAATGTGCTTTCCAGCCATTTACTCTGAGGTAGTGTCTGCTTTCGTCTCTGAGGTGTATTTCCTGTATGCAGCAAAATGCTGGGTCCTATTTATGTATCAAGTCTGTTAGTGTATGTTTTTTTACTGGGGAGTTGAGTCCGTTGATGTTGAGAGATATTAAGGAATAGTGATTGTCACTTCTTGTTGTTTTCATCGTCAGAAGTGGAATTATGTTCATGTGCCTCTCTTTTGGTTTCATTGAAAGAAGATTATATTCTTGCTTTCTGTACAGTGTAGTTTCCCTCCTCGTGTTGAAGTTTTCCATCTATTATCCTTTGTAGGGCTGGATTTGTATAAAGATATTGTGTAAATTTGGTTTTGTCATAGATTCTTGGTTTCTCCATCTATGGTAATTAAGAGCATTGCTGGATACAGTAGATTGGGCTAGCATTTCTGTTCTCTTAAGGTCTGTAAGACATTAATCCAGGATTTTCTGGCTTTCATACACTCTGGTGAGAAGTCTAGTGTAATTCTTATAGGTCTGCCTTTGTATGTTACTTGACCTTTTTCCCTTACTGCTTTTAATATTCTTTCTTTGTTTTGTGCATTTGGTATTTTATCTATTATGTAACAGAAGGAATTTCTCTTCTGGTCCAACCTATTTGGAGTTCTGTAGGTTTCTTGTCTGTTTATGGGCATCTTTTTCTTTAGGTTAGGAAAGTTTTCTTCTATAATTTTGTTGAATGTATTTACTGGCCCTTAAAGTTAGGAGTCTTAACTTTCTTCTATACCTAATATCCTTAGGTTTAATCTTCTCATTGTGTCCTGAATTTGCTGGATGTTTTTATCTAAAAGACTTTTGTGTTTTACATTATCTTTGACAGTTGTGTCAATGTTTTCTATGGTATATTCTGCCCCTGAGATTTTCTCTTCTATCTCTTATATTCTGTTGGTGATGCTTGTATCTACGACTCCTTGTCTCTTCCTTAGGTTTTCTATGTCCAGACTTGTCCCCCTTTGTGCTTTCTTTGTTGTTTCTATTTCCATTTTTAAATCCTGAATGGTTTTGTTCAATTCCTTCACCTGTTTGGTTGTGTTTTCCTTTAATTTTTTTTAGAGATTTTTGTTTTCCCTCTCTAAGGGCTTTCTACTTGTTACTTGTGTTTTCCTGCATTTCCTTAAGGGAGTTCTTTATGTCCTTCTTAAAGTCCTCCATCATTATCATAAAATGTGATTTTTAAATCTAAGTCTTGTTTTTCCACTGTGTTTGGATATCCAGTATTTTCTTTGGTGGGAGAACTGTGCTCTGATGATGCAAAGTAGTCTTGGTTTCTGTTGCTTAGGTTCCTGTTCTTGCCTCTTGCCATTGGATTGTCTCTGGTGTTTGCTTGTCTTGATGTTTCTGAGAGTGACCCTCCTGTAGGCCTCTATGTCAGCACTTCTGTGGAACTGTTTTCTTGTTTTCTTTCAGCATTTTCTGAGAACAGATGCTCTGTTTCAGGTGTGTCAGCGCTCCTAGTGACAGTCTCTAGGCATGGGCAGGAATCAAAAGGGCACTGCCCCTAATTACTCCTAGGTCCTTGCACCCAGGGGACACAGTTGGCTCTAGGTGAATCCCTCTTGGGTCCAGAATGTGGGCAGAGGGTAGTCTCCTCTGACTTCTTAGGAGTGTTCTGAGGGTCTAACTCTCCCCCCCCTTGGGATTTGGGTGCAGAGAGCTGTTTGGCCAGTTCAGTCCTGGGCTCAGATCATAACCGCAGGTACTGGCGACTGACTATTCCTATATTCCTGTGTCCAGAGGCACTGTGCAGTTTCCCCTTGGACCAGGGATATGGGCAGAGGTGTGCAAAAGTGGCATTCTGTCCTGCAGTCTCAGGATGTCTTCACTTCTGGGTGTTCGCCTCTCTTTCCCACAAGATCCCAGGATTATTCTTAACCATCATTTAAACAACACACAAACAAGAATCACTGCATGTTGGTGGCTGGGGCTGGTGCTTTTCATGACTCATTAGAGAGATTAAGTGGTATAGATAATCTGTAAAATATTTCAATAATTGCTTAATTCATCAAATAATCTCAGTAATTAGAGGAAGAATACATGGTTGTAAAGGGTTGGGTAATGAGATTTCTGACACATTGATGAAAGGCACAAACTGCCAGATAAAATAGAAGTACTGAAATCTACAGTAAAATAGAATGGCAATAGTTAGCACCATCCTATGTATCTGAATCTGCTCTAAAGACTATAAGTGTGACACATGAACACACACACACACACACACACACAAACACACACACACACACACACACACACACACATACAATGCCAATGATGGTGTTTACTGGTAGGTGTTTATAACCTGTTTTGAGTAATTATTTCACAGTAATTATATGTATATATATATATAAACAGACAATATAACTTAAACATATATAATTTTACTTCTCCATTTAATGTCAATAAGGCCATAGATATATTAAAAGACAGAAAACAGATAGATAAAGGGAACATATCACACAATGCCATGAATAAATGAAACCTTGGAAAGTTGGCAGAAAAGCACCATGTGTGCACAAACAGGTGCCTGTATAGTTGATGGTACATAGAAAATCCTCAATAAAAGTTCATTTTAAGGAGATATGTGGACAATTGTTTTTATATGCATAAACTTTTGCTTCCTCCTTAAATTCTCTGGACATCTCTTCCACTTGTAGAATTTCCCAGGCATCCATGTAATGGTAGATAACAGTGAAGTCGCATACCCATGGAGAATGTGTGATTCAGGAGTGTATTTTCTTCACCTGACAAACTGACTTATGTCTATCATGGCAAGGGATATCATTCCAGCCCCATTTATCACGATGGTTTATTACAACACATTTTTCTTCCTTGTTGTTGGGCTCACCTTTATGCCAGAATCTGAAAGAGAGGAAAGAGCATCAGGGCGTTGCCTACAATAATGCTTAAAAAGAGAAAGCAAAAGGAAGCAAGTCTGAGGATGAGGTTGGAATTTATGAATATCAGATTCAAGAATGTACAAGTCAGGTGTTCTCCATCACCCATATCTCACATTTCCCTGGAAAGCAGGGCTCACAGCACTCAGTGTTCTCTTAGCTTGTTACTTAACTGTTCTTCCAGCACACTCCCCAGAGGATACTGTTTCTTCATCCCTAGGTCTTGGTACCAGAGGACAATCAAGTCATGGCGATTATTCATATGATGAAAAGGTCTCCTCTTAATTTCATGTTTTAATAACCTTTCTTTTCATTTTATTATGGAATTATTTTAGAGACTGGAGAACTAGTTCAAATCTTAGTACAAAGGGACAGACAACCCAATGTACTTATTTAGATGTTGAAAAGGACTCTCCTTACTCTCATGTTTTGATAAAGTTTCCCCGTTATACAATGGAACTATTCTAAAGACTGGGGAACTAGTTCAAATCTCTAGATAATCTACTTCTTTCTGTCATCAAGAAAAAATAATTTAAAACTCTGGAGTCCTAGGTTTCTTCTCTGAAAATTGAAAACAAAAGCCTCACTGTTGTTGCAGGTTGTTTGATCACATTCTGAACCCCAGTTTTATAAACTGGAAAAACCTGTCTCTATCTGTGGTATGGCTCAGGTTTAATGCAGAGCTTTCAGTTTATATAAAAACAGTTGTTGCAGTGTGACAAAGCACAAGCACACATCTTTAATCCAAGATCTTTCTGTTACCAATAGTAAATAAGGTCAACCATAGGTCAAGAGGCAAAGGAAGCAACCAGTTGAGAGGAAGTGAACATAAGAAAATACCATAGAGAGTGAGAGGAAGTCTGGAGGGTGGGTTGACAGATGTTCAGAAAATAGAAAGGAGGGATGTTGAGTTTGTAGGGTATTTAAGACAGGGTGGAGAAGAAAAGATGTTTTCCTTCTGTGGCATCAGCCGAGCAGTAAGGTAATTGCCTCCTCTGCCTCTGTGAGCTAGCAGACTTTAATCCCAGCATCTGGCTCCTGAATCTTCATTGGTAAAAGGAAACATTTGGGATTTTGTTTTAAAACATAACACATTACATATTTCTCATATCATATATCAGAACAGAATATGGCAACATACTAAGATATTAAGAGTATTTAATCATTACATAAATATGAAACACAATATCAGATTGAGGATTATAACAAATAATCAGTTATAATATTGGCATCAATTTTTCTTATAAAGATATAAATGACAACTGTAGATGTAGCTCAGATATTATGACTGCTTTTTTTTTTCAGAAAATCTGAGAAGTCTCTTCCCAGAACCCACCTGTAATCTTTGTTTACACATCTTAGAACCTGTAATCTCAGCTCTAGAGAATCTAGTACATTATTACAGCCTCAAAAGATACCCAAATATACAAACTGAGCAGACACACAAAGAGTAGATGTATATACATATGAATAAGAATAAATTTAATCCTAATTTTAAAGATGTAGATGAGAGACTGAATGCAAACTAAAATGAATCTAGAGACTTTGTTGGATAATTCTAAAACCTTCAAACTCAATTCCCTCACCTCTATCTGTATTATCTCAAAGGACTACTGTGATGAGTACATGGGAGAGTAAAAGTTACTCCATCCCAGCAGTTACAACAGGAGGGGGATATTTCTGCTTCATAACTGACAGCTGGAACTCTTGAAGATTTCCTCAAGCTACAGGACCCAGGACTCCTCTATGTAAGTCTAGACTCACGTGACACTCTCGTTGTATGGTGTCTGATCAATCCATTGCCATTGATTTTCGCTGTGGTCTGAAAGTCCTATAAAATAATCAGTACCAATGTTCAGGATCGTGTTGATAAAATCCTAAGAGGAAAGAAAGATATAGCTTTCAGACTGGACTAAGTACTACTTTTTCTGTTATAGAATGTTTTCTAAGATATTTTAAAAATTACTTTAATGATACAAAACTATAGGGTTCAGTATGATACACACATGGAAATACACAATAATCAAATCCTACTTCAATTCTCTCTAGGCCCTTAAATATTTTTTAATTTTAGATTAATATATAATAGTTTTACATTTTAGAGGTATAGTGTGGTATTTTGACTAATTACTTCTGGTCACATAGAGATGGGGAAACAAAAGATCAAGGAATAGGAGATACCACCCCCCCAGGAGTACATATCTCCCCCACATCTCAGGAGTAAATGTCTACTCTGGATGATCAGGACACAGTTGAAGTCATCATTAATGTTTAACAACACTGGAAACAATTTCTGTCTATGATCATCATGATTACTCATCTGAGACTCACTCCCCTCCTTTCTTCACCGATATCATTTTTTTTCATTTTTTATTGGATATTTTTTATTTACATTATAAATGTTATCCCCTTTCCCAGTTTCACCTCCAGAAATTCAATATCACATAATCCCTTCCCCCTGCTTCTATGACAGTGCTCCCTCACCCACACACACACTCCCTCCAACATCCCGTCCTTACATTCCCCTACATTGGGGCATCGAGCCTTCACAGGACCAAGGGCCTCTCCTCCCACTGATGCCCAACAAGTGCATTCTCTGCTACATATGTGGCTGAAGCAATAGGTCCATCCCTGTGTAGTCTTGGGATGCTGGTTTAGTACCTGAGAGCCCTGGAAGGTCTGGTTGGTTGATATTGTTGTTCTTTTTATGAGGTTGCAAACCACTTTATCTCCTTCAGTCCTTTCTCTAACTCCTTTATTAGGGACCTTGTTCTCACTTCAATAGTTGGCTTTGAACATCCATATTTGTATCTGTCTGGCAGAGCCTCTCTGGAGACAGCTATATCAGGCTCCTGTCAGCATGCACTTCTTGGCATCCACAATATTGTCTAGATTTGGTGTCTCTATTTGGGATGGATCCCCAAAGTATGGCAGTCTCTGGAAGGCCTTTACATCAGTCTCTACTCCATACTTTGTCTTTATATTTCCTCCTTTGAGTATTTTTGTGACCCCTTCTAAGAAGGCCTGGAGCATCCATACTTTGGTCTTCTGTCTTCTTGAGCCTATTTGTGGTCTGTGAATTGTACATTGGGTATTCCAAGCTTTTGGATTAATATCTGCTTATCAGTGTGTTCTTTTGTGATTGGGTTATCTCATTCAGGATGATATTTTCTAGTCCATCAATTTGTCTAAGAATTTCATGAAGCCACCACCACCACATTGTTTATTAGATTTATTTATTTATTTATTTACATTTTACATTTTATTATCTTTCCCAGTTTCCTGTCCATAAGGTCCAATCCCTTCCCTGTTCTCCTGCCCATATAGGTATCCTGACCCCATCCCGACCACTTACTGCCCCCCGCACAACATTCCCCTCACTGGGGGTCCAACCTTGGCAGGACCAAGGACTTCCTCTTCCAACAAGGCTATTCTTTGCTACATATGAAGTTGGAGCCCATGGGTCAGTCCATGTATAGTCTTTGTGTAGTGGTTTAGTCAGTGGAAGGTCTGGTTGGTTGGCAATGTTGTTATGGGGTTGCAAGCCACTGCCCCACTTTCAATTCCTCTAATTCCCCCAAAGAGGGTCCTTTTCTCAGTTCAGTGTTTTGCTGCTAGTATTCACCTCTGTATTTGACATGCTCTGGATGTGTCTCTCAGGAGAGATCTATATCTAGTCCCTTACAACATGCACTTATTAGCTTCATCAATCTTATCCAATTTGGTAGCTGTATATATACAGGCCACATATGAGGCAGACTGTGAATGGCCATTCTTTCAGTCTTGGTTCTAAACTTTACCTCCATATCCTATCCTATGAATATTTTTGTTCCCCCTTTTAAGAATGAGTGGGAGCATCCAAATTTTGGTCATCATTCTTCTTGAGCTTCCTGTGGTCTGCAGATTGCATCTTGGGTAATTTGAGCTTTTGAGCTAATATCCACTTATCAATGAGTGCATACCATGTGTTTTTTTTTTATTAACTTGAGTATTTCTTATATACATTTCGAGTGTTATTCCCTTTCCCAGTTTCCGGGCAAACATCCCCCTAATCCCTCCCCCTCCCCTTCTTTATGGATGTTCCCCTCCCCATCCTCCCCCCATTGCCGCCCTCCCCCCAACAATCTAGTTCACTGGGATACCATGTGGTTTTTTGTGGTTTGGTTACCTCACTAAGGATGATATTTCCTTGTTCATTCCATTTGTCTGTGAATTTCATGAAGTCATTGTTTTTTTATTGCTGAGTAGTATTCCATTGTGTAGATGTAACACATTTTTTAATCCATTCCCCAGTTGAAGGGCATCTGGGTTCTTTCCAACTTCTGGCTAATATAAATAAGGTTGCTATGAAAATAGTAGAACATGTGTCTTTGTTGTATGTTGGAGGATCTTTTGGGTATATGCCCAGGAAAGGTAAAGCTGGGACCTTAGGTAGTGGAATGTCCAATTTTCTGAGGAAATTCAGACTGATTTCCAGAGTGGTTGCAAATCCTACCACCAATGGAGGAGTGTTCCTTTCTCCACATCCTTGCTAGCATCTGCTGTCACCTGAGTTTTTTCTTTTTATCTTAGCCATTCTGACAGGCGTTAGGTAGAATTTCAGGGTTTTTTTGACTTGCACTTCCCTGATAACTAAGGATGTTGAACATTTCTTTAGGTGCTTTTTGGCCATTCCATATTCCTCACCTGAGAATGTTTTATTTAGCTCTGTACCCCATTTTTTTTTTAAAAAAAATAAAACAAAACAAAATTTTTAATTGATTTTTTGTGAATTTCACATCACACATCCCAATCCCACTCATCTCCCTGCTCCTTCTTACCCTCGGCTCCTGCCAAAACAATTTTAAAAAATTAAAATAAAAAACACCCAAACCCCAAACAAAAAACCCATCTCATCATGGAAGCTGTAGTGTGTCACTACATCTTTTGGTCCACACATCTTTACATGCAAATGTTCATTGTAATTAGAGCTGGTTTGTGGCTACACCATCGATACCGGATCCTCACCAGGACTCCTTTTGGGTATCATGTTGTTGCCTTGTATCGTGCAGATCCTTCCGCTTCGGATCTGTAGGGCTGGCCCTTTCAGGAGCTCCAGCAGATCACAGATGTAGTAGATGTTGGGGGCAGGTCAACTCAAGACACTGCCTCTGCACCTGGGGAGTGAGGAGCCGGTCAGCCTGCCAGCTCACCCACACTCCCACCACCAGGGTGAGCTCTTGAGCACTGGCCAGACAAGCTCGCCCAGAGCTGCAGCTGGCAAGGGGTGGGGCCAGCTCTCCGACAGCTTTACTGTGATGCCCAGGGGAGGTGCAGGGCCTGCTTTCTGACTCTCATTACCCCAGGGCTAGTTCTCCTGTCTGCCATAGGTGGCAATGGGTGAGTGGGTTCTGTACCCCATTTTTAATAGGGCGACTTGGTTCTCTGGAGGCTAACTTATGGAGTTCTATGTATATTTTGGATATTGGCCCTCTATCAGTTGTAGGATTGGTAAAGATCTTTTCCCAATCTGTTGGTTGCCATTTTGTCCTAACAACAGTGTCCTTTACCTTACAGAAGCTTTGCAGTTTTATGAGGTCCTATTTGTCGATTCTTGATCTTAGAGCATTGGCATTTTGTTCAGGAAATTTTCCCAAGTGCCAATGTGTTCAAGACTCCTCCCCAATTTTTCCCCTATTAGTTTGAGTGTATCTGGTTTGATATGAAAGTCCTTGATCCACTTGGATTTAAGCTTTGTACAGGGTGATAAGAATGAATAGATTTGCATTCTTCTACATGCTGACCTCCAGTTGAACCAGCAGCATTTGTTGAAAATGCTATCTTTCTTCCATTGGTGGTTTTAGCTCCTTTGTCAAAGATCAAGTACTCAGGGTGTGGGTTCATTTCTTGGTCTTCAATTCTGTTCCACTGGTCTATCTGCCTGTCTCTGTACAAATACTATATAGTTTTTGCTACTATCTCTCGTAATGCTGCTTGATGTCAGAGATGGTGATTCTCCCAGAAATTCTTTTATTGTTCAGTATAGATTTCGCTATCCTTGGTTTTTTCTTATTCCAAATTAATTTATAAATTACTTTTTCTATCTAGAAAGAATTGAGTAGAAATTTTGTTGGGGGTTGCATTGAATCTGTAGATTGCTTTGAGCAAAATGGCCATTTTTACTATATTAATCCTGCCTATCCATGAGCATGGGAGATCTTTCCATCTTCTGAGATCTTCTTCAATTTCTTTCTTAAGAGACTTGAAGTTCTCATACAGATTTTTCACTTGCTTATTTAAAGTCATACTAAGATAGTTTATATCATTTAGGACTATAGTGAAGGGTGGCAACTCCCCAATTTCTTTCTCGGCCTGTTTATCCTTTGAGTAAAGGAAGGCTACTGATTTGTTTGAATTACTTTTATACCCCAACATTTTGCTGAAGTTGTTTATCAGGTTAAGTTGTTCTCTGGTGCAACTTTTGGGTTCACTTAAGTGTACAATCATATAATGTGCAAATAATGGTATTTTGACCTCTTCTCTTCCAAATTGTATCCCTTTGACCTCCTTTTGTTGTCTGATTGCTCTGGCTAGGACTTCGAGTACTATATTGAATAAATAGGGAAAGAGTGGGCATCCTTGTCTATTCCCTGATTTTACTGGGATTGCTTCAAGTTCCTCTCCATTCAGTTTGATGTTAGCTACTTATTTGTTGAATATTGTTTTTACTATGTTTAGACATGATCTTGAATTCCTGATCTTTCCAGGACTTTTATCATGAAGGGGTGTTGAATTTTATCAAATGCTTTTTCAGCATCTAATGACATGATCACATGGTTCTTATATTAGAGTTTGCTTATATAGTGGATTATGTTGATCAATTTCCATATATTAAATCATCCCTGCATCCCTGCATCCCTGCATCCCTGCATCCCTGCATCCCTAGGATAAAGCATACTTGATCATGATAGATGATCATTTTGATGTGCTCAGTTTGTAAGAGTTTTATTGAGTATTTTTGGGTCAATATACATAAAGGAAATTGCTCTTAAGTTCACATTTTTTTGTATCTTTGTGTGGTTTCAGTATAAGAGTAATAATGGCTTCATAGATGGAATTGGTAGTGCTCCATCTGTTTCTACTTTGTGTAATAGTTTGGACAGTATTAGTATGAGGTCTTCTATGAAGGTCTATAATTCCGCACTAAATCCATCTGGTCCTCCGCTCTATTTGGCTTGAAGACTTTCATACCTGCTTCTATTTCTTTAAGGGTTATGGGGTTGTTTCGATGATTTATTTGTTGCTGCTTTAACTTTGGTATCTGGTGTCTCTCTAGAAAATTGTCTATTTCCTACAGATTGTCCAGTTTTGTTGAATATAGGTTTTTGTAGTAGGATCTGATGATTTTTTGAATTTCCTCAGATTCTGTTGTTTTGTCTCCCATGTAATTTCTGATTTTATAAATTTGGATACACTCTCTATGACCTCTGGTTAGTCTGGCTAAGGGTTTATCTATCCTGTTGATTTTTTTCAAAGACCCAACGCTAGGTTCTGTTGATTCTTTGTATAGACTTTTCATTTCTACTTGGTTGATTTTAGACCTGAGTTTAATTATTTCCTGCCTTCTACTCGCTCGGGTTTATTTATTCCTTTTTTTCTAGAGCTTTTAGGAGTGCTGTCAAGCTTCTAGTGTCTGCTCTCTCCTGTTTCTTTTTGCAGGCATTCAGAGCTATGAGTTTCCCTCTTAGCCCTGCTTTTATTGTGTCCCATAAGTTTAGGTATGTTGCATCTTCATTTTCATTTAATTCTAAGAAGTCTTTAATTTCTTTCTTTATTTCTTCCTTGAACAAGTTGTCATTGAGTAAAGCATTGTGCAACTTCCATGTATGTGTGGGCTTTCTGTCATTTTTGTTGTTATTGAAGACCAGCCTTAGTCCATGGTGATCTGATAGGATGCATGGAATTATTTCTATCTTCCTGTATCTGTTGAGGCCTGTTTTGTGAGAAATTATATGGTCAGATTGAGAGAAGGTACCATGAGGTACGGAGAAGAAGTTATATTGTTACATTTTAGGATGGAATGTTCTATAAATATCTGTTAAATCCATTTGTTTCATAACTTCTGTTAGTTCCTCTATGTCTCTGTTTAATTTCTGTTTCCATGATCTGTCCATTGATGAGAGTGGGGTGTTGAAATCTCCTAGTATTATTGTGTGAGGTGCAAAGTGTACTTTGAGCTTTAGAAAGATTTCTTTTATGAATGTAGGTGCCCTTGCATTTGGAGCATAGATATTTAGGATTAAGAGTTCATCTTGGTGGATTTTTCCTTTGATGAATATGAAGTATCCTTCCTTATCTTTTTGATGACTTTGGTTGAAAGCCAATTTTATTCGATATTAGAATGGCAACTCCAGCTTGTTTCTTTGGGCCATTTGCTTGAAAAGTTGTTTTCCAGCCATTTACTCTGAGGTAATGTCTGTTTTTGTCACTGAGGTGTCTTTCCTCTATGCAGCAAAATGCTGGATCCTCTCTATGTATCCAGTCTGTTAGTCTATGTCTTTTTACTGGGGAATTGAGTCGGTTGATGTTGAGAGATATTAAGGAAGAGTGATTGTCACTTTCTGTTACTGTCATTGTTAGAGGAGGAATTATGTCTCTGTGTCCTTCTTTGGTTTCATTGCAAGGAGATTATATTCTTGCTATCTGTACAGCATAGTTTCTCTCCTTGGAGTTTTGCATCTATTATTCCTTTTAAGACTGGATTTGTAGATATTATGTGAATTTGGTTTTGTCATGGAATATCTTGTTTTCTCCATCTATGTTAATTGAGAATTTTGCTGAATATAGTAGCATGTGCCGGCATTGTGTTGTCTTAGGTTCTGTATGACATCTGTCCAGGATTTTCTGGCTTTAATAGTCTCTGGTGAGAAGTCTGCTGTAATTCTTATATGTCTGCCTTTATATGTCACTTGACTTTTTTCCCTTACTGCTTTTAATATTCTTTCTTTGTTTTGTGCATTTTGTATTTTATCAATTATGTGAAAGGAGGAGTTTCTCTTATGATCCAATCTATTTGAAGGTGTGTAAGCTTCTTGTATGTTTATGGGCATCACCTTCTTTAAGTTAGGGAAGTTTTCTTCTTTAATTTTGTTGAATACATTTACTGGCCCTTAAAGTAGCGAGTCTTCACTCTCTTCTATACTTGTTATCCTTAGGTTGGATCTTCTCATTGGATCCTGGATTTCCTTGATGTTTCAGGCTAGGAGCTTTTTGCATTTTATATTCCCTTTGATGGTTGTGTCAATGTTTTTTTGTAGTATCTTATGCCCCTGAGATTCTCTCTTCTATCTCTTGTATTCTGTTGGTGATGCTGGCATCTATGACTCCTGGTATCTTCCTTAAGTTTTCTATCTCCAGCATTGTCTCCCTTCATGTTTTCTTTATTGTTTCTATTTCCATTTTTAAATCCTGGGTGGTTTTGTTCAATTCCTAAACCTGTTTGGTTGTGTTTTCCTGTAATTCTTTAATGGATTTTTGTGTTTCCTCTTTAAGGGCTTCTATTTATTTACTTGTGTTGTCTGGCACTTCTTTAAGGGAGTTATTTATGTTCTTCTTAAAGCCCTCCATCATTAACATGAAATGTGATTGTAAATATAAATCTTGCTTTTCCAGTGTGTTTGGATATTCAGTATTTTCTTTGGTGGGAGAACTGGGCTCTGATGATGCCAAGTAGTCTTGATTTCTGTTGCTTAGGTTCCAGCGCTTGTCTCTCGACATTGGGTTGTCTCTGGTGTTTGCTTGCCTTGCTGTTTCTAAGATTGGCTTGACCCTCCTGTAGGTTGCTGTGTCAGCACTCCTGTAGAACTGTTTTCTTGTTTTCTTTCAGCCTTTTCTAAGAACAGGTGCTCTGATCTCAGCTGTGTAGGCACTCCAAGACACTGTCTTCAGCTCTAGGCACAGGCAGGAATCAGAAGGGTCCTGCCCCTGATTGCTCTTAAGTCCTTACACCCAGGGAGCACAGCTGGCACTAGGTGATTCCCTCTTGGGTCAGGAATGTGGGCAAAGGGTAGTGTCCTCTGAATACTCAGGAGTGTCTGCACTTCTGAGGGTCCAGCTCTCTCCCCCATGGGATTTGGGTGCAGAGAGCTGTTTGGCCAGTTCAATTCAGTCCCGCACACAAACCAGAAACAGGTACTGTCAGCTGACTGTTCTATATTCCTGTATCCAGAGGTACTGTGCAGTTTCCCCTTGGACCAGGGATGTGGGCAGAGGTATGCAGAAGTGGCAGTCCATCCTGCAGTCTCAGGATGTCTGCACTTGTGAGTGTTCAGCTCTCTTCCCCATGGGATTTGGGTGCAGGGAACTGTGGGACAGTATCAGTTCAGTTCTGGGCACAGGCAGAAATAGGAAGTGCCCTGAGCCAGAGGACTTCTGCCTCTGTGTGTCCTGAATCCACCAGGCAGGTCACTTGGAGCAGAAAAGTGGGTCTTACCTCTGCTCTCAGGAGTGTGTGCACTCCTGGTGACTGTCTTTCATCTCTAGGAATGGACTGGAATCTGCCACTTTTGACAGTTGTTGATGAGAGAATTCTGCACATCTAATCATTCTCCATTCAAACTTCAGCTACTTTGTTTCTCAAGGCTAGTTGTGACCCTCAAGGTGGGATCCTGTTTCCCTGCTCCCTTCTCTGTTAGGCAATTGATTCTACAGGAAGCATTAGAATGCTGAAACCACAAACTGGTAGAAGGATTTTGCATTTTCCTCCAGCCTTGTATGTTGCACTTCAGAGTCCATGGTTTTTTGGAAGTTGTTTAGTTCCACTTAAGAGGGACAAAGGTGGGGTTGGGGATTTAGCTCAGTAGTAGAGCACTTGCCTAGCAAGCGCAAGGCCCCGAGTTCAGTCCCCAGCTCTGAAAAAAAGAAAAGAAAAAAAAAAGAGGGACAAAGGTGTAGAAGGCAAAGGCTGAAGCAACCGTTCCTGCCTATCTGCTGTAAAGTCTTCTGCCACAGCACAAACACCACATCAACAAAACTCCATCTTTGTAGAAACAGGCAGACAGCATGCCGGGCCCAGGTCCCGGTGTCTCCCAGAATATACCTGCTCATCCTGACTGTGGATCACCAACAGATGAGCACCCATGCGGGAGCACTTCTCCTTACTCTCATCCCAAGTTGCCTTCGAGTCAGTTGAAGTAAAGTAGCAGTAGGAGCCAAATGACTTCCAATCCTTTAGGCAACAGCTACAGGCTTTATCTTTGGGGGAAGAAGAAATGGATGTGCAATGTAATAAAGTCATTTTAAAGCTGTTTGTATACAGACATCACATGAAAGCTGAGACTCCAAGGTTCTCCCTGATGGAGCAGGAACATATCACCCCTCAGGAACCAAGAAACCCAAGTCCTTTGGCATTAAAGTCAGGGCACATTGGTACTTCTGGAATACTATCAGGAAAACCAGAAGAACAGTGTATAAAAGACATCCAAACTCTAAGGACATAACACACAACAATTGGGGTCTCCAAAGAATAAAATTCCTCATGCCAAAAAAACAGAAACATATATCTATGACATATAATTAGTGATGAAGACAATAATTCATAAAAAAAATTGCAAAGGGGTTTGTTTACGGAGCTGACCCTGTGCCAGAGCTGTCAGTACTGAAATCCTGACAGGAGAGAGTTGGTCTCCCAGAAGTTGACACACAGGCTTACAGGGGGGTCAAGCCATTATCACAAATAGCAAGACAAGCTGACTCCAGAGATAACCAGATAGTGAGAAAGAAGTACAAGAACATAATGAATAGAAATCAAAGCTACTTGGCATCATCAGAACCCTGTTCTCCCACCCCAGCAGGTCCTGGATACCCCAACACACTGGAAAAGCGAGATTCTAATTTAAAATCATATCTCATGATGACATTAGAGGACATTAAGAAGGGCAAAACAAATCCCTTAAAGAAATACAGGACAACACAACCAAACAGGTGAAGAAATTAACAAAACCATCCAGGATCTAAAAATGGAAATAGAAACAATAAAGAAATCAAAAAGAAAGACAACCCTGGAGATGAAAAGCTTATGAAAGAGATCAGGAGTCACAGAAGAAAGCATCACCAACAGAATACAAAAGATGGGAGAAAGAACCTCAGGGGCAGAAGATACCATAAAAAAAAAACATTGGCACAGAATGCCAGCAGCAAACCACTGAAGTGAGAACAGGACCCCTGTTGAAGGAATCAGAGAAAGAACTGGAAGAGCTTGAAGGGGCTTGAGACCCCAAAAGTACAACAATGCCAAGCAACCAGAGCTTCCAGGGACTAAGCCACTACCTAAAGACTATACATGGACTGACCCTGGACTCTGACCTCATAGGTATCGATGAAAAGCCTAGTAAGATCATCAGTGGAAGGGGAAGCCCTTGGTCCTGCTAAGACTGAACCTCCAGTGAACGTGATTGTTGGGGGGAGGGCAGTAATGTGGGGAAGATGGGGAGGGGAACACCCATAAAGAAGGGGAGGGGGAGGGGTTAGGGGGATGTTGGCCCAGAAACCGGGAAAGGGAATAACACTCGAAATGTAAATAAGAAATACTCAATAAAAAAAAAATTGGCACAACAGTCAAAAACATGCAAAACACGAAAAGCTCCTAACACAAAACATCCAGGAAATCCAGAACACAATGAGCTCAAACCTAAGGATAATAGGTATAGAAGAGAGCAAAGATTCCCAGCTTAAAGGATCAGTAAATATCTTCAACAAAATTATAGTAGAAAACTTCTCTAACCTAAAGAAATAAATGCCCATAAACAGACAAAAATTCTACAGAACTCCAAATAGATTGGAGCAGAAAAGAAATTCCTCCATCACATAATAGTCAAAACACCAAATGCACTGTAGTGGCTATTCCTGGTTGTCAACTTGACTATATCTGGAATGAATTATAATCCAGAATTGGAAGGCTCACTTTTAATGCTAATCTTGAGGCTGGGAGATACAAGTTTCTGACCTGGCTCTTGGTACGGAGATCTTGAGACTATGAATACCAGGAGCTTAAGGCAAGGAGATCTCTGACTTCAAGGTCATCCGGGACAAAGAAAGTCCTAGACCCAGGCATGGTGGTACATACCTTTAATCTGGGACATACCTTCTGCTGGAGACTTACATAAGGACATTGGAAGGAAAAAAAGGCTCTCTTTTTTGCCTGCCTGCCTTGTGGCACTGAGCCACTGCTAAACCCTTGGACTTTCATTCACAGTTACTACTCAGTTGGACTTTAGACTGTAAGTCATCAACAAATTCTTTTACTGTATAGAGACTACCCATAAGTTCTGTGACTCTAGAGAACCCTGACTAAGACATGCACTAAAGAAAGATATTAAGGGGTTGGGGATTTAGCTCAGTGGTAGAGCACTTGCCTAGGAAGCACAAGGCCCTGGGTTCGGTCCCCAGCTCCAAAAAAAAAAAAAAAAGAACCAAAAAAAAAAAAAAAAGAAAGAAAGAAAGAAAAGTAAAAGAAAGATATTAAAAGCAGTAAGGAGCCTTGGACACAAAACCTGGTCTGCCAGGAGTGCTCTCCCTCCTAAGCCCACAACCCACATGTGGGACCCTACTTTCCATCAACTGACTGTTCAAGGAGAGAAAAGCTGGAAGTTCATGGGGCAGCGAGGCCTAGGAAAAGGTCCTTCGGGTATCCATCTGCACCCAGAGCTGGGGCTTCCCCACAGCTCTCAGACCCAAATCCTGCCAGCCGAGATCTGGTCTGCCAAGAGTACTCTTACACCTAAGCCCCCAGCTCACAGGTGGGATCCCACATTCTCTTCATTGACAATCCAAAGAGAGATTGGCCAGAAGTATAGAGGGCTCCAGAGCCTCGGGGTGGGCTACAACAGGACCCTTCCAGTCGCCATCTGCTCCCAGAGCTGTGGTCATCCCAGAGCTGTAAGACCCAAAACATGCCTTGAGAATGTGAGTTTCCTAGGAGCCCTCTCACTCCTCAAATCACAGGCTCACAGGCTCACAGGCTCACAGGCTCATGGACCCATAGGATGGACAAGCTCCAGTAAGAGACAGCAAGACCAACTAACAGAGATGACCACAGGGCAAGAGGCAAGGACAAGAACCTAACCAACAGAAACCAAGACTGTGTGTCCTCATCAGAGCACAGTTCTCCCACCACAAATACTGGATGACCCAACACATCAGGAAAACAAGACTTGGATTTAAAATCATATCTCGAGACCCCGTGAGAGAAAGATCCAACCGCCTGGTCAGGTGGGCACTCCTGAGGCTGCAGAGCGGAAGAGACCACAAACACTGCTCACCCCTGCACACATCCCTGGCCCAAGAGGAAACTGTATAAGGCCTCTGGGCTCCCGTGGGGGAGGGCCCAGGAGCAGCAGGACCCCTGGTGAGACACCCCCTGAACCTGAAGGAAACAGACCAGATAAACAGTTCCCTGCACCCAAATCCCGTGGGAGGGAGAGCTAAACCTTCAGAGAGGCAGACAAGCCTGGGAAACCAGAAGAGACTGCTCTCTGCACACACATCTCGGACGCCAGAGGAAAAAGCCAAAGACCATCTGGAACCCTGGTGCACTGAAGCTCCCGGAAGGGGCGGCACAGGTCTTCTTGGTTGCTGCCGCGGCAGAGAGCCCGTGGGCAGCACCCCACGAGAGAACTTGAGCCTCGGGACCACAGGTAAGACCAACTTTTCTGCTGCAAGAAAGCTGCCTGGTGACCTCAAGACACAGGCCCACAGGAACAGCTGAAGACCTGTAGAGAGGAAAAACTACACGCCCGAAAGCAGAACGCTCTGTCCCCATAACTGACTGAAAGAGAGGAAAACAGGTCTACAGCACTCCTGACACACAGGCTTATAGGACAGTCTAGCCACTGTCAGAAATAGCAGAACAAAGTAACACTAGAGATAATCTGATGGTGAGAGGCAAGCGCAGGAACCCAAGCAACAGAAACCAAGACTACATGGCACCATCGGAGCCCAATTCTCCCATCAAAACAAACATGGAATATCCAAACACACCAGAAAAGCAAGATCTAGTTTCAAAATCATTGTCGATCATGATGCTGGAGGACTTCAAGAAAGACGTGAAGAACTCCCTTAGAGAAAAGTAGAAGCCTACAGAGAGGAATCGCAAAAATGCCTGAAATAATTTCAGGAAAACATAAATAAACAAGTAGAAGCCCATAGAGAGGAGAACAAAAATCCCTGAAAGAATTCCAGGAAAACATAAATAAACAAGTAGAAGCCCATAGAGAGGAGACACAAAAATCCCTGAAAGAATTCCTGGAAAACACAATCAAACAGTTGAAGGAATTAAAAATGGAAATAGAAGCAATCAAGAAAGAACACATGGAAACAACCCTGGATATAGAAAACCAAAAGAAGAGACAAGGAGCTGTAGATACAAGCTTCACCAACAGAATACAAGAGATGGAAGAGAGAATCTCAGGAGCAGAAGATTCCATAGAAATCATTGACTCAACTGTCAAAGATAATGTAAAGCGGAAAAAGCTACTGGTCCAAAACATACAGGAAATCCAGGACTCAATGAGAAGATCAAACCTAAGGATAATAGGTATAGAAGAGAGTGAAGAATCCCAGCTCAAAGGACCAGTAAATATCTTCAACAAAATCATAGAAGAAAACTTCCCTAACCTAAAAAAAGAGATACCCATAGACATACAAGAAGCCTACAGAACTCCAAATAGATTGGACCAGAAAAGAAACACCTCTCGTCACATAATTGTCAAAACACCAAACACACAAAATAAAGAAAGAATATTAAAAGCAGTAAGGGAAAAAGGTCAAGTAACATATAAAGTCAGACCTATCAGAATCACACCAGACTTCTTGCCAGAAACTATGAAGGTCAGAAGATCCTGGATTGATGTCATACAGACCCGAAGAGAACACAAATGCCAGCCCAGGTTACTGTATCCAGCAAAACTCTCAATTAACATTGATGGAGAAACCAAGATATTCCATGACAAAACCAAATTTACACAATATCTTTCTACAAATCCAGCACTACAAAGGATAATAAATGGTAAAGCCCAACATAAGGAGGCAAGCTATACCCTAGAAGAAGCAAGAAACTAATCGTCTTGGCAACAAAACAAAGAGAATGAAAGCACACAAACATAACCTCACATCCAAATATGAATACAACGGGAAGCAATAATCACTATTCCTTGATATCTCTCAATATCAATGGCCTCAACTCCCCAATAAAAAGACATAGATTAACAAACTGGATACGCAACGAGGACCCTGCATTCTGCTGCCTACAGGATACACACCTCAGAGACAAAGACAGACACTACCTCAGGGTGAAAGGCTGGAAAACAACTTTCCAAGCAAATGGTCAGAAGAAGGAAGCTGGAGTAGCCATTCTAATATCAAATAAAATCAATTTTCAACTAAAAGTCATCAAAAAAGATAAGGAAGGACACTTCATATTCATCAAAGGAAAAATCCACCAAGATGAACTCTCAATCCTAAATATCTATGCCCCAAATACAAGGGCACCTACATACGTAAAAGAAACCTTACTAAAGCTCAAAACACACATTGCACCTCACACAATAATAGTGGGAGATTTCAACACCCCACTCTCATCAATGGACAGATCATGGAAACAGAAATTAAACAGTGATGTCGACAGACTAAGAGAAGTCATGAGCCAAATGGACTTAACGGATATTTATAGAACATTCTATCCTAAAGCAAAAGGATATACCTTCTTCTCAGCTCCTCATGGTACTTTCTCCAAAATTGACCATATAATTGGTCAAAAAATGGGCCTCAACAGGTACAGAAAGATAGAAATAATCCCATGCGTGCTATCGGACGGCCACGGCCTAAAAATGGCCTTCAATAAAAATAAGGGAAGAATGCCCACATATACGTGGAAATTGAACAATGCTCTACTCAATGATAACCTGGTCAAGGAAGAAATAAAGAAAGAAATTAAAAACTTTTTCGAATTTAATGAAAATGAAGGTACAACATACCCAAACTTATGGGACACAATGAAAGCTGTGCTAAGAGGAAAACTCATAGCGCTGAGTGCCTGCAGAAAGAAACAGGAAAGAGCATATGTCAGCAGCTTGACAGCACACCTGAAAGCTCTAGAACAAAAAGAAGCAAATACACCCAGGAGGAGTAGAAGGCAGGAAATAATCAAACTCAGAGCTGAAATCAACCAAGTAGAAACAAAAAGGACCGTAGAAAGAATCAACAGAACCAAAAGTTGGTTCTTTGAGAAAATCAACAAGATAGATAAACCCTTAGCCAGACTAACGAGAGGACACAGAGAGTGCGTCCAAATTAACAAAATCAGAAATGAAAAGGGAGACATAACTACAGATTCAGAGGAAATTCAAAAAATCATCAGATCTTACTATAAAAACCTATATTCAACAAAACTTGAAAATCTTCAGGAAATGGACAATTTCCTAGACAGATACCAGGTATCGAAGTTAAATCAGGAACAGATAAACCAGTTAAACAACCCCATAACTCCTAAGGAAATAGAAGCAGTCATTAAAGGTCTCCCAACCAAAAAGAGCCCAGGTCCAGACGGGTTTAGTGCAGAATTCTATCAAACCTTCATAGAAGACCTCATACCAATATTATCCAAACTATTCCACAAAATTGAAACAGATGGAGCACTACCGAATTCCTTCTACGAAGCCACAATTACTCTTATACCTAAACCACACAAAGACACAACAAAAAAGAGAACTTCAGACCAATTTCCCTTATGAATATCGATGCAAAAATACTCAATAAAATTCTGGCAAACCGAATTCAAGAGCACATCAAAACAATCATCTACCATGATCAAGTAGGCTTCATCCCAGGCATGCAGGGATGGTTTAATATACGGAAAACCATCAACGTGATCCATTATATAAACAAACTGAAAGAACAGAACCACATGATCATTTCATTAGATGCTGAGAAAGCATTTGACAAAATTCAACACCCCTTCATGATAAAAGTCCTGGAAAGAATAGGAATTCAAGGCCCATACCTAAACATAGTAAAAGCCATATACAGCAAACCAGTTGCTAACATTAAACTAAATGGAGAGAAACTTGAAGCAATCCCACTAAAATCAGGGACTAGACAAGGCTGCCCAATCTCTCCCTACTTATTCAATATAGTTCTTGAAGTTCTAGCCAGAGCAATCAGACAACAAAAGGAGATCAAGGGGATACAGATCGGAAAAGAAGAGGTCAAAATATCACTATTTGCAGATGACATGATAGTATATTTAAGTGATCCCAAAAGTTCCACCAGAGAACTACTAAAGCTGATAAACAACTTCAGCAAAGTGGCTGGGTATAAAATTAACTCAAGTAAATCAGTTGCCTTCCTCTATACAAAAGAGAAACAAGCCGAGAAAGAAATTAGGGAAACAACACCCTTCATAATAGACCCAAATAATATAAAGTACCTCGGTGTGACTTTAACCAAGCTAGTAAAATATCTGTACAATAAGAACTTCAAGACACTGAGGAAAGAAATTGAAGAAGACCTCAGATGATGGAAAGATCTCCCATGCTCATGGATTGGCAGGATTAATATAGTAAAAATGGCCATTTTACCAAAAGCAATCTACAGATTCAATGCAATCCCCATCAAAATACCAATCCAATTCTTCAAAGAGTTAGACAGAACAATTTGCAAATTCATCTGGAATAACAAAAAACCCAGGATAGCTAAAGCTATCCTCAACAATAAAAGGACTTCAGGGGGAATCACTATCCCTGAACTCAAGCAGTATTACAGAGCAATAGTGATAAAAACTGCATGGTATTGGTACAGAGACAGACAGATAGACCAATGGAACAGAATCGAAGACCCAGAAATGAACCCACACACCTAAGGTCACTTGATTTTTGACAAAGGAGCCAAAACCATCCAATGGAAAAAAGATAGCATTTTCAGCAAATGGTGCTGGTTCAACTGGAGGGCAACATGTAGAAGAATGCATCTCGATCCATCCATATCACCCTGTACAAAGCTTAAGTCCAAGTGGATCAAGGACCTCCACATCAAACCAGACACACTCAAACTAATAGAAGAAAAACTAGGGAAGCATCTGGAACACATGGGCACTGGAAAAAATTTCCTGAACAAAACACCAATGGCTTATGCTCTAAGATCAAGAATCGACAAATGGGATCTCATAAAACTGCAAAGCTTCTGTAAGGCAAAGGACACTGTGGTTAGGACAAAACGGCAACCAACAGATTGGGAAAAGATCTTTACCAATCCTACAACAGATAGAGGCCTTATATCCAAAATATACAAAGAACTCAAGAAGTTAGACCGCAGGGAAACAAATAACCCTATTAAAAAATGTGGTTCAGAGGTAAACAAAGAATTCACAGTTGAGGAATGCCGAATGGCTGAGAAACACCTAAAGAAATGTTCAACATCTTTAGTCATAAGGGAAATGCAAATCAAAACAACCCTGAGATTTCACCTCACACCAGTGAGAATGGCTAAGATCAAAAACTCAGGTGACAGCAGATGCTGGCGAGGATGTGGAGAAAGAGGAACACTCCTCCATTGTTGGTGGGATTGCAGACTGGTAAAACCATTCTGGAAATCAGTCTGGAGGTTCCTCAGAAAATTGGACATTGAACTGCCTGAGGATCCAGCTATACCTCTCTTGGGCATATACCCAAAAGATTCCTCAACATACAAAAGAGACACGTGCTCCACTATGTTCATCGCAGCCTTATTTATAATAGCCAGAAACTGGAAAGAACCCAGATGCCCTTCAACAGAGGAATGGATACAGAAAATGTGGTACATCTACACAATGGAATATAACTCAGCTATCAAAAACAACGAGTTTATGAAATTCGTAGGCAAATGGTTGGAACTGGAAAATATCATCCTGAGTGAGCTAATCCAATCACAGAAAGACATACATGGTATGCACTCATTGATAAGTGGCTATTAGTCCAAATGCTTGAATTACCCTAGATCCCGAGAACAAACGAAACTCAAGACGGATGATCAAAATGTGAATGCTTCACTCCTTCTTTAAATGAGGAAAAAGAATACCCTTGGCAGGGAAGGGAGAGGCAAAGATTAAAACAGAGACTGAACGAACACCCATTCAGAGCCTGCCCCACATGTGGCCCATACATATACAGCCACCCAATTAGACAAGATGGATGAAGCAAAGAAGTGCAGGCCAACAGGAGCCAGATGTAGATCGCTCCTGAGAGACACAGCCAGAACACAGCAAATACAGAGGCGAATGCCAGCAGCAAACCACTGAACTGAGAATAGGTCCCCCGTTGAAGGAATCAGCGAAAGAACTGGAAGAGCTTGAAGGGGCTCGAGACCCCAAAAGTACAACAATGTCAAGCAACCAGAGCTTCCAGGGACTAAGCCACTACCTAAAGACTATACATGGACTGACCCTGGACTCTGACCCCATAGGTAGCAATGAATATCCTAGTAAGAGCACCAGTGGAAGGGGAAGCTCTGGGTCCTGCTAAGACTGAACCCCCAGTGAACTAGACTATGGGGGGAGGGCGGCAATGGGGGGAGGGTTGGGAGGGTTACACCCATAAGGAAGGGGAGGGGGGAGGGGGATGTTTGCCCGGAAACCGGGAAAGGGAATAACACTCGAAATGTATATAAGAAATACTCAAGTTAATAAAAAAAAAAAAAAGAAATACTCAAGTTAATAAAAAAAAGAAAAAAAGAAATACTCAAGTTAATAAAAAAAATAAATAAATAAATAAAATAAAATCATATCTTGAGATGTTATTAGAGGACTTTAAAAAGGAGATAAATAAATCCCTTAGAGAAATACAGGATAACACAGGTAAACAAGTAGAAGCCCTTAAAGAGGAAACACAAAAAAAAATCCCTTGAAGAATTACAGAAAAAACCCAAACAGGTGAAGGAATTAATTAAAATCATCCAGGATCTAAAAAGAGAAATAGAAACAATAAAGAAATCACAAAGGGAGACAACCTTGGAGATAGAAAGCCTAGGGAAGAGATCAGGAGTCATAGATGCAAGCATTAGCCAACAGAATTCAAGAGATAGAAGAGAGAATCTCGGAGGCATAAGATACTATAGAAAGCAGTGACACAATAGTCAAAGAAAATGTAAAAAGTAAAAAGCTCCTAGCCCAAAATATCCAAGAATTACAGGACACAATGAGAAGACCAAACCTATGGATATTAGTTATAGAAAAAAAAACGAAGATTCCCAACTTAAAGGACCAGTAATTAACTTCAACAAAGTTATAGAAGAAAACTTCTCTAACCTAAAGAAGGAGATACCCATTAACATACAAGAAGCATACAGAACTCTAAACAGATTGGAGGAGAAATGAAATTCCTCCTGTGACATAATAGTCAAAACAAAAACGAACAAAACAAAGACAGAATATTAAAAGTAGTAAAAGAAAAAAGTCAAGTAACATGTAACAGAATTACACAGACTTCTCAACAGAGACAATGAAAGATCCTGGACAGATGTCATACAGACCCTAAGAACACAAATACCAGCCCAGGCTACTATATCCAGCAAAGCTTGATATTGACATAGATGGAGAAACCAAAATATTCCATGATGAAACCCAATTCACACAGTATGTTTCCACAAATCCAGCACTACAAAGGATAGTAGATGGAAAACTCCAACACAAGGAAAGAAACTATGCTGTACAGAAAGCAAGAATATAATCTTTCAATGAAACCAAAAGAGAGACACACAAACATAATTCCATCTCAAATATGAAAATAACGTGAAGCAACAATCACTTTCTTTAATATCTCTTAACATTAATGGACTCAATTCCCCAATAAAAGGATATAGACTAACAGACTGTATATTTAAAGACCACCCAGCATTTTTCTGCATTCAGGAAACATATCTCAGTGACAAAGCAAGACACTACCTCAGAATAAAAGGCTGGGAAAAAATTTTCCAAGTAAATGGTCCCAAGAAACAAGCTGGAGTTGACATTCTAATATTCAATAAAATTGACTTTCAACCAAGAGTTATCAAAAAATTAAGGAAAGACACTTCATATTCATCACAGAAAAAGTCCACCAAGATGAACTCTCAATCCTGAATATCTATGCTCCAAATGCAAGGGCACCTACATTTGTCAACCCTCCTGGGACTTGTCAGTGTTTGGCCCCTGCTGAGCCTTGCTGATGCATGTGGAAGCCTTTTGCTCCTAACAAAGGAACATCCTGACCTTTCTTTTTTGGCACCAGGGTGGTGATACCTAGGTGGGGCAGTAACATCATTGAATCAATTCCTGTTTTTTGTTCCTGAGTGCATAAGCCTGTTTTCCACTATGCTTCCTGGAATTTTAACCCGGTAGACTTGGGGTATATATTCTGTGAACCTCAGTAAAGTTTTGCCATTCTTGTAACACAAATGACACAAGTATATGTTTTTCTTAAACCTCTCAGACCTACGCAGGATTCTCAGTACCATGATGGTGTGGGCATCATCATATATTCATTTAAAAAAGCTTACTAAAGCTCAAAGCACATATTGCAGATCACACAATAATAGTGGAGAACATCAACTCCCCACTCTCATCAATGGACAGATCATGGAAACAGAAACTAAAGAGACACAGAGTAATTGACAGAAGTTAGGAACCAAATGGACTTAACAGATAGCTATAGAACATCCTAAAAGAAAATAATATAACTTCTCAGCACCTTATAATACCATCTCCAAGATGACCATATAATTGGTCACAAAACATGCCTCAATCCACCTATGGAGATTAAAATACTCTTAGGTAACCTATCAGATCACTATGGACTACGGTTGGTCTTCAGTCACAACAAAAACAACAGAAAGCCCACATACACATGGAAGTTGAAGAATGCTCTACCCACTGACAACTTGGTCAAGGAAGAAATAAAGAAATTAAACACTTAGAATTTAATAGACAACATACCCAAACTTAAGGGATACAATGAAAGCAGTGCTAAGAGGAAATCTCATAGTTCTGAGTGCCCTATGAAAAGAAATTGAACCATACACTAACAGCTTGACAGCATACCTGAAAGTTCTAGAACACAAAGAAGTAAATTCACCCAAGAGGAGAAGACAGCAGAAAATAATCAAACTCAGGGATAAAATCAACCAAGTAGAAAAAAAAAGAACTATACAAAGAATCAACTAAACTAGGAGTTGGTTCTTTGAGAAAATCAACAAAATAAGTAAATGCTTAGCAAGACTAGCCAGAGAGGACAGAGACAATATCAAAATTAACAAAACCAGAAATGAAATGGGAAACATAATGATAGAAACTGAGGAAATTCAAAAGTTTATCAGATCCTTCTACAAAAAACTATACTCAACAAAACTGGAAAATCTGGATGAAATGGACAATTTTCTAGACAGATACCATTAGGATCAGATAAACCATTTAACAGTCACATAACCCCTAAAGAAATAGAAGCACCCATTAAAAGTCTATCAACCAAAAAAAAAAAAACCCAGGACCAGATGAGTTTAGTGCAGAATTCTATCAGACCTTCAAAGAAGACCTAATACCAATATTTGTCAAACTATTCCACAAAATAGAACCAGAAGGAATACTATCCAGTTAGTTCTATGAAGCCAAAACCACAAAAAAAGACCCAACAAAGACAGAAAACTTCCGTCACTTCAGCTGTGAGACCACAGAGGAAAACACATAATGCCATCTGGGACCCTCATGCACAGGGGCCATGGGAAAAGGTGGTGCAGGCTCGCCTGGTTGCTGCCCTCATGGAGAGCTCAAAAGCAGTCACCCAGGAGCCACTTCAGGCATGGGACCATAGGTAAAACCAACTTTTCGGTTCCAAGAGACCTGCCTGGTGGACTCAGGACACAGGCCCAAAGGAACAACTGAAGAACAGTAGACAGGAAAGACTACACGCCCGAAAGCAGAACACTCTGCTCCCATAATGGGATGAAAGAAAACAGGAAAACAGCTCTACAGCACTCTTGACACACAGGCCTATAGGACTGTCTAGCCACTGTCAGAAATAGCAGAATAAGGTAACACCAGAGACAACTTGATGGCAAGAGGCAAGTGCAGGAACCAAAGCAACAGAAAACAAGACTACATGGCATCATCGGAGCCCAATTCTCCCACCAAAGCAAACACTGAATATCTAAACACACCGGAAAAGCAAGATCTAAATTTAAAATCACATTTGATCATGATGCTGGAGGACTTCAAGAAAGACATGAAGACCTCCCTTAGACAAACAGAGGAAAACATAAACAAACAGGTAGAAGCCTATAGAGAGAAATAACAAAATTCCCTGAAAGAATTCCAGGAAAACACAATCAAACAGGTGAAGGAATTAAAAATGGAAATAGAAGCAATAAAGAAAGCACAAAGGGAAACACCCCTGGGTATAGAAAACCAAAGGAAGTGACAAGGAGCCATTGATACAAGCATCACCAACAGGATAAAAGAGATAGGAGATAGAATCTGAGGAGCAGCAGATTCCATACAAATCATCGACACTACTGTCAAGGATAATGGAAAACAGAAAAGACTACTGGTCCAAAACATACAGGAAATCCAGGACTCAATGAGAAGATCAAACCTAAGGATAATAGGTATAGAAGAGAATGAAGACTCCCAGCTCAAAGGACCAGTAAATATCTTCAAAAAAATCATAGAAGAAAACTTCCCTAAACCTAAAGAAAGAGATGCCCATAAACATACAAGAAGCCTACAGAACTCCAAATAGATTGGTCCGGAAAAGAAACTCCTCCCATCACATAATAGTCAAATCACCAAATGCACAAAATAAAGAAAAAATATTAAAAGCAGTAAGGGGAAAAGGTCAAGTAACATATAAAGGCAGACCTATCAGAATCGCACCGGATTTCTCACCAGAGACTATGAAAACCAGAAGATCCTGGACAGATGTCATACAGAACCTAAGAGAAAACAAATGCCCTACCAGGTTACTGTATCCAGCAAAGCTTGATATTGACATAGATGGAGAAACCAAGATATTCCATGACAAAAGGAAATTTATACAATATCTTTCTACAAATCCAGACCTACAAAAGATAATAAATGATGAAGCCCAACATAAGTAGGCAAGCTCCACCCTAGAAAAGGCAAGAAACTAATCATCTTGGCAACAAAACAAAGGGAAGAAAAGCACACAAGCATAATCTCACATCCAAATACGAATACAACAGGCAGCAACAATCACTATTCCTTAATAACTCGCAACATCAATGGACTCAACTACCCAATAAAAAGACATAGATTAAGAAGCTTGATACAAATGAGGACCCTGCATTCTGTTGCCTACAGGATACACACCTCAGAGACAAAGAAAGACACCACCTCACAGGGAAAGACTGGAAAACAACTTTCCAAGCAAATGGTCTGAAGAAGAAAGCTGGAGTAGCCATTCCAATATCGAATAAACTCAATTTTCAACTAAAAGTCATCAAAAAAGATAAGGAAGGACACTTCATATTCATCAAAGGAAAAATCCACCAGGATGAACTCTCAATTCTAAGTATCTATGCACCAAATACAAGGGCACCTACATACATAAAAGAAACATTACTAAAGCTCAAAGCATACATTGCACCTCATACAATAATAGTAGGAGATTTCAACATCCCACTCCCATCAATGGACAGATCATGGAAACAGAAATTAAACAGAGACATAGACAGACTAAGCGAAGTCATGAACCAAATGGTCTTAACATTCTATCCTAAAATAAAAGGATACACCTTCTTCTCACCACCTCATGGTACTTTCTCCAAAATTGACCATATAATAGGTCATAAAACAGGCCTCAACAGATATAGAAAGATTGAAATAATCCCATGTGTCCTATCAGACCAACATGTCCTAAAACTGGTCTTCAACAACAATAAGGGAAGAACGCCTATATATACATGTAAATTGAACGATGCTCTACTCAATTATAACCTGGTCAAAGAAGAGATGGAGAAAGAAATTAAAGACTTCTTAGAATTTCATGAAAATGAAGGTACAACATACCCAAACTTATGGGACACAATGAAAGCTGTGCTAAGAGGAAAACTCATAGCTCTGAGTGCCTGCAGAAAGAAACAGGAGAGAGCATATATCAACAGCTTGACAGAACACCTAAAAGCTCTAGAATGAAAAGAAGCAAATACACCCAGGAGGAGTAGAAGGCAGGAAATAATCAAACTCAGAGCTGAAATCAACCAAGTAGAAACAAAAAGGAGCATACAAAGAATCAACAGAACCAAAAGGTGGTTCTTTGAGAAAGTCAACAAGATAGATAAACCCTTAGCGAGACTAACAAGAGGACACAGAGAGTCTGTCCCAATTGACAATATGAGAAATGAAAAGGGAGACATAATGACAGAATCAGAGGAAATTCAAAAAATCATCAGATTCTACTACAAAAGCCTATATTCAACAAAACTTGAAAATCTGCAGAAAATGGACAATTTACAAGACAGATACCAGGTACCAAAGGTAAATCAGGAACAGATAAACCATTTACACAATCACATAACTCATAAAGAAATAGAAGCAATCATTAAGTCTCCCAACCAAAAAGAGCCCAGGTCCAGATGGGTTCAGTGCAGAATTCTATCAGACATTCATAGAAGACCTCATACCAATATTATCCAAACTATTCCACAAAATTGAAACAGATGGATGGCTACTGAATTCCTTCTATGAAGCCACAATTACTCTTATACCTAAACCACACAAAGACCCAACAAAGAAAGAGAACTTCAGATCAATTTCCCTTATGAATATCGACACAAAAATACTCAATAAAATTCTGGCAAACCGAATCCAAGAGCACATCAAAACAATCATCCAACATGATCAAGTAGGCTTCATTCCAGGCCTGCGGGAATGGTTTAATATATGAAAAACCATCAATGTAATCCATTATTACATTGGTTTTGAAAGAACAAAACCACATGATCATTTCATTAGATTCTGAGAAAGCACTTGACAAAATTCAACACCCTTCATGATAAAATTTCTGGAAAGAACAGGAATTCAAGGCCCATACCTAAACATAGTAAAAGCCATATACAGCAAACCAGTTGCTAACATTAAAATAAATGGAGGGAAACTTGAAGCAATCCCACTAAAATCAGGGACTAGACAAAGCTGCCCACTCTCTCCCTACTTATTCAATATAGTTCTTGAAGTTCTAGCCACAGCAATCAGACAACAAAAGGAGATCAAGGGGATACAGATTGGAAAAGAAGAAGTCAAAATGTCACTATTTGCAGATGATATGATAGTATATTTAAGTGATCCCAAAAGTTCCACCAGAGAACTACTAAAGCTGATAAACAATTTCAGCAAAGTGGCTGTGTATAAAATTAACTCAAATAAATCAGTAGCCTTCCTCTACACAAAAGAGAAACAAGCCGAGAAAGAAATTAGGGAAACGACACTCTTCATAATAGACCCAAATAATATAAAGTACCTCGGTGTGACTTTAACCAAGGAAGTAAAAGATCTGTACAATAAGAACTGCAAGACTCTGAAGAATGAAATTGAAGAAGACCTCAGAAGATGGAAAGATCTCCCATGCTCATGGATTGGCAGGATTAATATAGTAAAAATGGCCATTTTACCAAAAGCAATCTACAGATTCAATGCAATCCCCATCAAAATTCCAATCCAATTCTTCAGAGAGTTAGACAGAACAATTTGCAAATTCATCTGGAATAACAAAAAACCCAGGATAGCTAAAACTATCCTCAACAATAAAAGGACTTCCAGGGGAATCACTATCCCTGAACTTAAGCAGTATTACAGAGCAATAGTGATACAAACTGCATGGTACAGAGACAGACAGATAGACCAGTGGAATTGAAGACCCAGAAATGAACCCACACACCTATGGTCACTTGATTTTTGACAAAGGAGCCAAAACCATCCAATGGAAAAAGGATATCATTTTCAGCAAATGGTGCTGTTCAACTGGAGGTCAACAGGTAGAAGAATGCAGATTGATCCATGTTTATCACCCTGTACAAAGTTTAAGTCCAAGTGGATCAAGGACCTCCACATCAAACAAGATACACTCAAACTAATAGAAGAAAAAGTGGGGAAGAATATCGAACAAATAGCACTGGAGAAAATGTCCTGAACAAAACACCAATGGCTTATGCTCTATGATCAAGAATTGACAAATGAGATCTCATAAAACTGCAAAGCTTCTGTAAAGCAAAGGATACTGTTGTTAGGACAAAATGATGACCAACAGATTGGGAAAAGATCTTCACCAATCCTACAACTGATAGAGGGCTTATATCCAAAATATACAAAGTACTCAAGAAGTTAGGCTGCAGGGAGACATATAACCCTATTTAAAAATGGGGTTCAGAGCTAAACAAAGAATATACAGCTGAGGATTGTTGAATGACTGAGAAACACCTAAAGAAATGTTCAACATCTTTAGTCATAAGGGAAATGCAAATCAAAACAACCCTGAGATTTCACCTCACACCAGTGAGAATGGCTAAGATCAAAAACTCAGGTGACAACAGATGCTGGTGAGGATGTGGAAAACAAGGAACACTCCTCCATTGTTGGTGGGATTGCAGACTGGTACAACCATTCTGGTAATCAGTCTGGAGGTTCCTCAAAAAATTTGACATTGAACTACCTGAGGACACAGCTATACCTCTCTTGGCCATATACCCAAAAGATGCACCAACATATAACAAAGACACATGCTCCACTATGTTCATAGCAGCCTTATTAATAATAGCCAGTAGTTGGAAAGAAAGCAGATGCCCTTCAACAGAGGAATGGATACAGAAAATGTGGTACATCTACACAATGGAATACTACTCAGCTATCGAAAACAATGACTTTATGAAATTCATAGGCAAATGGATGGACCTGGAAAAATATTATCCTGAGTGAGGTAACCCAATTACAGAAAAACACATGTGGTATGCAGTCATTGATAAGTAGATATTAGCCCAAATGCTGGAATTATCCTAAATGCACAGAACACATGGAACTCAAGAAGGATGACCAAAATGCAGATGCTTTCCTTCTTCTTTAAAAGGGGAACAAGAATACCCTTGGGAGGGCATAGAGAGGCAATATTTAGAACAGAGACTGAAGGAACATCCATTCAGAGCCTGCCCCACATGTGGCCCATACATATACAGCCACGAAACTAGATAAGACGGATGAAGTAAAGAAGTGCAGGCTGACAGGAACCAGATGTAGATGTCTCCTGAGAGACACAGCCAGAACAGGGCAAATACATAGGCGATTGCCATCATTAAACCACTGAACTGAGAATGGGGACCCCCGTTGAAGGAATCAGAGAAAGGACTGAAAGAGCTTGAAGGGGCTTAAGACCCCATATGAAGAACAATGCCAACCAACCAGAGCTTCCAGGGACTAAGCCACTACCCAAAGACTATACATGGACTGACCCTGGACTCCAACTGCATACATAGCAATGAATAGCCTAGTAAGAGCACCAGTGGAAGGGGAAGCCCTTGGTTCTGCCAAGACTGAACCCCCAGTGAATGTGATTGTTGGCAGGAGGGCAGTAATGTGGGGAGGATGGGGAGTGGAACACCCATAGAGAAGGGGAGGGTTATGGGTTAGGGGGATGTTGACCCAGAAACTGGGAAGGGGAATAACAATTGAAATGTAAATAAGAAATACTCAAGTTAATAAAGATGAAAAAAATTAATCCAAAGGAAAAAAGAAAGAAAGAAAACTTCAATCCCATTTCCCTCATAAACATGGATGCAAAATACTCAATAAAATTCTTGGAAACTGAATCCAAGAACACATCGAAATGATCATTAAACGTGGTCAAGTTGGCCTCACCCCAGGGGTGAAGATATGGTTCAATATGCAGAAATCCCTCAACATAATCCACAATAGATTACAAATCCACTATGGAGTACAAAAATATTCATAGCAGAAGATATGGAGACAAAGTTTGTAGCAGAGACTGAAGGAATGGCCATTCAGAGCCTCCTCCACCTGGGTATCCAGCCCATAAACATATAGCCACCAAACCAAGACAATATGGCTGATGTCAAGAAGTGCATGTTGACAGGAGTCTGATAGAGCTGTCTCCTCAGATGCTCTGCCATTGCATGACATATACACAGGCAAATGCTCACAGCTACCCATTGACCTGAGAACAGGGTTTCCATTGGAGGAGTTAGAGAAGGGATTGAAGGAGTCAAAGGGACTTGCAACTCCATAAGAACAACAAAACCAACCAACCAGAGCTCCCAGGGACTAAAACACCATCCAAAGAGTACACATGGACAGACCCATGGCTCCAGCTGCATATGTAGCTGAGGATGGCCTTGTTGGGCACCAATGGGAGAAGAAGCCCTTGGTCCTGCCAAGACTAGACCCCCCAGTATAGGGAAATGTGTTGGCAGGGAGGTATGGAGGAGTGGGTGGTAGATAGGTTAACACCCTCACAGAAGAAGGGGGCAGGAAGGGATAGGATAGGGGGTTTATGGATGGAAAACTAGGAAAGGGGATAATATTTAAAATATAAATTAAAACATATCCAATAAAAAAAGAACTTCAAGTCTCTGAAGAAAGAAATTGAAGAAACTCTCAGAAGATGGAAAGATCTCCCACACTCATGTATTGGCAGGATTAATGCTGTAAAAATGACCATCTTGCCCAAAGCAATCGACAAATACAATGCAATCCCAATCAAAATTCAAACTCATTTCTTCATAGAGTTAGAAAAAGCAATTTGTAAATTCATATGGAATAACAAAAAAAACAGGATAGAGAAAACTACCCTCAACAATAAAAGAACTTCTGAAGGAATCACCATCCCTCATCTCAAGTTTTATTACAGAGCTATTCTGATAAAAACTGCATAGTACTGGTACAGAGACAGGCAGGTAGATCAATGGAATAGAATTGAAAACCCAGAAATGAACCCATACATGTAGAGAGCCTTTTGGGGCTACTTGCTTCTAGACACTTGGTGGGAATCTGATACTATCAGGGCAAAAGAAATAAGCCCAAGGCAGAAATTTGGCTTTGGGCTCAGGCTCAGGAAATGAGTTCTAATTAAGAACATTTACATTTAGTTAATGCAAAGTTCAGAGCAGGCTCAGCAGAAGCCTGTATGGTGGTCCTTTTGTCTTGGTCATCCTGACTAGCCCCTAGAAAGGTATTTCTAGGAACCTTGCTTGTTCCTTGACCCAGAACTGATCTTATTATTCTGCATATAATTAAAGTGGTATAAAAGCAGATTGGAAAATAAAGCATCTGCTTCAGCCTCAGAACTGGCTGGAGTCATGTTACATATTGTCTAATTGCCTTTTTTCTTTAAAATCCTTACTCCTGCCCTGAACAACCTGTTTACTGACTGAGCTGACTTGATCAGCACACACGTATGGTCACTTGATCTTTGACAAAAGAGCTAAGATCATCCAGTGGGAAGAAAAGATAGCATTTTCAATAAGTGATGCTGTTTCAACTGACAGTGAGCATGTAGAAGAAATCAAATAAATCCATCCTTATTGACCTGTACAAAGTTCAAGTCCAAGTGGATCAAGAACCCCCAGATAAAACCAGATACACTCAAACTAACAGAAGAAAAAGTGGGGAAGAGCCTTGAACACATGGGCACTGGGGAAATTTTCCTGAACAAAACACCAATGGCTTACGATCAACAATCAACAAATGGGACTTCATAAAATTGCAAAGCTTCTGTAAGGCAAAGGATATTGTCAATAGGACAAAATGGTAACCAACAGAGTGGGAAAAGATCTTTACCTTCTTCCATGCAATAAAGGGTTAATATCCAATAAGTTAGATTCCAGAGAATCAAAAAAAAAATATTAAAAAATGGAGTACAGAGCTAAACAAAGAATTCTCAACTGAGGAATATCAAATGTCTGAGAAGTACCAAAAAAAAATGTTCAACATCCTTAGTTGTCAGGAAAATGTAAATCAAAACAACCCTGATATTTCACCTCCAGTCAAAATGGCTAAGATCAAAACCTCAGGTGACAACAGATGCTGGCGAGGATGTGGAGAAAGAGGAACAATCCTGTATTCATGGCGGGATGGTAAGCTGGTACAACTACTCTGGAAATCAATCTGAAGTTTCCTGAGAAAATTGGACATAATCATACCTGAGGACCCAGGTATACCACTCCTGAGCATACACCCAGAAGATGCTCTAAAATACAACAAGGACACATGATCCACTATGTTCATAGCAGCCTTATCTAGAATAGCCAGAAGCTGGAAAGAACCCAGATGTCCTTCAACAGAGGAATGGGTACAGAAAATGTGGTACATTTACACAATGGAGTACTTACTACTCAGCTATCAAAAGTAATGAATACATGAAATTCATAGGAAAATGGATGGAACTAGAAAATATCATCCTGGGCTGGAGAGATGGTTCAGTGGTTTAGAGCACTGAATGCTCTTCCAGAGGTCCTGAGGTCAAACCCCAGCAACCACATGGTGACTCACAACCATCTGTAATGAGATCTGATGCCCTTTTCTGGTGTGTCTGAAGACAGCTACAGTGTACTTAATAAATAAATAAATCTTTTTTTTTCTTTTTTTTTTATTTTTTTTTATTTATTTTTTTTATTAACTTGAGTATTTCTTATATACATTTCGAGTGTTATTCCCTTTCCCGGTTTCCGGGCAAACATCCCCCTCCCCCCTCCCCTTCCTTATGGGTGTTCCCCTCCCAACCCTCCCCTCATTGCCGCCCTCCCACCATAGACTAGTTCACTGGGGGTTCAGTCTTAGCAGGACCCAGAGCTTCCCCTTCCACTGGTGCTCTTACTAGGATATTCATTGCTACCTATGGGGTCAGAGACCAGGGTCAGTCCATGTATAGTCTTTAGGTAGTGGCTTAGTCCCTGGAAGCTCTGGTTGCTTGGCATTGTTGTACTTTTGGGGTCTCGAGTCCCTTCAAGCTCTTCCAGTTCTTTCTCTGATTCCTTCAATAGGGGACCTATTCTCAGTTCAGTGGTTTGCTGCTGGCATTCGCCTCTATATTTGCTGTATTCTGGCTGTGTCTCTCAGGAGCGATCTACATCCGGCTCCTGTCGGTCTGCACTTCTTTGCTTCATCCATCTTGTCTAATTGGGTGGCTGTATATGTATGGGCCACATGTGGGGCAGGCTCTGAATGGGTGTTCGTTCAGTCTCTGTTTTAATCTTTGCCTCTCCCTTTCCTGCCAAGGATATTCTTTTTCCTCATTTAAAGAAGGAGTGAAGCATTCACATTTTGATCATCCGTCTTGAGTTTCGTTTGTTCTAGAGATCTAGGGTAATTCAAGCATTTGGGCTAATAGCCACTTATCAATGAGTGCATACCATGTATGTCTTTCTGTGATTGGGTTAGCTCACTCAGGATGATATTTTCCAGTTCCAACCATTTGCCTACGAATTTCATAAACTCGTTGTTTTTGATAGCTGAGTAATATTCCATTGTGTAGATGTACCACATTTTCTGTATCCATTCCTCTGTTGAAGGGCATCTGGGTTCTTTCCATTTTCTGGCTATTATAAATAAGGCTGCGATGAACATAGTGGAGCACGTGTCTCTTTTATATGTTGAGGCATCTTTTGGGTATATGCCCAAGAGAGGTATAGCTGGATCCTCAGGCAGTTCAATGTCCAATTTTCTGAGGAACCTCCAGACTGATTTCCAGAATGGTTTTACCAGTCTGCAATCCCACCAACAATGGAGGAGTGTTCCTCTTTCTCCACATCCTCGCCAGCATCTGCTGTCACCTGAGTTTTTGATCTTAGCCAATCGCACTGGTGTGAGGTGAAATCTCAGGGTTGTTTTGATTTGCATTTCCCTTATGACTAAAGATGTTGAACATTTCTTTAGGTGTTTCTCCGCCATTCGGCATTCCTCAGCTGTGAATTCTTTGTTTAGCTCTGAACCCCATTTTTTAATAGGGTTATTTGTTTCCCTGCGGTCTAACTTCTTGAGTTCTTTGTATATTTTGGATATAAGGCCTCTATCTGTTGTAGGATTGGTAAAGATCTTTTCCCAATCTGTTGGTTGCCGTTTTGTCCTAACCACAGTGTCCTTTGCCTTACAGAAGCTTTGCAGTTTTATGAGATCCCATTTGTCGATTCTTGATCTTAGAGCATAAGCCATTGGTGTTTTGTTCAGGAAATTTTTTCCAGTGCCCATGAGTTCCAGATGCTTCCCTAGTTTTTCTTCTATTAGTTTGAGTGTGTCTGGTTTGATGTGGAGGTCCTTGATCCACTTGGACTTAAGCTTTGTACAGGGTGATAAGCATGGATCGATCTGCATTCTTCTACATGTTGCCCTCCAGTTGAACCAGCACCATTTGCTGAAAATGCTATCTTTTTTCCATTTGATGGTTTTGGCTCCTTTGTCAAAAATCAAGTGACCATAGGTGTGTGGGTTCATTTCTGGGTCTTCAATTCCACTGGTCTATCTGTCTGTCTCTGTACCATGCAGTTTGTATCACTATTGCTCTGTAATACTGCTTGAGTTCAGGGATAGTGATTCCCCCTGAAGTCCTTTTATTGTTGAGGATAGCTTTAGCTATCCTGGGTTTTTTGTTATTCCAGATGAATTTGCAAATTGTTCTGTCTAACTCTTTGAAGAATTGGATTGGTATTTTGATGGGGATTGCATTGAATCTGTAGATTGCTTTTGGTAAAATGGCCATTTTTACTATATTAATCCTGCCAATCCATGAGCATGGGAGATCTTTCCATCTTCTGAGGTCTTCTTCAATTTCTTTCCTCAGTGTCTTGAAGTTCTTATTGTACAGATCTTTTACTTGCTTGGTTAAAGTCACACCGAGGTACTTTATATTATTTGGGTCTATTATGAAGGGTGTCGTTTCCCTAATTTCTTTCTCGGCTTGTTTCTCTTTTGTATAGAGGAAGGCAACTGATTTATTTGAGTTAATTTTATACCCAGCCACTTTGCTGAAGTTGTTTATCAGCTTTAGTAGTTCTCTGGTGGAACTTTTGGGATCACTTAAATATACCATCATGTCATCTGCAAATAGTGATATTTTGACCTCTTCTTTTCCGATCTGTATCCCTTTGATCTCCTTTTGTTGTCTGATTGCTCTGGCTAGAACTTCAAGAACTATATTGAATAAGTAGGGAGAGAGTGGGCAGCCTTGTCTAGTCCCTGATTTTAGTGGGATTGCTTCAAGTTTCTCTCCATTTAGTTTAATGTTAGCAACTGGTTTGCTGTATATGGCTTTTACTATGTTTAGGTATGGGCCTTGAATTCCTATTCTTTCTAGGACTTTTATCAGGAAAGGGTGTTGAATTTTGTCAAATGCTTTCTCAGCATCTAATGAAATGATCATGTGGTTCTGTTCTTTCAGTTTGTTTATATAATGGATCACGTTGATGGTTTTCCGTGTATTAAACCATCCCTGCATGCCTGGGATGAAGCCTACTTGATCATGATGGATGATTGTTTTGATGTGCTCTTGAATTCGGTTTGCCAGAATTTTATTGAGTATTTTTGCGTCGATATTCATAAGGGAAATTGGTCTGAAGTTCTCTTTCTTTGTTGTGTCTTTGTGTGGTTTAGGTATAAGAGTAATTGTGGCTTCGTAGAAGGAATTCGGTAGGGCTCCATCTGTTTCAATTTTGTGGAATAGTTTGGATAATATTGGTATGAGGTCTTCTATGAAGGTTTGATAGAATTCTGCACTAAACCCGTCTGGACCTGGGCTCTTTTTGGTTGGGAGACCTTTAATGACTGCTTCTATTTCCTTAGGAGTTATGGGGTTGTTTAACTGGTTTATCTGTTCCTGATTTAACTTCGATACCTGGTATCTGTCTAGGAAATTGTCCATTTCCTGAAGATTTTCAAATTTTGTTGAATATAGGTTTTTATAGTAAGATCTGATGATTTTTTGAATTTCCTCCGAATCTGTAGTTATGTCTCCCTTTTCATTTCTGATTTTGTTAATTTGGACACACTCTCTGTGTCCTCTCGTTAGTCTGGCTAAGGGTTTATCTATCTTGTTGATTTTCTCAAAGAACCAACTTTTGGTTCTGTTGATTCTTTCTATGGTCCTTTTTGTTTCTACTTGGTTGATTTCAGCTCTGAGTTTGATTATTTCCTGCCTTCTACTCCTCCTGGGTGTATTTGCTTCTTTTTGTTCTAGAGCTTTTAGGTGTGCTGTCAAGCTGCTGACATATGCTCTTTCCTGTTTCTTTCTGCAGGCACTCAGCGCTATGAGTTTTCCTCTTAGCACAGCTTTCATTGTGTCCCATAAGTTTGAGTATGTTGTATCTTCATTTTCATTAAATTCTAAAAAGTTTTTAATTTCTTTCTTTATTTCTTCCTTGACCAGGTTATCATTGAGTAGAGCATTGTTCAATTTCCACGTATATGTGGGCATTCTTCCCTTATTATTATTGAAGACCAGTTTTAGGCCGTGGTGGTCCGATAGCACGCATGGGATTATTTCTATCTTTCTGTACCTGTTGAGGCCCGTTTTTTGACCAATTATATGGTCAATTTTGGAGAAAGTACCATGAGGAGCTGAGAAGAAGGTATATCCTTTTGCTTTAGGATAGAATGTTCTATAAATATCCGTTAAGTCCATTTGGCTCATGACTTCTCTTAGTCTGTCTACATCACTGTTTAATTTCTGTTTCCATGATCTGTCCATTGATGAGAGTGGGGTGTTGAAATCTCCCACTATTATTGTGTGAGGTGCAATGTGTGTTTTGAGCTTTAGTAAGGTTTCTTTTACGTATGTAGGTGCCCTTGTATTTGGGGCATAGATATTTAGGATTGAGAGTTCATCTTGGTTGATTTTTCCTTTGATGAATATGAAGTGTCCTTCCTTATCTTTTTTGATGACTTTTAGTTGGAAATTGATTTTATTTGATATTAGAATGGCTACTCCAGCTTGCTTCTTCTGACCATTTGCTTGGAAAGTTGTTTTCCAGCCTTTCACTCTGAGGTAGTGTCTGTCTTTGTCTCTGAGGTGTGTTTCCTGTAGGCAGCAGAATGCAGGGTCCTCGTTGCGTATCCAGTTTGTTAATCTATGTCTTTTTATTGGGGAGTTGAGGCCATTGATATTGAGAGATATCAAGGAATAGTGATTATTGCTTCCCGTTGTATTCATATTTGGATGTGAGGTTATGTTTGTGTGCTTTCATTCTCTTTGTTTTGTTGCCAAGACGATTAGTTTCTTGCTTCTTCTAGGGTATAGCTTGCCTCCTTATGTTGGGCTTTACCATTTATTATCCTTTGTAGTGCTGGATTTGTAGAAAGATATTGTGTAAATTTGGTTTTGTCATGGAATATCTTGGTTTCTCCATCAATGTTAATTGAGAGTTTTGCTGGATACAGTAACCTGGGCTGGCATTTGTGTTCTCTTAGTGTCTGTATGACATCAGTCCAGGATCTTCTGGCCTTCATAGTTTCTGGCGAGAAGTCTGGTGTGATTCTGATAGGTCTCCCTTTATATGTTACTTGACCTTTTTCCCTTACTGCTTTTAATGTTCTTTCTTTATTTTGTGCGTTTGGTGTTTTGACAATTATGTGACGGGAGGTGTTTCTTTTCTGGTCCAATCTATTTGGAGTTCTGTAGGCTTCTTGTATGTCTATGGGTATCTCTTTTTTTAGGTTAGGGAAGTTTTCTTCTATGATTTTGTTGAAGATATTTACTGGTCCTTTGAGCTGGGAGTCTTCACTCTCTTCTATACCTATTATCCTTAGGTTTGATCTTCTCATTGAGTCCTGGATTTCCTGTATGTTTTGGACCAGTAGCTTTTTCCGCTTTACATTATCTTTGACAGTTGAGTCAATGATTTCTATGGAATCTTCTGCTCCTGAGATTCTCTCTTCCATCTCTTGTATTCTGTTGGTGAAGCTTGTATCTACAGCTCCTTGTCTCTTCTTTTGGTTTTCTATATCCAGGGTTGTTTCCATGTGTTCTTTCTTGATTGCTTCTATTTCCATTTTTAATTCCTTCAACTGTTTGATTGTGTTTTCCTGGAATTCTTTCAGGGATTTTTGCGATTCCTCTCTGTAGGCTTTTACTTGTTTATTAATGTTTTCCTGTGCTTCCCTAAGTGTGTTCATGTCTTTCTTGAAGTCCTCCAGCATCATGATCAAATATGATTTTGAAACTAGATCTTGCTTTTCTGGTGTGTTTGGATATTCCATGTTTGTTTTGGTGGGAGAATTGGGCTCCGATGATGGCATGTAGTCTTGGTTTCTGTTGCTTGGGTTCCTGCGCTTGCCTCTCGCCATCAGATTATCTCTAGTGTTACTTTGTTCTGCTGTTTCTGACAGTGGCTAGACTGTCCTATAAGCCTGTGTGTCAGGAGTGCTGTAGACCTGTTTTCCTTTCTTTCAGTCAGTTATGGGGACAGAGTGTTCTGCTTTCGGGCGTGTAGTTTTTCCTCTCTACAGGTCTTCAGCTGTTCCTGTGGGCCTGTGTCTTGAGGTCACCAGGCAGCTTTCTTGCAGCAGAAAATTTGGTCTTACCTGTGGTCCCGAGGCTCAGGTTTGCTCGTGGGGTGCTGCCCAGGGGCTCTCTGCAGTGGCAGCAACCAGGAAGACCTGTGCCGCCCCTTCCGGGAGCTTCAGTGCACCAGGGTTCCAGATGGTCTTTGGCTTTTTCCTCTGGCGTCCGAGATGTGTGTGCAGGGAGCAGTCTCTTCTGGTTTCCCAGGCTTGTCCGCCTCTCTGAAGGTTTAGCTCTCCCTCCCACGGGATTTGGGTGCAGAGAACTGTTTATCTGGTCTGTTTCCTTCAGGGTCCGGCGGGGTCCTGCCGCTCCTGGGCCCTCCCCCACGGGAGCCCAGAGGCCTTATACAGTTTCCTCTTGCGCCAGGGATGTGGGCAGGGGTGAGCAGTGTTGGTGGTCTCTTCCGCTCTGCAGCCTCAGGAGTGCCCACCTGACCAGGCGGTTGGGTTTCTCTCTCACCGGGTCTGGGAGCAGAGAGCTGCTGCGGGCCCATCTTTTTTTTTTTTTTTTTTTTCAAGACTCTGATGTCAGTTTATTTGTGATGGTTGGTTCTTTTTGCCTCCCAGAACATTGAAGATTACCAACTGTGGTTCTGTACTGGCCCTGGGAAAGCTCCAAGAGTACTCCAAGAAATAAATAAATCTTTCAAAAGAAAATATTATCCTGAGTAAGGTAACCCAGTCACAAAAGAACACACGTGGTAAGCACTCACTGATAAGGGGATATTAGCCCAAAAGTTCAGAATGCACAAGGTACAAGAAGAAGCTCGAGAAGAAGGAAAATCAAAATGTGTATGCTTCAGTCCTTCTTAGAAGTGGGAACTGTCCCTGGAAGCTCTGGTTGCTTGGCATGATTGTTCATATGGGGTCTCGAGCCCCTTCGAGCTCTTCCAGTCCTTTCTCTGATTACTTCAACAGGGGTCCCGTTCTCAGTTCAGTGGTTTGCTGCTGGCATTCCCCTATGTATTTGCTGTATTCTGGCTGTGTCTCTCAGGAGAGATCTACATCCGGTTCCTGTCAGCCTGCACTTCTTTGCTTCATCTATCTTATCTAATTGGTTGGCTGTATATGTATGGACCACATGTGGTGCAGGCTCTGAATGGGTGTTCCTTCTGCCTCTGTTCTAAACTTTGCCTCCCTATTTCCTCCCAAGGGTATTCTTGTTCCCCTTACAAAGGAGTGAGGCATTCACATTTTGGTCATCCTTCTTGACTTTCATGTGTTCTGTGGATCTGGAGTACTTCGAGCATTTGGGCTAATATCCACTTATCAACAAGTGCGTACCATGTGTGTTTTTCTGTGATTGGGTTACCTCACTCAGGATATTTTCCAGTTCCATCCATTTGCCTATGAATGTCATAAAGTCATTATTTTTGATAGCTGAGTAATATTCCATTGTGTAGATGTACCACATTTTCTGTACCCATTCCTCTGTTGAAAGGCATCTGGATTCTTTCCACCTTCTGGCTATTATAAATAAAGCTGTTATATGAACAATAATGCCAACCAACCAGAGCTTCCAGGGACTAAGCCACTACCTAAAGACTATACATGGACTGACCCTGGACTCTGACCTCATAGGTAGCAATGAATATCCTAGTAAGAGCACCAGTGGAAGGGGAAGCCCTTGGTCCTGCCAAGACTGAAACCCCAGTGAATGTGATTGTTGCGGGGAGGGTGGTAATTGGGGGAGAATGGGGAGGGGAACATCCACATAGAAGGGGGGGAGGTGTTAGGGGGTTGTTGGCCTGGAAACTGGGAAGGGGAATAACAATCGAGATGTAAATAAGAAATACTCAAGTTAATAAAGATGGAAAAAAAGAAAAAAGGAAAAAAAAGAAAGGCTTAAAAAAAAAGAGGTGGGAACTGTCAATGCCTGGTTCTTTTTTTTTCTGTATTTATTATCTACGGTAATATATGGCTTTTTTTTTTATTAACTTGAGTATTTCTTATATACATTTCGAGTGTTAACCCTTTCCCGGTATCCGGGCAAACATCCCCCTCCCCCTTCCCCTTCCTTATGGGTGTTCCCCTCCCAACCCTCCCCCATTGCCGCCCTCCCCCCACCAGTCTAGTTCACTGGGGGTTCAGTCTTAGCAGGACCCAGGGCTTCAAAGCTCAAAACACACACTGCACATCACACAATAATAGTAGGAGATTTCAAGACCCCACTCTCATCAATGGACAGATCATGGAAACAGAAATTAAACAGAGACTTAGACAGACTAAGAGAAGTCATGAGCCAAATGGACTTAACAGATATTTACAGAACATTCTATCCTAAAGCAAAGGGATATACCTTCTTCTCAGCTCCTCATGGTACTTTCTCCAAAATTGGCCATATAATTGGTCAAAAACCAGGCCTCAACAGGTACAGAAAGATAGAAATAATCCCATGCGTGCTATCGGACCACCACGGCCTAAAGCTGGTCTTCAATAACAATAAGGGAAGAATGCCCACATATACGTGGAAATTGAACAATGCTCTACTCAATGATAACCTAGTCAAGGAAGAAATAAAGAAAGAAATTAAAGACTTTTTAGAATTTAATGAAAATGAAGGTATAACATACCCAAACTTCTGGGACACAATGAAAGCTATGCTAAGAGGAAAACTCATAGCTCTGAGTGCCTGCAGAAAGAAAGAGGAAAGAGGATAAGTCACCAGCTTGACATCACACCTAAAAGCTCTAGAAAAAACAGAACCAAATACACCCAGGAGGAGTAGAAGGCAGGAAATAATCAAACTCAGAGCTGAAATCAACCAAGTAGAAACAAAAAGAACCATAGAAAGAATCAACAGAACCAAAAGGTAGTTCTTTGAGAAAATCAACAAGATAGATAAACCCTTAGCCACACTAACGAGAGGACACAGAGAGTGGGTCCAAATTAACAAAATCAGAAATGAAAAGGGAGACATAACTACAGATTCAAGGAAATCAAAAAAATCATAAAATCTTACTATAAAAGCCTATATTCAACAAAACTTGAAAATCTGCAGAAAATGGGCAATTTCCAAGACAGATACCAGGTACCAAAGGTAAATCAGGAACAGATAAACCAGTTAAACAACCCCATAACTCCTAAGGAAATAGAAGCAGTCATTAAAAGTCTCCCAACCAAAAAGAGCCCAGGTCCAGACAGGTTTACTGCAGAATTCTATCAGACCTTCATAGAAGAACTCATACCAATATTATCCAAACTATTCCACAAAATTGAAACAGATGGAGCACTACCGAATTCCTTCCTGAAACCACAATTACTCTTATACCTAAACCACACAAAGACCCAACAAAGAAAGAGAACTTCAGACCAATTTCCCTTATGAATATCGACGCAAAAATACTCAATAAAATTCTCGCAAACCGAATTCAAGAGCACATCAAAACAATCATCCACCATGATCAAGTAGGCTTCATCCCAGGCATGCAGGGATGGTTTAATATACGGAAAACCATCAACGTGATCCATTATATAAAGAAACTGAAAGAACAAAACCACATAATCATTTCATTAGATGCTGAGAAAGCATTTGACAAAATTCAACACCCCTTCATGATAAAAGTCCTGGAAAGAATAGGAATTCAAGGCCCATACCTAAACATAGTAAAAGCCATATACAGCAAACCAGTTGCTAACATTCAACTAAATGGAGAGAAACTTGAAGCAATCCCACTAAAATCAGGGACTAGACAAGGCTGCCCACTCTCTCCCTACTTATTCAATATAGTTCTTGAAGTTCTAGCCAGAGCAATCAGACAACAAAAGGAGATCAAAGGGATACAGATCGGAAAAGAAGAGGTCAAAATATCACTATTTGCAGATGACATGATAGTATATTTAAGTGATCCCAAAAGTTCCACCAGAGAACTACTAAAGCTGATAAACAACTTCAGCAAAGTGGCTGGGTATAAAATTAACTCAAATAAATCAGTAGCCTTCCTCTACACAAAGGAGAAACAAGCTGAGAAAGAAATTAGGGAAATGACACCCTTCATAATAGACCCAAACAATATAAAGTATCTCGGTGTGACTTTAACCAAGCAAGTAAAAGATCTGTACAATAAGAACTTCAAGCCTCTGAAGAAAGAAATTGAAGAAGACCTCAGATGATGGAAAGATCTCCCATGCTCATGGATTGGCAGGATTAATATAGTAAAAATGTCCATTTTACCAAAAGCAATCTACAGATTCAATGCAATCCCCATCAAAATACCAATCCAATTCTTCAGAGAGTTAGACAGAACAATTTGCAAATTCATCTGGAATAACAAAAAACCCAGGATAGCTAAAACTATCCTCAACAATAAAAGGACTTCAGGGGGAATCACTATCCCTGAACTCAAGCAGTATTACAGAGCAATAGTGATAAAAACTGAGTGGTATTGGTACAGAGACAGACAGCTAGACCAATGGAAGAGAATTGAAGACCCAGAAATGAGCCCACACACCTATGGGCACTTGATTTTTGACAAAGGAGCCAAAACCATCCAATGGAAAAAAGATAGCATTTTCAGCAAATGGTGCTGGTTCAACTGGAGGTCAACATGTAGAAGAATGCATCTCGATCCATGCTTATCACCCTGTACCAAGCTTAAGTCCAAGTGGATCAAGGACCTCCACATCAAACCAGATACACTCAAACTAATAGAAGAAAAACTAGGGAAGCATCTGGAACACATGGGCACTGGAAAAAATTTCCTGAACAAAACACCAATGGCTTATGCTCTAAGATCAAGAATCGACAAATGGGATCTCATAAAACTGCAAAGCTTCTGTAAGGCAAAGGACAATGTGGTTAGGACAAAACGGCAACCAACAGATTGGGAAAAGATCTTTACCAATCCTACAACAGATAGAGGCCTTATATCCAAAATATACAAAGAACTCAAGAAGTTAGACCGCAGGGAGACAAATGACCCTATTAAAAAATGGGGTTCAGAGCTAAACAAAGAATTCACAGCTGAGGAATGCCGAATGGCTGAGAAACACCTAAAGAAATGTTCAACATCTTTAGTCATAAGGGAAATGCAAATCAAAACAACCCTGAGATTTCACCTCACACCAGTGAGAATGGCTAAGATCAAAAACTCAGGGGTTGGGGATTTAGCTCAGTGGTAGAGAGCTTGCCTAGCAAGCACAAGGCCCTTGGTTCGACCCCCAGCTCCAAAAAAAAAAAATTATTTGGGGTTGGGAATTTAGCTCAGTGGTACAGCGCTTGCCTAGCAGAAAAAGAAAAAAAAGAAAAAGAAAAAAAGAAAAAAATTATTTTTATAGCATACATAGTTTATATTAGTAGATTTTATACTGTTATGAAAATAAATGTCTCTTCTTTATAAAAAAAAAACTCAGGTGACAGCAAATGCTGGTGAGGATGCGGAGAAAGAGGAAAACTCCTCCATTGTTGGTGGGGTTGCAGACTGGTACAACCATTCTGGAAATCAGTCTGGAGGTTCCTCAGAAAATTGGACATTGAACTGCCTGAGGATCCAGCTATACCTCTCTTGGGCATATACCCAAAAGATGCCCCAACATATAAAAAAGACACGTGCTCCACTATGTTCATAGCAGCCTTATTTATAATAGCCAGAACCTGGAAAGAACCAGATGCCCTACAACAGAGGAATGGATACAAAACATGTGGTACATCTACACAATGGAATATTAATCAGCTCTCAAAAACAATGACTTTATGAAATTCGTAGGCAAATGGTTGGAACTGGAAAATATCGTCCTGAGTGAGGTAACCCAATCACAGAAAAACACACATGGTATGCACTCATTGATAAGTGGCTATTAGCCCAAATGCTCGAATTACCCTAGATGCACAGAACACATGAAACTCAAGCCGGATGATCAAAACGTAAATGCTTCACTCCTTCTTTAAAAGGGGAACAAGAATACCCTTGGCAGGGAATAGAGAGACAAAGATTAAAACAGACACAGAAGGAACACCCATTCAGAGCCTGCCCCACATGTGGCCCATACATATACAGCCACCAAATTAGACAAGATGGATGAAGCAAAGAAGTGCAGGCCGACAGGAGCCAGATGTAGATCTCTCCTGAGAGACACAGCCAGAATACCGCAAATACAGAGGCGAATGCCAGCAGCAAACCACTGAACTGAGAATAGGACTCCCGTTGAAGGAATCAGAGAATGGACTGGAAGAGCTTGAAGGGGCTCGAGACCCCATATGAACAACAATGCCAAGCAACCAGAGCTTCCAGGGACTAAGCCACTACCCAAAGTCTATGCATGGACTGACCCTGGACTCTGACCTCATAGGTAGCAATGAATATCCTAGTTAGATCACCAGTGGAAGGGGAAGCCCTTGGTCCTGCTAAGACTGAACCCCCAGTGAACTAGATTGTTTGGGGGAGGGCGGCAATACGGGGAGGCTGGGGAGGGGAACACCCATAAAGAAGGGGAGGGAGAGGGATTAGGGGGATGTTTGCCTGGAAACCGGGAAAGGGAATAACACTCGAAATGTAAATAAGAAATACTCAAGTTAATAAAAAAAAAAGTAGCAAGATTCTTAAATGGAGAGATGAGGAAGGACATGAGGGATGGTTTCAGCCTTTTGTTTTAGAGCAAATACCTACCAATTTGTGGGGACGAGATGTGCTTAGTGATATGGGGGCTGTGCTGACAACTCAGCCTGTATGAAGCGTGATGAGGAAACAAGGCCTCATCTCAGGGAAAGGGTTGGGCAGAAATGTACGAGGCAAACCTTGTACTGTAAGTGAAGAGCTAAGAATAGTTAATGATAAAATAGGCTTGGGAAATTTATCCTAAGGGTCACTGTTAATAAGCCTCCGAATGTTAAACCTTTGCCCATCACCTGGAAGTCTAATGATCCAGTGTGGATTCCACAGTGGCCCCTCTCCAAGGAAAAATTGGAGGCAGCTCATCAATTAGCACAGGAACAATTAGAAGCTGGTCATATTGTTCCTTCCACTTCCCCTTGGACTACACCTCTTTTTGTGATTAAGAAAAAGTCTGGGAAGTGGAGATTATGACAAGATTTAAGGGAAATTAATAAAATTATGATACCTATGGGACCTACTCAGCCTGGTCTCCCTTCTCCTGTAGCTATACCTAAAAATTGGCATATGATAGTTATTAATTTAAAGGATTGTTTCTTTACTATTCCACTAGATCCTAAAGACTGTGAGAGATTTGCCTTTAGCATTCCTTCCATAAATTTTCAAGAGCCTTCTCATCGCTATCATTGGATCGTGTTACCTCAGGGGATGGCCAACAGTCCTATCATGTGTCAGGTGTAGGTAGCCTCTGCCCTAAAGCCTTTAAGTCAGAAATATCCACAGATTTATATTGTCCATTTCATGGATGACATTTTGGTAGCAGCTCCAGATGAAAAGGAATTGCTGACAGCACATGCTGGCTGACTTACAAGAAAATTTGGCTCTTCAGTGTTAGTGATTGCCCCTAAAGGTCCAAAAGAACTTCCCATATCAATATTTAGGACATGAATTATTACAAAAAGGAATTTGCCCACAAAAACTTAAAATTAGATTGGATACACTGATGACCTTAAATGACTTTCAAAAATTATTAGGGGATATAAATTAGCTCCGACCGACGTTAAAATTAACCATGTGACAGTTGAAGCCATTATTTGATATTTTAAAAGGCGATTCCTCTCCAAATTCACCTAGACAATTAACTCCAGAAGCTCATGAATGCTTAAATTTAGTACAACGGGCTTTGGAAGAAGCTTACCTTAATTATATTGATTATTCTAGACCTCTTTTATTTTTTATTTTCATACCTGCTTATTCCCCTAGGGGACTTTTTTGGCAAGATGGGCCTTTAACGTGGGTTTATTTACAAGCTTCACCTGTGAAAATAGTGATGAATTATCCTCAGGCCGTTGCTCAATTACTGCTCAAGGCTCAAAGAATTAGCTTACAGACTTTCGGTAAAGAACTAGATCTTATTATTACTCCCTATACCAAAGAACAGCTACAACATTTAGCCAAGGGACTTACAGATTGGGCTATTTTTTTTTCATCTTTATTAACTTGGGTATTTCTTTTTTTTTTTTTAGATCCAATTGGTAAGATATAATTGCCCACTTAAACATACAAAGCCCGGTACTATCCATCCCTTGAGAACACTAATAACAACCTATAAATACACAGAGCAGAATCTTAACATCACCTGTCATCTTGTCCTGCCACAGCTTCCCAGCCCCTCTCTCCCTCTTGTCTCTAACTTGGGTATTTCTTATTTACATTTCGATTGTTATCCCCTTTCCTGGTTTCTGGGCCAACATCCCCCTAACCCTCCCCCTCCCCTTCTCTATGGGTGTTCCCTCCACCCTCCTCTCCATATTACCACACTTCCCCCAACAATAATGTTCACTAGGGGTTCAGTCTTGGCAGGACCAAGGGCTTCCCCTTCCACTGGTGCTCTTACTAGGCTATTCATTGCTACCAATGAGGTTGAAGCCCAGGGCCAGTTCATGTACAGTCTTTGGGTAGTGGCTTAGTCAGATTGGGCTATTTTAATGTGTACAATTGTTAGTCGATTTGATAACCATTACCCTGATAGTAAGATTTGTCAATTTTTTAAAAAGCATCCAGTAATTTTTCCACAGATTATGGTTAGTTCTCCTTTACAAAAGACTCAGTTAGTATTTACTGATGGTTCCTCCAATGGTAGTGCTACAGTAGTGTCTGGAGGGAAGGTAGAGGTTATAAAAATTCCTAATTGTTCTGCACAGCTAGCAGAATTGAAAGCCTTACAATTAGCTTTGGTTATGTTTCCTGATGAACCTTGTAACATATACACTGGTAGTGTATATGTGTCTCAGATTGTTTCACCCCTTGAGACTGCTGCCTTCGTTGCTCCTATTTCATCCATTTGTGCCTGCTTATTACAAGTACAGTCTTTGCTGTGGCAATGGTGGGAACCTATTTTTGTGGGCCGTATAAGAGGTCATTCCATGTTACCCAGGCCCTTAGCACAAGGCAATGAATTAGCTGATTCTTATACTCGGTCTCCATGTTATTATATGCTAATGAATAGCACTGCCTATGATAAAGCTTTACAAATGCACAGAAAATTTCATCTTAATGCTAATTCTTTGAGGTTTCACAATGGAGTAACTAAAGAATAAGCAGCTCAAATAGTCAGTCAATGTCCCCAGTGTGCCCCATTTATTTCCTCTCCCAATTTGGGAGTTAACCCAAGAGGGTTACAACCTAATGATATTTGGCAAATGGATGTTACCCATATTTCTTCCTTTGGGAAGCTACGGTTTGTCCATGTGTCTATTGATACCTATTCTGGCCTGCTCTTTGCCTCTGCTCATAGTGGAGAGAAAATTTAAGATGTTAAAAGTCACTGCTTACAGGCCTTTGCTTTTGTGGGAGTCCCACAACAATTAAAAACTGATAATTGTCCAACATATACTAGTGGGCCTTTTAAGAAATTTTGTGAGGATTATGATATTGTACATAAGACTGGCATTCCTTATAATCCTCAAGGACAAGCCATAGTAGAAAGAGCTCATTTGACACTTAAGAATAATCTTGAAAAAATAATAACAGGGGAACAGAATTCCCCACCTGCTAAACTTTCCTTTATTACCTATATTTTAATTTTTTTGTTAGTAGATATGAATAATTGTTCAGCAGCAGATATACATTGGAAAGGAATAAGATGTAAAGACACACATCCCCCTAATCCCTCCCCCCCTTCTTTATGGGTGTTCCCCTCCCCACCCTCCACCCATTGCCGCCCTCCCCCCAACAATCACGTTCACTGGGGGTTCAGTCTTAGCAAGACCAAGGGCTTCCCCTTCCACTGGTGATCTAACTAGGATATTCATTGCTACCTATGAGGTCAGAGTCCAGGGTCAGTCCATGTATATACTTTGGGTAGTGGCTTGGTCCCTGGAGCTCTGGTTGGATGGCATTGTTGTACATATGGGGTCTCGAGCCCCTTCGAGCTCTTCCAGTCCTTTCTCTGATTCCTTCAACGGGGGTTCCGTTCTCAGTTCAGTGGATTGCTGGTGGCATTCGCCTCTGTATTTGCTGTATTCTGGCTGTGTCTCTCAGGAGAGATCTACATCTGGTTCCTGTCGGCCTGCACTTCTTTGCTTCATCCATCTTGTCTAATTGGGTGGCTGTATATGTATGGGCCACATGTGGGGCAGGCTCTGAGTGGGTGTTCCTTCTATCTCTGTTTTAATCTTTGCCTCTCTATTCCCTGCCAAGGGTATTCTTGTTCCCCTTTTAAAGAAGGAGTGAAGCATTCACATTTTGGTCATCCGGCTTGAGTTTCATGTGTTCTATGCATCTAGGGTAATTCAAGCATTAGGGCTAATAGCCACTTATCAATGAGTGCATACCACGTGTCCTTTTCTGTGATTGGGTTACCTCACTCAGGATGATATTTTCCAGTTCCAACCATTTGTCTATGAATTTCATAAAGGCATTGTTTTTGATAGCTGAGTAATATTCCATTGTGTAGATGTACCACATTTTCTGTATCCATTCCTCTGTTGAAGAGCATCTGGGTTCTTTCCAGCTTCTGGCTATTATAAATAAGGCTGCTATGAACATAGTGGAGCACATGTCTTTTTTATGTGTTGGGGCATCTTTTGGGTATATGCCCAAGAGAGGTACAGCTGGATCCTCAGGTAGTTCAATGTCCAATTTTCTGAGGAAACTCCAGACTGATTTCCAGAACGGTTTTACCAGTCTGCAATCCCACCAACAATGGAGGGGTGCTCCTCTTTCTCCACATCCTCGCCAGCATTTGTTGTCACCTGAGTTTTTGATCTTAGCCGTTCTCACTGGTGTGAGGTGAAATCTCAGGGTTGTTTTGATTTGCATTTCCCTTATGACTAAAGATGTTGAACATTTCTTTAGGTGTTTCTCAGTCATTCGGCATTCCTCAGCTGTGAATTCTTTGTTTAGCTCTGAACCCCATTTTTTAATAGGGTTATTTGTCTCCCTGCGGTCTAACTTCTTGAGTTCTTTGTATATTTTGGATATAAGGCGTCTATCTGTTGTAGGATTGGTAAAGATCTTTCCCCAATCTGTTGGTTGCCGTTTTGTCCTAACCACAGTGTCCTTTGCCTTACAGAAGCTTTGCAGTTTTATGAGATCCCATTTGTCGATTTTTTTTTCAGAGCTGGGGACCGAACCCAGGGCCTTGCACTGGCTAGGCAAGCGCTCTGCCGCTGAGCTAAATCCCCAACCTCATTTGTGGATTCTTGATCTTAGAGCATAAGCCATTGGTGTTTTGTTCAGGAAATTTTTTCCAGTGCCCATGTGTTCCAGATGCTTCCCTAGTTTTTCTTCTATTAGGTTGAGTGTATCTGGTTTGATGTGGAGGTCCTTGATCCACTTGGACTTAAGCTTGGTACAGGGTGATAAGCATGGATCGAGATGCATTCTTCTACATGTTGACCTCCAGTTGAACCAGCACCATTTGCTGAAAATGCTGTCTTTTTTCCATTGGATGGTTTTGGCTCCTTTGTCAAAAATTAGGTGCCCATAGGTGTGTGGGTTCATTTCTCGGTCTTCGATTCTGTTCCATTGGTCTATCTGTCTGTCTCTGTACCAATACCATTCAGTGTTTACCACTATTGCTCTATAATATTGCCTGAGTTCAGGGATAGTGATTCCCCCTGAAGTCCTTTTATTGTTGAGAATAGTTTTAGCTATCCTGGGCTTTTTGTTATTCCAGATGAATTTGCAAATTGTTCTGTCTCTTTGAAGAATTGGATTGGTATTTTGATGGGGATTGCATTGAATCTGTAGATCACTTTTGGTCAAATGGCCATTTTTACTATATTAATCCTGCCAATCCATGAGCATGGGAGATCTTTCCATCTTCTGAGGTCTTCTTCAATTTCTTTCTTCAGAGGCTTGAAGTTCTTATTGTACAGATCTTTTACTTGTTGGTTAAAGTCACACCAAGGTACTGTATATTGTTTGGGTCTATTATGAAGGGTGCCGTTTCCCTAATTTCTTTCTCGGCTTATTTCTCTTTTGTGTACAGGAAGGCTACTGATTTATTTGAGTTAATTTTATACCCAGCCACCTTGCTGAAGTTGTTTATCAGCTGTAGTACTTCTCTGGTGGAACTTTTGGGATCACTTAAATATACTATCATATCATCTGCAAATAGTGATATTTTGACTTCTTCTTTTACCAATCTGTATCCCCTTGATTTCCTTTTGTTGTCTGATTGCTCTGGCTAGAACTTCAAGAACTATACTGAATAAGTAGGGAGAGAGTGGGCAGCCTTGTCTAGTCCCTGATTTTAGTGGGATTGCTTCAAGTTTCTCTCCATTTAGTTTAATGTTAGCAACTGGTTTGCTGTATATGGCTTTTACTATGTTTAGGTATGGGCCTTGAATTCCTATTCTTTCCAGGACTTTTATCATGAAGGGGTGTTGAATTTTGTCAAATGCTTTCTCAGCATCTAATGAAATGATCATGTGGTTTTGTTCTTTCAGTTTCTTTATATAATGGATCACGTTGATGGTTTTCTGTATATTAAACCATCCCTGCATGCCTGGGATGAAGCCTACTTGATCATGGTGGATGATTGTTTTGATGTGCTCTTGGATTCGGTTTGCCAGAATTTTATTGAGTATTTTTGCATCAATATTCATAAGGGAAATTGGTCTGAAGTTCTCTTTCTTTGTTGGGTCTTTGTGTGGTTTAGGTATAAGAGTAATTGTGGCTTCGTAGAAGGAATTCGGTAGTGCTCCATCTGTTTCAATTTTGTGGAATAGTTTGGATAATATTGGTATGAGCTCTTCTATGAAGGTCTGATAGAATTCTGCACTAAACCTGTCTGGACCTGGGCTCTTTTTGGTTGGGAGACCTTTAATGACTGCTTCTATTTCCTTAGGAGTTATGGGGTTGTTTACTGGTTTGTCTGTTCCTGATTTAACTTCGGCACCTGGTATCTGTCTAGGAAATTGACCATTTCCTGCAGATTTTCAAGTGTTGTTGAATATAGCCTTTTGTAGTAGGATCTGATGATTTTTTTGAATTTCTTCTGACTCTGTAGTTATGTCTCCCTTTTCATTTCTGATTTTGTTAATTTGTATACCCTCTCTGTGTCCTCTTGTTAGTCTGCCTAAGGGTTTATCTATATTGTTGATTTTCTCAAAGAATCATCTTTTGGTTCTCTTGATTCTTTTTTAATGTTCCATTTTGTTTCTACTTGGTTAATTTCAGCTCTGTGTTTGATTATTTCCTGCTTTCTACTCCTCCTGGGTGTATTTGCTTCTTTTTGTTCTAGAGCTTTTAGGTATGTTGTCAAGCTGCTGATATATGCTCTCTCCTGTTTCTTTCTGCAGGCACTCAGAGCTATGAGTTTTCTCCAGCTATGTTAATTGAGAGTTTTTCAGGATACAGTAACCTGGTAGGGCATTTGTTTTCTCTTAGGTTCTGTATGACATCTGTCCAGGATCTTCTGACTTTCTGACTTTCATAGTCTCTGTTGAGAAGTCTGCTGTGATTCTGATAAGTCTGCCTTTATATGTTTCTTGACCTTTCTCCCTTACTGCTTTTAATATTCTTTCTTTATTTTGTGCATTTGGTGTTTTGAGTTTATGTGACGGGAGGAGTTTCTTTTCGGGTCCAATCTATTTGGAGTTCTGTAGGCTTCTTGTATGTTTATGGGCATCTCTTTCTTTAGGTTAGGGAAGTTTTCTTCTATGATTTTGTTGAAGATATTTACTGATCCTTTGAGCTGGAAGTCTTTGCTCTCTTCTGTACCAATTATCCTTAGGTTTGATCTTCTTATTGAGTCCTGGATTTCCTGTATGTTTTGGACCAATAGCTTTTTCCGTTGTACATTATCTTTGACAGTTGTGTTGATGATTTCTATGGAATCTTCTACTCCTGAGTTTCTCTCTTCTATCTCTTGTATTCTGTTGGTGATGCCTATGTCTACAGCTCTTTGTCTCTTCCTTTGGTTTTCTATATCCAGGGTTGTTTCCCCGTGTTCTTCCTTGATTGCTTCTATTTCCATTTTTAATATCTTCAATTGTTTGTGTTTTCATGGAATTTTCTCATGGATTTTTGTTATTCCTCTCTATAGGCTTCTACTTGTTTATTTATGTTTTCCTGTGTTTCTCTAAGGGAGTTCTTCATGTGTTTCTTGAAGTCTTCCAGCATCGTGATCAAATATGATTTTGAATCTAGATCTTGTTTTTCTGGTGTGTTTGGCTATTCTGTGTTTGCTTTGGTGGGAGAATTGGGCTTCAATGATGCCATGTAGTCTTGGTTTCTGTTGCTTGGGTTCCTGCACTTGCCTCTCGCCATCAGATTATCTCTGGTGTTACTTTGTTCTGCTATTTCTGACAGTGGCTAGACTGTCCTATAAGCCTGTGTGTCAGGAGTGCTGTAGACCTGTTTTCTTGTTTTCTTTCAGCCAGTTATGGGAACAGTGTTCTGCTTTCGGGCGTGCAGTTTTCCTATGTACAGGTCTTCAGCTGTTCCTGTGGGCCTGTGTCCTGAGTCCACAAGCAGGTCGCTTGGACCAGAAAAGTTGGTATTACCTGTGGTCCCGAGGTTCAAGTTTCCTTGTGGGGTGTTGCTTATGAACTCTCCACAAGGGCAGCAACCAGGAGGACCTGCACCACCCTTTCCAGGAGCCCCTGTGCACCAGGGTCCCAGATGGCGTTTGGTGTTTTCCTCTGGGGTAAGATATGTGGGCAGAGTGTAGTCTCTTCTGGCTTCCCAGGCGTGTCTGCCTCTCTGAATGCTTAGCTCTCCCTCCCACCCAGTGAAGAATTCTATCAGACCTTCATATAAGACCTCATACCAATACTGTCCAAACTACTCCACAAAATAGAAACAGATGGAGTACTACCAAATTCCTTCAATGAAGCCACAATTACTCTTGTACCAAAACCACACAAAGACTAAACAAAGAAAAAGAACTTCAGACCAATTTCCCTTATGAATATTGACGCAAAAATACTCAATGAAATTCTTGCAAACCCAATCAGAGAACACATCAAAATGATCATCCCATGATCAAGTAGGCTTCATCCCAGGCATGCACAGATGGTTTAATATACAGAAAACTATCAACATAATCCATTATATAAACAAACTGAAAGAACAAACCACATGATCATTTCATTAGATGCTGAGAAAGCACTTGACAAAATTCAACACCCCTTCATGTAAAAGTCCTGGAAAGAACAGGAGTTGAAAGCCCATACCTAAACATAGTAAAAGCTGTATACAGCAAACCAGTAGCTAACATTAAGCTAAATGGAGAGAAACTTGAAGCAATCCCACTAAAATCAGGGACTAGACAAAGCTGCCCACTCTCTCCCTACTTATTCAGTATAGTTCTTGAAGTCCTAGCCAGAGCAATCAGACAGCAAAATGAGGTCAAAGGGATACAAATTGGGAAGGAAGAAGTCAAAATATCACTATTTGCAGATGATATGATAGTGTACTTAAGTGACCCCAAAACTTCCACCAGAGAACTACTAAAGCTGATAAACAACTTCAGCGAAGTGTCAGGGTTTAAAACTAACACAAACAAATCAGTAGCCTTCCTCTACTCAAAGGATAAGCAGGCTGAGAAGGAAATTAAGGAAATGACAACCTTCACATAGTCCCAAATAATATAAAATATCTTGGTATGACTTTAACCAAGCAAGTGAAAGATCTGTAGGACAAGAACTTCAAGGCTCTGAAGAAAGAAATTGAGGATGATCTCAGAAGATGGAAAGATCTTCCATGCTCATGGATTGGCAGGATTAATATAGTAAAGATGGCCATTTTGCCAAAAGCAATCTACAGATTCAATGCAATCCCCATCAAAATTCCTGCTCAATTCTTTGTAGAGCTAGAAAGAGCAATTTGCAAATTCATTTGGAATAACCAAAAACCCAGAATACCAAAAACTATACTCAACAATAATAAAATTTCCGGGGGAATCACCATCCCTGACTTCTAGCAGTATTACAGACCAATAGTGATAAAAAACTGTATGGTATTGGTACAGAGACAGGCAGATAGATCAGTCTAACAGAATTCAAGACCCAGAAATGAACCCACACACTTATAGTTACTTGATCTTTGACAAAGGAGCTAAAACCATCCAATGGAAGAAAGATAGCATTTTCAACAAATGGTGCTGGTTCAACTGGAGGTCAGCATGTAGAAGAATGCAAATCGATCCATTTTTATCACCATGTAGAAAGCTTAAGTCCAAGTGGATCAAGGACGTCCACATCAAACCAGATACATTTAAACTAATAGAAGAAAAACTGGGGAAGAGTCTCAAACAAATGGAGACCCTTCATGGATACTGGAGAAAATTTCCTGAACAAAACACCAATGGCTCATACTCTAAGATCAAGAATCGACAAATGGGACCTCATAAAACTGCAAAACTTTTGTAAAGCAAAAGACACTGTTATTAGGACAAAACGGCAACAACAGGTTTGAAAAGGATCTTTACCAGTCCTACATCTGAGAGAGGGCTATTATCCAAAATATACAAAGAACTCAAGCAGTTTGACTCCAGAGAGCCAAATTACCCTATTAAAAAATGGTATATAGAGCTAAACAAAACATTCTCAGCTGAGCATTATCAAATGGCCAATAAACACCTAAAGAAATGTTCAACATCTTTAGTCATCAAGGAAATGCAAATCAAAACAACCCTGATATTCCACCTCACACCAGTCAGAATGGCTGAGATCAAAAACTCATGTGACAGCACATGCTGGAGAGGATGTGGAGAAAGAGGAACACTCCTCCATTGTTGGTGGGATTGTACACTGGTACAACCATTCTGAAAATCAGCCTGGAGGTTGCTCAGAAAATTGGACTAAGACTGAACCCCCAGTGAACGTGATTGTTGGGGGCAGGGCGGTAATGGGGGGAGGATGGGGAGGGGAACACCCATAAAGAAGGGGAGGGAAAGGGGTTAGGGGGATGTTGGCCCGGAAACCGGGAAAGGGAATAACATTCGAAATATAAATAAGAAATAATCAAGTTAATAAAAATAAATAAATAAATAAATAGACAATCTGTAAAAAAAGAAATATGTCTAATAACAATTCTTTTTAAAAAAAGAAGAAGAAGAAGGGGTTGGGGATTTAGCTCAGTGGTAGAGCGCTTGCCTAGCAAGCGCAGGGCCCTGGGTTCGGTCCCCAGCTCCGAAAAAAAAAAAAGAAAAAAGAAGAAAAAGATAATCTTACTACAATCCACAAACCCAGAAAAAAGAATTATCAAAGGGGAACACATGAATCTCCTTGGGAATGGGAAAATAATAGATTTTGTGGCTAGACTAGGAGGAAGGTGGAGAGTGCAACAGAAAAATCAAGTTGGGGGAGACAGGAATGATTACTGGGAGAGATGACTGCAATTGTAGGCTTTGGGAGAGCAACATGGAAACTTCCTGGAGTCTAAAAGGGTGACTCTAGCGATGACTCCCAGAATTGGGTGATGCAGAGCCTGAACTGACCACTCTCTAAGGCTCACAGCCATAGGATTGAGACTCCAAGCCAGCCACAAAACCTTTGACCTACAACTTGTCCTGCCTACAAGATGTACTGAAGTGGCACAGAACTTGTAAAGTAGCCAATCACTGCTCCAAATTGAGATCTAAGCCACAAGAGGGAACCCTTGTACAAAACTACCTGGATGGACAAGAACTAAAGACTGAATAGTCCAGACATCTAGGAATCAAGCAAACACAACTGGCAAAAAAAGTCAATGAAATGATTCCTAATGATTTTCTGCTATAATCATAGATCCTTGCCTAGCCCAACTGTCATCAGAAAGCCTTCATCCAGCAACTGCTGAAAATGGATGCAAAGAACCACAGTCAAACATTAGACAGAGCTTAGGGAATGTAGAAGGGGAGGAAAGATTGTAGAATCCAGAGGGGTCAAAGAAACCAAAATAACATGGCCCATAAAATAAACTAAGCACGGTTCATAGGGGCTCACAGAGACTGAATTCACAATCACAGATTGTACACAGACTTGCACTAGATCCTCTACAGATGTGTTATGTTTGTCCATATTGGTGTTCTTGTGGAACTCCTAACACTAGAGTGGGGGGTGTCTCTGACACTTGGCCTGCTCTTGGTACCATTTTCCTCCTCCAGGATTACTTTGTTCAGCCTAGATATGAGGTATGGTAACTACTCTTACTGCAACTTGTTATGCCAGGTTCTATGGACATTCCTGGGAGGCCTCCTCTTTTTGGAGGAAAATAGAGGAGGTGTGGATATGGGGGGAAGGGGAGCTGGGAGGCAGTGACTGGGAGGGGATAGAGGGGAAATGGTGATTGGGATGTAATTTATTAGAGAATAAGTGAAAAGAGGGACACAGAGACATAGAGAAAAAAGATTTAGGTGAAACTATTACCCTGGACAACAGCAACCAAACACTTAAGAATGTTAATTCTTACCTTCTGTGAGTGAAACATTTTTTGTGCAGTTCAAATCATTGAGAGTTTTATCAGTTAAAGCTTTTTTTTCTTCAAGAAGTTGAGAGTACTTTTGAAAATAAACTGGAAGAAAACAGAACCAAAACCACTCATTTTCATGATAGAAATATGCCTTTCAATTTTTTTATTTACTGGTACAAACATGTACAACATCCAGATTACCTAAGTAGACAGGGCATGACTACAATTCCCATCACCCTATAATCAATGGAATCCTCAGCCTCCTAATTTGAAACCACAGACACTTTCAGGACTCACAGAAACATGAGTGACTTAAAAGGCAGGATGGGTCCTTTATAATGGTTCTAATGAAAGTGAACCATACCCTTCAATGCTCAATGAACACGAAAATACTAATTCTTCTAGGAGATGAAGCAGAGATAGATACTCATATTTAAGGATGTAAACCCTCCTCTTTTTTCTACATCTTTATTAAATTGGGTAATTCTTATTTACATTAAACTTGTTATTTCCTTTCCTGGTTTCCAGGCCAACATCACCCTAATCCCTCCCCCTCCCCTTCTATATGGGAGCTCCCCTCCACATCCTCCCTCCATTACCGCCCTCCCCACAAAAATCCTGATCACTAGGGGTTCAGTCTTGGCAGGACCAAGGGCTTGCCATTCCACTGGTGCCCTTACTAGGTTATTCATTGCTACCTATGCAGTTGGAGCCAAGGGTCAGTCCATGTGTAGGCTTTGGGTAGTGGCTTAGTCCCTGAAAGCTCTGGTTGCTTGGCATTGTTGTTCATATAGGGTCTCAAGCTCCTTCAAGCTCTTCCAGTTCTTTCTCTGATTCCTTCAATGGGGGTCCTATTCTCAGTTCAGTGGTTTGCTGCTGGCATTCGCCTCTGTATTTGCTGTATTCTGGCTGTGTCTCTCAGGAGAGATCTACATCTGGCTCCTGTCGGTCTGCACTTCTTTGCTTCATCCATCTTATAAAGTTTGGTGGCTCTATATGTATGGACCACATGTGCGGCAGGCTCAGAATGGGCGTTCCTTCAGTATCTGTTTTAAACTTTGCTTCCCTATTCCCTCCCAAGGGTACTCTTGTTCCCCTTTTAAAGAAGGAGTGAAGCATTCATATTTTGATCATCCTGAATTTCATGTGTTCTGTGCATCTAGGGTAATTCGAGCATTTGGGCTAATAGCCACTTATCAATGAGTGCATACCATGTGTGTTTTTCTGTGACTGGGTTACCTCACTCAAGATGATATTTTCCAGTTACATCCATTTGCCTGTGAATTTCATAAAGTCATTGTTTTTGATAGCTGAGTAGTATTCCATTGTGTAGATGTACCACATTTTCTGTATCCATTCCTCTGTTGAAGGGCATCTGGATTCTTTCCAGCTTCTGGCTATTATAAATAAGGCTGCTATGAACAGAGTGGAGCATGTGTCTTTGTTGTATGTTGGGTTATCTTTTGGGTATATGCCCAAGAGAGGTATAGCTGGGTCCTCAGGTAGTTCAGTGTCCAGTTTTCTGAGGAACCTCCAGACTGATTTCCAGAATGGTTGTACCAGTCTGCAATCCCACCAACAATGGAGGAGTGTTCCTCCTCCAGGAACTAACCTTCTTGTTGGAAGGAATATAGATTTGCTAATTCTGAGTAGTTATAGGTTATTTTAGAAGGGGAAGAAAGAAAAAACCAACAAGTATCGCCTTCCTCCCTAAACTTGCATCTTTTCAACTGAGTTGCTCCTTCATGTACCACACTCTCGTTCACTCAGAATCAAACTGACGACTGTCCTCTCCCACTACATCTGAATGTCTTCGCTTTCCTGCCTGTGTCTAAGTCCTCCTTATCCCAGCACTTTTGCTTCCTCCATTCCTCCAACATCAGTTCTGATATGGATCATCAGTAACAGCCCAGGGCACTCACTGGCCTTCTTGGTATTGGACTTGAGCCCAGTTCTCTTTCCCTTCAAGCCCTTGAACCATAGCTCTGTCTGCTTTTGCCTCACCTTTTGGCCTTCACTTCTTGTCTTTTATAATCTGTTCTTTCTCTATTGACTCCTTCAAAATTTAATAGTTCCTACAATCCTGTCATTATGCTTTGTCCTCATACAAATTCTTCCTGAATGAGGTCATGTATTGCTATGGTCTTGTCTGCTTCCTATTTGTATGAGAATTTATTTGCCCACTAAATACAAACATATTAGGTTCAACTCAATATGCCTAACACTAAAGTCAACATCTACCAACTTAAACCTACAACTTATCATATATTCTCTACCTCTTTGACCAACTTCATGGTTGCTGAGTTTTTGTCATAAGAATATTAAAATCACATGTTACTTCTTGGACCCTTTAATCCCTAGATCTCAATACTCATCAATCATCTGTTTGCTTTATCCTATACTTTATACATTATCAAAGCTGCCTCGTCTCATATTTTCCAGACACTTATCTCATTATCGGTTTACAAATTAGCCCTATTGTTTATTTCTTTGTCCTAATAATATTGTTTTCAGATTCCCATAAAAAGGCTATCTATAACCTAAATATGACTACAGAAAATCTTTATTTAAAATGGTACAATGTTTCTGCATGGCGTTGGTAGTTTGCAAAAAATTACCACAATTCTTAACTTCTGTATTCACAAACCATTGCAATGTGATTTTGCAATTGTCCCAGTTCAATTTTAAAAAAATGAAGTCTGTGTGAGCTGGCCAAGCAAATGTGCAAAATCACCACTAATTGTCTCTCCAGTTAAATTTTTTGGGAGCCTAGCTCATGGTCACCCTCAATTTGTGAATCTCCAAGTTACCACGTAAACAAGCCCAGGCCATCCTAAGGACTCATAAAAGATGACCCACACTGATAGTCATTCCAGCTGACTTCCTCTTCCCCAGAGGCTAGGTTGCCTGGACTGGTAACTGACCGCATACACATGCCTAAGTTCAGCTAGGGTCAGAGGAGCCAGTCAGTGACTCCAGTCAGCCAAAATTGTCAAACCACGGAAGCATAAGATAAATAAGACAAATAATGAATAAGTATATTAGCTCACTGTTTATACTGATATATTAAGTGAAAAACAATACTTTATTAAAGAACACTCTTTAGGAGAAATTTAGGTGCTCTGCATCCTGCTTGTGTCTAGCTGGGGAACTTCTTCACTTAGCACTGTGTGCTTGAGCCACTCACCCCTCTGTGACAAGTTAGTACCCACAGTTCTAGTTGTCACCTCTTCTAGGACAACTATCCCAGCACAACACTTCCCAGACAAAGTTGCAGACACTATTTCATCATATATATATTACACAGCCCAGGCTAGTTCCACACTTGCTTTGCTACTATCTAGCACCCTGAATAGCTGAGATAACAGGTGTTTGCCATTGTACCCGGCTGGCACTGATTCATTTCCTTTCCTCTAAATTTTTTGAGAACAGAGTCTGTCTTCTTCCTGGACTTGGTCTGACACATCGTCTGACATACATTAATGTATGTTACTGCTATATTATTACTATTACTTTATTCTGAGTGATCAAGCAAATGAGTAAAACAACCTAAATATACTATCTTTTGTGCATTTTTAAGTTTTTCATAAATGCTCAAATCTTTGATGATCAGAAATCCACCCATTTGCTGAGGTTCCTTTTAGATTTCTTACAATACTGGATAAGACATAAGTGGCTAAGAATTAGCTTAAGAACTCTTCCTTGATAATTTCTTCCTAGCTCTTTCTTGTCCACAAGCTTACACTAGATGAAGGAGCCCTATACACATACAGCTTGATCTCTTGATGCCAATGATAGAATGTAGATTTGACCTCCCAGTCTAATAAAGACAATAGACCACAGAGTTCACTCCATAACCCCACACAGACACTCATAAATGTGATTCAGTTTTTCTACTGAGAATGGATTCCATTTTTCCCAAGACAACAGCTAAATTCAAGGACAAAGGAAAGTCATAATGGAGTCCTTCGAATTCTTTTTCCCCAAAGAATATTTCTTCTTCAAAGAATATTTCCATTAAATGCCAACTGCTACCATGGAACCTTTCTTTATCAAAAGCAGACGTGGACCATTGATTTGTTTGGGATACTTACTGATAAAAGAACCTAAGAATGCGATTGTCAACAGCAGGAGAAATACCATCAAGGATGTAAAAAGCAGTGAGCGGGAACCTGGCTTACTTGGATGATGGGTAGGTTTCTCTCTGGGAACTAGAAGGAGAACCACATTCATTTCATGAGAAATAAGTTATATCCTTGTTTCTTCTTTTCCGCCCTCCTCTTCTCCCTTTTTCTCTAGGAACATAATTTACTAATAGTATGAACATTTCAAGTAACAGAAAAATAAACGTGCAAACTTACACAGTTGAAATAGCTGGTGTTGATATTTTGAGATCTTAAAAATACTTTGAATATATATTCAGTGAGTTGAATTTTGGTGTGCGTGTGTGTGTGTGTGTGTGTGTGTGTGTGTGTGCGTGCGTGCGTGCGTGCGTGCGTGCGTGTGTGTGTGTGTGTGTGTGTGTGTGTGTGTGAAGGGAAAAGTAATGAGCTAGGCTCTCACTATGCAGTGCTCGATGGTCTGCAACTCATTATGAAGACGACAAACCTGGACTCAAATCCTCAGTGATCCCCCTGCCTCTGCCTCCCTAGGGCTAGCATTAGACCACATATGACCCTTGCAGCAAGTCTTAAAGTATGTGAATATAAAGTGTTTTCCCGCATGATGACACAACATAAATCCTGCCACCTGGCCTATGCTTTTCTTTGCATCAATATTGTAAATACCATCTCGGTTTACTGCATTTGCTTAGTGTTCTTTACTATGGATTCAGCAATGTATACTTAAATAAGTTCAAGACTGCCAAAACATTAAAGACATACATACAATAACAGGTAAATATTTCTAACGATAGTCCACCACTTTAGCATAAAGTCAGTCTGCTAGCTACCGTCACATGGCTAGAGACTTCCTGGACTAAGGTCCAATTTAGAGGCACAGTGACTGCCTGAGAGGCTCTGCTCTGATCCATAGTGTAAATGAGAAATAGTTCCCTCCAGATAAAATCTCAACACAGGAAGTTTTCATGAAGCTACAAAATACTATCAAGCAGAGAAGGAAGAGATCAGTATTAAATAATATGTTTCATTTTCAGAAAAAAGAATGTGTTGATGCTCATTTACATGGAGCAGGAAATACAGCAAGATTCAAGGCTCAGTTTCTGCAAATGGCAAGAGCAAAAGCAGGCTGAGAAAGCTTTCCCTCCTACTATACAACTCTACAGCTCTTCAAGTCAATCTACAAACAGTTTAAGCAGCAGAGACGACAGTAAAATACCACATTGAGCATTCAAAGAATCAGTCGCAAATACCACCAAACTCTGTAATGACCATTCCTTTATCCTCCCATCTACTTTAAGTACAGAAAGGAGCTTTTGTTTTGTTTTGTTTTACCTGCAGGACATTCTGAGTAGGTGCCCAAGGAATTGGATTCATTCTTGATCCTCACTTCTGCATAAGTGATTTCTGAATCCATATCAAGAAAAGACCTGCCTCCCTCAGAAGGCGCACCTCATTCCCTCTCTAAGGCTCTGTAGTACGTGAGAACCAATCGTGGCTACAAGTTGTCATATCACACAATTGTATGAAAGAAGTGGCATGTCTCGCTGAGATAAGCCACATGAGAGCAAGAAACCACAGCACGGAAGTGCTCAGGTCTCACAGGAGAGATGCAACCTCTTAATACAAAAAAAAAATAAGAATTGTAGCCCTCAAACACACTCAGTGAGGTATGCACACACTACAAAGTGGAAACTCAAAGGGGGAAGAAAAGAAATAGGAAGGAGGGGAAGAGGAACCATGCTATTAGGAAACTCTGCCCTGAGACACAGCAAACAAACATCCATGCAGTTCCATATGCAAACCTGGTTTCGGGAAAACCAGACCACATGAGCAAACATTTAAGTCATGACTTTGATTTTTGGCTGAACAAACAAATTTTGATACCACATTCCAGAGGACCATTGGCTCGCCATTGTGTGGGCTCCCACTTTTCTCTCAGCTACCTTCAGTGTGGGGAAGGCAAAGCTCAGATCCTGTTTCTTCTGAAACTGCTCCTCTGAGCACTCTGCCTCCTGCCACAGGTTCATAACTACCTGCATGGGGACTCTCCACTCATTTTGCTATTGGTCACATCCAGACCTCCTGAAACAGCTCTGGATAGTAACTATGGGAGGACTCTGTCCTCTTCTGTGCCTCTCTTCCATTAATTCCTATACTCCTCAGCACAGGCTCTAAATGTTCACTGCACTGTTTGAAAATCAAATGGATTACTGTGTATAAGTGGGGACAATTAAATTAGTTGCTGAAGATGGAATAATTTGAGTCCCTCCCACAGACATCTTCCAACTCATAACCACAAACTCATCCTCCAGTTTTTCCAAATACTTCCCTTCTTTGACTCTCCTCTGGCTACTCCCATGCTCTTACATATAACATGCATGCATAAAATACACACACACAGCTTGATTTTATTGGTTTTCTCTTGCTTTTATATACAAACATGCTAAACATATTGAAAACCATGGGTTCATACTATAACCTCCATTTTAATATAAAGCCACAGGTTTCATTTTATTTCCCAAATTTAGCATTTCTAATTTACATATATGAGTAAAAACAAATATATGCTCACATCTCTATCTCAAACTCCCAAGTGATAATCTTTTGGATGCTACCCATCTCCTTCCCACAATGACTCTAATACTTCACTAAGAGGCCTGTCCTTTCTGGGTGGCCTCTAAACCTCAGGTCAAGCTTATGTCCCCTGAAGTGATCTCTTCCTCCCTTAGGCTGGATATACCCACACGGACCAGACACTTTGCTGAAGTTCTTACACTGTGTAAAACCTGCTTCGACTGGCTTCTGCTCTGACTTGTGGTGCTGATCTCTGGGGGGACTCCACTCAGCCTCCCTGGGGTTTTAGCCCTCTACCAAAGTCACCGAGATGGACAGAAACACTAATCATCATCCTGGAAGGTATTGAGTGACCATACAGAGACATCCCACCAAGCAGACAGCATTCTTACCTTGCCAGTCTCTGAAACTGACATCATTTCTGCCTTCTACATAGACACCCTCCTCATCCTAAGTGACTACTAACACCCAGTGCCAGGTCATCCAGAGCCAGGCAAGAATACTCTCCTTACCTTAATAGACAGTAATGTCCCACAGCGAGCTTTCCCCCATATACACTCTTTGCCATGCCTGGTCTACCCTCTGCAAGGAAACTTGTAATGAGAATTTTGCAATTTTGGTTTCTTTTTTTTTAAAGCCCAGAAATGTAAGAATATATTTTTATTTTAATCCAAGATATGGAGATATGGGTTTGTTACAAACTCATCACAGCAGCTAACTGTGATTAACCTTGTACTATAGTGGTGCTGTGATTTTGCCAGTGTCAGACAGTTTCTGCAATATATCATGTTTGGAACTTTTCAGAGGGCATATAAATTCTAGAGCCCCAATAGACAGGGTTAATGATTCTTTGGGGAAGGGGGGTGTTGTTAGTTGTCATGCTCAAAAAAGAAAAAGAATAAAATTCAAGGATTCTCTCTCTCTCTCTCTCTCTCTCTCTCTCTCTCTCTCTCTCTCTCTCTCTCCACAATCTATCTTTTTTTCTTCTGTCTAGTTATAGTGGATGAAATGATAAGGAGTGAGAACAAGGTGTGAGAAAAGTGAGAACAGACAGAGTAGCAAAGATAAATGATTTTTAAAAAGACAGGCAATAAGTGTCCTCTCAACCTGGGGCTCAAAAATTTAAGATTAAGCCTTCCAGTATCAATCTGTGCCTAGAGCTGAGGCTGTTCCACAGCCCTCAGACATAAAACCTGCCTTCAGGGAGCTGGTCTGCCAGGAGTGCTCTCATTCTAAAGACCACAGACTCACAGGCTTACAGGAGGGACAAGTCCCAGTCAGAGACAGCAAGACCAACTAACATCAGAGAGAACCAGATGGCAAGAGGTAAGCACAAGAAACTAAGCAACAGAAACCAAGACTGCATGGCATCATCAGAACCCAGTTCTCCCACCACAGCAAATACTGGATAACCAAACACACCAGAAAAACAAGACTTGGATTTAAAATCAAATCTCATGATGATGATAGAAGACTTTAAGAAGGACATAAATAACTCCCTTAAAGAAATACAAGAGAACACAGATAAACAAGTAGAGGCCTTAAAAAGGAAACACAAAAAAAAAATTCCTTAAAGACTTATATGAAAACACAACCAAACAGGTGAAGGAATTGAAGAAAAACATCCAAGATGTAAAAATGAAAATAGGAACAATAAAGAAATCACAAAGGGAGACAACCATGGAGATAAAAAAACCTAGGAAAGAGATCAGGAGTCATAGACACAAGCATCACCAACAGAATACCAGAAAGTGAAGAGAGAATCTGAGGGGCAGAACATACCATAGAAAACAATGACACAATAGTCAAAGAAAATACAAAAACAAAAAGCTCCTAACCCAAAACATCCAGAAAATCCAGGACACAATGAGAAGATCACACCTAAGGATAAGAGGTATAGAAGAGAACAAACATTCCCAACTTGAAAGGCCAGTAAATATCTTCAACTTAATTACAAGAAAACTTCCCTAACCTAAAGAAAGAGATGCCCATAAACACACAAGAAACTTACAAAACTCCAAACACATTGGACCAGAAAAGAAATTCCTCCTGTCCCATAATAGTCAAAACACCAAATACACAAAATGAAGAAAGAATATTAAAAGCAGTAAGGGGAAAATGTCAAGTAATATATAAAGACAAAATTATCAGAATTACACCAAGCTTTTCAAAAGAGATTATGAAAGCTAGAAGATCCTGGACAGATGTCATACAGACCCTAAAAGAACACAAATGCCAGCCGAGGCTACTATATCCAGCAAAGTTCTCAATTAACATAGATGGGAAGGGCACTCCTGAGGCTGCAGAGCGGAAGAGACCACCAACTCTGCTCACCCCTGCCCACATCCCTGGCCCAAGAGGAAACTGTATAAGGCCTCTGGGCTCCCGTGGGGGAGGGCCCAGGAGCGGCAGGACCCCTGTGCCTGAGACACCGCCGGAACCTGAAAGAAACAGACCGGATAAACAGTTCTCTGCACCCAAATCCCGTGGGAGGGAGAGCTAAACCTTCAGAGAGGCAGACAAGCCTGGGAAACCAGAAGTGACTGCTCCCTGCACACACATCTCGGACGCCAGAAGAAAAAGCCAAAGACCATCTGAAACCTGGTGCACTGAAGTTCCCGGAAGGGGCGGCACAGGTCTTCCTGGTTGCTGCTGCTGCAGAGAGCCCGTGGGCAGCACCCCACGAGCGAACCTGAGCCTCGGGACCACAGGTAAGACCAAATTTTCTGCTGCAAGAAAGCTGCCTGGTGAACTCAAGACACAGGCCCACAGGAACAGCCGAAGACCTGTAGAGAGGAAAAACTACACGCCAGAAAGCAGAACACACTGTCCCCATAACTGACTGAAAGAGAGGAAAACAGGTCCACAGCACTCCTGTCACACAGGCTTATAGGACAGTCTAGCCACTGTCAGAAATAGCAGAACAAAGTAACACTAGAGATAATCTGATGGCGAGAGGCAAGCGCAGGAACCCAAGCAACAGAAACCAAGACTACATGCCATCATCGGAGCCCAATTCTCCCACCAAAACAAACATGGAATATCCAAACACACCAGAAAAGCAAGATCTAGTTTCAAAATCATATTTGATCATGATGCTGGAGGACTTCAAGAAAGACATGAACACACTTAGGGAAGCACAGGAAAACATTAATAAACAAGTAAAAGCCTACAGAGAGGAATCGCAAAAATCCCTGAAAGAATTCCAGGAAAACACAATCAAACAGTTGAAGGAATTAAAAATGGAAATAGAAGCAATCAAGAAAGAACACATGGAAACAACCCTGGATATAGAAAACCAAAAGAAGAGACAAGGAGCTGTAGATACAAGCCTCACCAACAGAATTCAAGAGATGGAAGAGAGAATCTCAGGAGCAGAAGATTCCATAGAAATCATTGACTCAACTGTCAAAGATAATGTAAAGCGGAAAAAGCTACTGGTCCAAAACATACAGGAAATCCAGGACTCAATGAGAAGATCAAACCTAAGGATAATAGGTATAGAAGAGAGTGAAGACTCCCAGCTCAAAGGACCAGTAAATATCTTCAACAAAATCATAGAAGAAAACTTCCCTAACCTAAAAAAAGAGATACCCATAGACATACAAGAAGCCTACAGAACTCCAAATAGATTGGACCAGAAAAGAAACACCTCCCGTCACATAATTGTCAAAACACCAAATGCACAAAATAAAGAAAGAATATTAAAAGCAGTAAGGGAAAAAGGTCAAGTAACATATAAAGGGAGACCTATCAGAATCACACCAGACTTTTCGCCAGAAACTATGAAGGCCAGAAGATCCTGGACTGAGGTCATACAGACCCTAAGAGAACACAAATGCCAGCCCAGGTTACTGTATCCAGCAAAACTCTCAATTAACATTGATGGAGAAACCAAGATATTCCATGACAAAACCAAATTTACACAATATCTTTCTACAAATCCAGCACTACAAAGGATAATAAATGGTAAAGCCCAACATAAGGAGGCAAACTATACCCTAGAAGAAGCAAGAAACTAATCGTCTTGGCAACAAAACAAAGAGAATGAAAGCACACAAACATAACCTCACATCCAAATATGAATATAAAGGGAAGCAATAATCACTATTCCTTAATATCTCTCAATATCAATGGCCTCAACTCCCCAATAAAAAGACATAGATTAACAAACTGGATACGCAATGAGGACCCTGCATTCTGCTGCCTACAGGAAACACACCTCAGAGACAAAGACAGCCACTACCTCAGAGTGAAAGGCTGGAAAACAACTTTCTAAGCAAATGGTCAGAAGAAGCAAGCTGGAGTAGCCATTCTAATATCAAATAAAATCAATTTCCAACTAAAAGTCATCAAAAAAGATAAGGAAGGACACTTCATATTCATCAAAGGAAAAATCCACCAAGATGAACTCTCAATCCTAAATATCTATGCCCCAAATACAAGGGCACCTACATACGTAAAAGAAACCTTACTAAAGCTCAAAACACACATTGCACCTCACAAAATAATAGTGGGAGACTTCAACACCCCACTCTCATCAATGGACAGATCATGGAAACAGAAATTAAACAGTGATGTCGACAGACTAAGAGAAGTCATGAGCCAAATGGACTTAACGGATATTTATAGAACATTCTATCCTAAAGCAAAAGGATATACCTTCTTCTCAGCTCCTCATGGTACTTTCTCCAAAATTGACCATATAATTGGTCAAAAAACGGGCCTCAACAGGTACAGAAAGATAGAGATAATCCCATGCGTGCTATCGGACCACCACGGCCTAAAACTGGTCTTCAATAACAATAAGGGAAGAATGCCCACATATACGTGGAAATTGAACAATGCTCTACTCAATGATAACCTGGTCAAGGAAGAAATAAAGAAAGAAATTAAAAACTTTTTAGAATTTAATGAAAATGAAGATACAACATACCCAAACTTATGGGACACAATGAAAGCTGTGCTAAGAGGAAAACTCATAGCGCTGAGTGCCTGCAGAAAGAAACAGGAAAGAGCATATGTCAGCAGCTTGACAGCACACCTAAAAGCTCTAGAACAAAAAGAAGCAAATACACCCAGGAGGAGTAGAAGGCAGGAAATAATCAAACTCAGAGCTGAAATCAACCAAGTAGAAACAAAAAGGACCATAGAAAGAATCAACAGAACCAAAAGTTGGTTCTTTGAGAAAATCAACAAGATAGATAAACCCTTAGCCAGACTAACGAGAGGACACAGAGAGTGCGTCCAAATTAACAAAATTAGAAATGAAAAGGGAGACATAACTACAGATTCAGAGGAAATTCAAAAAATCATCAGATCTTACTATAAAAACCTTTATTCAACAAAATTTGAAAATCTTCAGGAAATGGACAATTTCCTAGACAGATACCAGGTATCGAAGTTAAATCAGGAACAGATAAACCAGTTAAACAACCCCATAACTGCTAAGGAAATAGAAGCAGTCATTAAAGGTCTTCCAACCAAAAAGAGCCCAGGTCCAGACGGGTTTAGTGCAGAATTCTATCAAACCTTCATAGAAGACCTCATACCAATATTATCCAAACTATTCCACAAAATTGAAACAGATGGAGCACTACCGAATTCCTTCTACGAAGCCACAATTACTCTTATACCTAAACCACACAAAGACACAACAAAGAAAGAGAACTTCAGACCAATTTCCCTTATGAATATCGACGCAAAAATACTCAATAAAATTCTGGCAAACCGAATTCAAGAGCACATCAAAACAATCATCCACCATGATCAAGTAGGCTTCATCCCAGGCATGCAGGGATGGTTTAATATAAGGAAAACCATCAACGTGATCCATCATATAAACAAACTGAAAGAACAAAACCACATGATCATTTCATTAGATGCTGAGAAAGCATTTGACAAAATTCAACACCCCTTCATGATAAAAGTCCTGGAAAGAATAGGAATTCAAGGCCCATACCTAAACATAGTAAAAGCCATATACAGCAAACCAGTTGCTAACATTAAACTAAATGGAGAGAAACTTGAAGCAATTTCACTAAAATCAGGGACTAGACAAGGCTGCCCACTCTCTCCCTACTTATTCAATATAGTTCTTGAAGTTCTAGCCAGAGCAATCAGACAACAAAAGGAGATCAAGGGGATACAGATCGGAAAAGAAGAAGTCAAAATATCACTATTTGCAGATGACATGATAGTATATTTAAGTGATCCCAAAAGTTCCACCAGAGAACTACTAAAGCTGATAAACAACTTCAGCAAAGTGGCTGGGTATAAAATTAACTCAAATAAATCAGTTGCCTTCCTCTATACAAAAGAGAAACAAGCCGAGAAAGAAATTAGGGAAACGACACCCTTCATAATAGACCCAAATAATATAAAGTACCTCGGTGTGACTTTAACCAAGCAAGTAAAAGATCTGTACAATAAGAACTTCAAGACACTGAGGAAAGAAATTGAAGAAGACCTCAGAAGATGGAAAGATCTCCCATGCTCATGGATTGGCAGGATTAATATAGTAAAAATGGCCATTTTACCAAAAGCAATCTACAGATTCAATGCAATCCCCATCAAAATACCAATCCAATTCTTCAAAGAGTTAGACAGAACAATTTGCAAATTCATCTGGAATAACAAAAAACCCAGGATAGCTAAAGCTATCCTCAACAATAAAAGGACTTCAGGGGGAATCACTATCCCTGAACTCAAGCAGTATTACAGAGCAATAGTGATAAAAACTGCATGGTATTGGTACAGAGACAGACAGATAGACCAATGGAATAGAATTGAAGACCCAGAAATGAACCCACACACCTATGGTCACTTGATTTTTGACAAAGGAGCCAAAACCATCCAATGGAAAAAAGATAGCATTTTCAGCAAATGGTGCTGGTTCAACTGGAGGGCAACATGTAGAAGAATGCAGATCGATCCATGCTTATCACCCTGTACAAAGCTTAAGTCCAAGTGCATCAAGGACCTCCACATCAAACCAGACACACTCAAACTAATAGAAGAAAAACTAGGGAAGCATCTGGAACACATGGGCACTGGAAAAAATTTCCTGAACAAAACACCAATGGCTTATGCTCTAAGATCAAGAATCGACAAATGGGATCTCATAAAACTGCAAAGCTTCTGTAAGGCAAAGGACACGGTGGTTAGGACAAAACGGCAACCAACAGATTGGGAAAAGATCTTTACCAATCCTACAACAGATAGAGGCCTTATATCCAAAATATACAAAGAACTCAAGAAGTTAGACCGCAGGGAAACAAATAACCCTATTAAAAAATGGGGTTCAGAGCTAAACAAAGAATTCACAGCTGAGGAATGCCGAATGGCTGAGAAACACCTAAAGAAATGTTCAACATCTTTAGTCATAAGGGAAATGCAAATCAAAACAACCCTGAGATTTCACCTCACACCAGTGAGAATGGCTAAGATCAAAAACTCAGGTGACAGCAGATGCTGGCGAGGATGTGGAGAAAGAGGAACACTCCTCCATTGTTGGTGGGATTGCAGACTGGTAAAACCATTCTGGAAATCAGTCTGGAGGTTCCTCAGAAAATTGGACATTGAACTGCCTGAGGATCCAGCTATACCTCTCTTGGGCATATACCCAAAAGATGCCTCAACATATAAAAGAGACACGTGCTCCACTATGTTCATCGCAGCCTTATTTATAATAGCCAGAAAATGGAAAGAACCGAGATGCCCTTCAACAGAGGAATGGATTCAGAAAATGTGGTACATCTACACAATGGAATATTACTCAGCTATCAAAAACGAGTCTATGAAATTCGTAGGCAAATGGTTGGAACTGGAAAATATCATCCTGAGTGAGCTAACCCAATCACAGAAAGACATACATGGTATGCACTCATTGATAAGTGGCTATTAGCCCAAATGCTTGAATTACCCTAGATCCCTAGAACAAACGAAACTCAAGACGGATGATCAAAATGTGAATGCTTCACTCCTTCTTTAAATGAGGAAAAAGAATACCCTTGGCGGCGAAGGGAGAGGCAAAGCTTAAAACAGAGACTGAAGGAACACCCATTCAGAGCCTGCCCCACAGGTGGCCCATACATATACAGCCACCCAATTGGACAAGATGGATGAAGCAAAGAAGTGCAGACCGACAGGAGCCGGATGTAGATCGCTCCTGAGAGACTAGCCAGAATACAGCAAATACAGAGGCGAATGCCAGCAGCAAACCACTGAACTGAGAATAGGTCCCCCGTTGAAGGAATCAGAGAAAGAACTGGAAGAGCTTGAAGGGGCTCGAGACCCCAAAAGTACAACAATGTCAAGCAACCAGAGCTTCCAGGGACTAAGCCACTACCTAAAGACTATATATGGACTGACCCTGGACTCTGACCCCATAGGTAGCAATGAATATCCTAGTAAGAGCACCAGTGGAAGGGGAAGCCCTGGGTCCTGCTAAGACTGAACCCCCAGTGAACTAGACTATGGGCGGAGGGCGGCAATGGGGGGACGGTTGGGAGGGGAACACCCATAAGGAAGGGGAGGGGGGAGGGGGATTTTGCCCGGAAACCGGGAAAGGGAATAACACTTGAAATGTATATAAGAAATACTCAAGTTAATTAAAAAAAACGTTTTAATAGTGTAAAAAAAAATGAACTATAAAATATTGTTTCAGAAACTTATCAAAATGCATGATTTTGTTAATTCGTCCTTTTGTAAGCTGAATACCATGGTAAAACAGGGAGTCTATCTTACTCAGATAGTTCTCGGGTATCTACATTCTCCTTGTAAAGTGCTTTCATTCTTCTAACCATTCAAATCTATGTTCTATGTATACTGTCTGGAGGTGCATTATGCTTGATTTTAAAAACATAAAGCAAACTAAGAATGATTTTACTTTAAGAAAGGCATAGCTCAAAGAATTTAAATGATTAAATGATAGAAAAGAAATGATACTAGTATTACTGGAGAAAAGAAGGGAAGAAAAGCTATACATTTTACATATTTGGCTGTGTGTATCTCATTGCATGTGTCTATTCTGGGAGTTTGTTTTAGTGATGGACTTGAAAATGCTGGATACATGTCTTGAATCGATTAAAAAATACCTGAGGAAAAAAAAAAAAAAACATAGATGGAGAAACCAAGATATTCTATGACAAAACCAAATATACACAATATCTTTCCAAAAATCCAGTCCTACAAAGGATAATAGACGGAAAACTTTAACACAAGGAGGAAAACTACACTATAGAAAAAGCAAGAAAGTAATCGGCTTGCAACAAACCCAAAAGAAGAGAGACACACAAACATAATTCCACCTCTAACAACAAAAATAATAGGAAACAACAATCGCTATTCCTTAATATCTCTTTTTTTCTCTTTATTATGTTTTTTTCCTCCATCTTTATTAATTTGGGTATTTCTTATTTACATTTCAATTATTATTCCCTTTCCCGGTTTCCGGGCCAAAATCCCCCTAACCTCTCCCCCTCCCCTTCTATATGGTTGTTCCCCTCCCCATCCTCCCCCAATCACCATTCTCCCCCCGAACAAACTTGTTCACTTGGGGTTCAGTCTTGGCAGGACCAAGGGCTTGCCCTTCCACTGGTGTTCGTACTAGGCTATTCATTGCTATCTATGAGGTTGGAGCTCAGGGTCAGTCCATGTAGTCTTTGGGTAGTGGCTTAGTCCCTGGAAGCTGTGGTTGGTTGACATTGTTGTTCGTATGGGGTCTCAAGCCCCTTCAAGCTCTTTCAGTCCTTTCTCTGATTCCTTCAACAGGGGTCCTGTTCTCAGTTCAGTGGATTGCTGCTGGCATTCGCCTATGTATTTGCTGTATTCTGGCTGTGTCTCTCAGGAGAGATCTACATCCAATTCTTGTCAGCCTGCACTTCTTTGCTTCATCCATCTTATCTAGTTTGGTGGCCGTATATGTATGGGCCATATGTGGGGCAGGCTCTAAATGGGTGTTCCTTCTGCCTCTGTTTTAAACTATGCCTCCCTATTCCCTCTCAAGGGTATTCTTGTTCCCCTTTTAAAGAAGGAGTAAAGCATTCCTTTTGGAATCATCCTTGAGTTTCATGTGTTCTGTGCATCTAGGGTAATTCAAGCACTTGAGCTAATATCTACTTATCAATGAGTGCATACCATGTGTGTTTTTCTGTGATTGAGTTACCTCACTCAAGATGATATTTTCCAGTTACATCCATTTGCCTATGAATTTCATAAAGTCATTGTTTCTGATAGCAAAGTAGTATTCCATTGTGTAGATGTACCACATTTTCTGTATCCATTCCTCTGTTGAAGGGCATCTGGTTCTTTCCAGCTTCTGGCTATTATAAATAAGGCTGCTATGAACATAGTGGATCACGTGTCTTTGTTATATGTTGGGGCATCTTTTGGGGATATGCCCAAGAGAGGTATAACTGGGTTCTCAGGTAGTTCAATGTCCAATTTTCTGAGGAACCTCCAGACTGATTTCCAGAATGGTTTTACCAGTCTGCAATCCCACCAACAATGGAGGAGTGTTCCTCTTTCTCCACATCCTCGCCAGCATTTGCTGTCACCTGAGGTTTTGATCTTAGTCATTCTCACTGGTGTGAGGTAGAATCTCAGGGTTGTTTTAATTTGCATTTCCCTTATGACTAAAGATGTTGAACATTTCTTTAGCTGCTTCTCAGCCATTCAGCATTCCTCAGTTGTGAATTCTCTGTTTAGCTCCGAACCCCATTTTTTAATAGGGTTATTTGTCCCCCTGCGGTCTAACTTCTTGAGTTATCTGTATATTTTGGATATAAGCCCTCTCTCAGTTGTAGAATTGGTAAAGATCTTTTCCCAATCTGTTGGTTGCCGTTTTGTCCTAACCACAGTGTCCTTTGCCTTACAGAAGCTTTGCAGTTCTATGAGATCCCATTTGTTGATTCTTGATCTTAGAGCATAAGAGCCATTGGTGATTTGTTCAGGAAATTTTCTCCGGTGCCATTTGTTCGATATTCTTCCCCACGTTTTCTTCTATTAGTTTGAGTGTATCTGGTTTGATGTGGAGGTCCTGGATCCACTTGGACTTAAGCTTTGTACAGGGTGATAAGAATGGATCGATCTGCATTCTTCTACATGCTAATCTCCAGTTGGACCAGCACCTGAAAAGGCTATCTTTTTCCATTGGATGTTTTTGGCTCCTTTGTCAAAAATCAAATGACCATAGATGTGTGGGTTCATTTCTGGGTCTTCAATTCTATTCCACTGGTCTATCTGTCTATCTCTGTTCCAATACCATACAGTTTTTATCACTATTGCTCTGTAATACTGCTTGAGTTCAGGGATAGTGATTCCCCCGGAAGTCTTTTTCCTTAATATCTCTTAACATCAATGGACTCAATTCTCCAATAAAAAAACCTAGACTAACAGACCGGATAGGTAAAGAGGACCCAGTATTTTGCCTTATACAGAAAATGCACTTCAGACCCTTCCTCAGAGTAAAGGGCTGGAAATTTTTTTTCCAAGTAAATGGTCCCAAGAAAGAAGCTAGAGTAGCCATTCTAATATCCAATAAAGTCAACTTTCAATGAAAAGTTATCAAAAAAAGATAAGGAAGGACACTTTATACACATCAAAGAAAAAAATCTACCAAGATGAGCTCTCAATTCTAAACATCTGCATTCCAATTGCAATGGCACCCACATTCATAAAAGAAACTTAACTAAAGCTCAAAACACACTTTGCACCTCACACAATAATAATGGAAGACTTCAACACACCACTTTCATCAATGGACAGATCATGGAAACTAAACAGAGGCACAGTGAAACCAGCAGAAGTTATGAACCAAATGGTTTTAGCAGCTATTTCTAGAACATTTCATCCTAAACCAAAAGGCCATATCTTCTCAGCACCTCATGGTAACTTCTCAAATATTGACCATGTAATTGGTCACAAAATAGGCTTCAATAGATACAAGGAGATTGAAATAATCCCATACATCTTATCAGATCACCACGAACTAAGGCTGATCTTCAATAACAACAAAAACAATGGAAAGCCCACATACACATGGAAGCTAAACAATGTGTACACAATGACAACTTGGTCAAGGAAGAAATAAAGAACTTAAAGACTTTATTATAGAATTTAGTGAAAATAACCATTGCCAGGAGTTTCTTGTATGAATTTTGGGGAAGCTGATGATTGTCTCATTCCCCAGGCTTCTCCTCCTCTCACTCTGGAAGCACAGTTGGTTAGAGATTAACTCTTTCTCTGGACCCCAATGGAGGCATTAGAGAAAAGACTGAAGGAGCTGAATGGGTTTGCAACACCATAGGAAGAACAACAATATCAACCAACCAAACCCCACCAGAGCTCCGAGGAACTAAACCACTAACCCATGAGTACACATGGAAGGACCCATGACTCCAGCCACATATGTAGCAGAGGATGACCTTGTTCAGTATCAATAGGAGGAAAAGCCTTTGGTCCTGTGATGGCTCATTTCCCAAATGGAAGGTGTTGAGGTGGGAGTGGGTGGGTGGGAGTGGGAGCACCGTCATAGAAGCAGGGGGAGGGGGAAGGGAAGAAATAATATTTGAAATGTAAAACCATGAAATATCCAAGAAAAAATAAATTTAATAAAGTGGTCTGTTCCATCAGATTGTCCTTCTGCTTTTTGAGCTCTTCTCTCACCCATCCACCCTCTGGCACAGTGTGTCTCCTTTTTCTTCCTGTGGGAAGTCCCCTTTCTCTTGCTCAATCACTGGGCCTGACCTTTTATGTTCTCCCTTTTCGACGTTCCTCGCTTTCCTGTGCTTCCAACTCCGCCCACAGTTCTCCCAGTTGCACAGCCAACTGTACTGTCCTTTCAGAAACAAAAGAGTAGACTGAACCCTTCTGTTTCCACCTCCACCTTTCTTTGTATTTTGCACCCCTCCATTTACAGCTACAGTTTTTCCAACTCCTCAGCCAGTCTTTCAAACTTTTTTTGAAACAAAATATATGAAGATAGAAAGAAAAAAAAACAGAAAATCCCTGTGGAAGCAATACTAGGGGTACCCCAGCAGTAGCAGCTGCAATAAACTTTTTGCTGGCTTCTTAAAACCAAGTATCCATAGCTTCCTTCTGCCAAATCTTTTATGGCATTTAAAATCAAATTTCCCATTTTAATTTAATTTTTTTCTTTTATTTAATTTTATTTTTCTTGGATATTTGATGTATTTACATTTCAAATGTTATCCCTTCCCCCCCCATCCCATACCCTTCTCCCCCTGCTGCTATGAGGATGCTCCCACTCCCACCCACCCACTCCAACCTCAACACCCTGGCATTACCCTACACTGGGGAAACGAGCCTTTGTAGGTTGATGTCATTATAGTGGAAGGCAGGTACAGGATAGAATGAGGCCTGTCATGGACTAGAAGGAAGGAGGGGCAGGAGAAAAGTTTTAGAAAAAAGGAGAAGGAGGCGGAACAAGGAGAAGGAGCTAGAGGAACACAGTGGCAGATGTTAAGATTCTTCTCTGTGCATAGACACAGGTTGTTATGAATATTTTTAAGGGATTGGTGTGTACAGCATTTCATGCTATCTAGATAATTATACCTTATCAATTGGATCAGAGGTTACTGTGTGGTGTGTTCTTTCATGTGGCAACTTAATTGAGTTCAAGAGAAGGTGCAGTGGCAGGACTCACCAAGCCCGTCACAGAATTGGGATGTGTATGCCTAGCGTGGTCACAACTCACCAAGGGAACTGTGAGTGAAAGCAAAGCATCGTGGCAAAATGCCACACTGAAACGGGTCGCAGACCGCCCCAGTAGCAGAGAGCCACCAGGAGACATACTAATAAAAGATACATTATGGTTAGTTCCATTTGGCCCCACGGATACTGGACCTAACACTAGAGACCAGAGTGGCAAGGTGCCATGCTGAAACAGCCTGAGGACAGTCGGGATCACAAAGGACTTGGTGGCAGTGTGGAGCCCTTAAAATAAACTAGTGCTAGTTCTTACGGCCTGACCAAGCTAGAATTAGCCAGAGAGCATCTGCCCGGGGAAAAGAAAGAGCCCAGGAGAGAAGGGCTGATCAGTACACACCGAAATGGTCTCACTTTATTTTTCACTGCAACAAGCCTTCACAGGACCAAGGGCTTTTCCTCCTATTGAGCTGGACAATCCCATCCTCTGCTACATATGTGGCTGGAGTCATGGGTACCTCCATGTATACTCATTAGCTGGTGGCTTAGTTCCTGGGAGATCTTATGGGGTCTGGTTGATTGATATTGTTGTTCTTCCTGTGGTGTTGCAAACCCATTCAGCTCCTTCAGTGTTTTCTCTAACACCTTCACTGGGGTCCCCTTGCTCAGTCCAATGGTTAGCTGCAAGCATCCTCATCTGTATCGATCTGCATCTGGCAGAGCCTCTCAGGAGATACCCATATCTGGCTCCTTGTCAGCAAGCATTTTTTTTTACATCAGCAATAGTGACTGGATTTGGTGTCTGCATATGAGATAGATCCCCAAGTGGGACACTCTCAGAATGACCTTCTCTTCAGTCCCTGCTCCACTCTTTGTCCCTGTATTTCCTCCCATGAGTATTTTGTTTCCCCATCTAAGAAGGAATTAAGCATCAACAGTTTGGTCTTCCTTCTTGGGCTTCAAATGATCTGTGAATTTTTTCTTAGGTATGTCAAGTTTTTGGGATAATATCCACTTCTCATTGAGTGCATACCATGTGTGTTCCTTTGGGATTGGGTTATCTCACTCAGGATGATATTTTCTAGTTCCATCCATTTGACTAAGAATTTAATGAAGTCGTTGTTTTTAGTAACTGAACAGTAGTCCATTGTGTAAGTGTATCACATTTTCTGTGTCCATTCCTCTGTTAAAGGGCACCTGGGTTCTTTCCAGCTTCCAGTTATTATGTTATATGTTATTTGTTATATGTTGGGGAATCTTTTGGGTATATGCCCAGGTGTGGTATAGCTGGGTCCTCAGGTAGTGCAATGTCCAATTTTCTAAGGAAGCTCCAGATTTATTTCCGGAGTGATTGTAACAGCTTGCAATCCCACCAACAATGGAGGAATGTTCCTATTTCTCCACATCCTCAACAGCATCTACTGTCACCTGAGTTTATGATCTTAGCCATTCTAACTGGAGTGAGGTGGAAACTCGGGGTTGTTTTGATTTGCTTTCCTCTAATGACTAAGGATGTTGAACATTTCTTTAGGTACTTCTCAGCCATTTGATATTCCTCAGTTGAGAATTCTTTGTTTAGTGCTGTACCCCATTTATTAATAAAATTATTTGTTTCTCTGTAGTCTAACTTCTTCAGTATTTTGTATATTTACAAAATTTACAAATTGTATATTGTAGATTTTAGCCATCTATTGGCTGTAGGATTGGTAAAGCTATTTTTCCAATCTGTTGATTGCCATTTAGTCCTAATGACAGTGTCCTTTGCCTTACAGAAGCTTTTGAAATTTTATAAGGTCCCATTTGTCAATTCTTGATCTTAGAGCATAAGCCATTTGTCTGTTCAGGAAATTTTCCCCTGTGCCTATGTGTTCGAGGCTCTTGCCTACTTTCTCTTTTATTAGTTTTGGTGTATCTGGTTTTATGTGGAGATCTTTGATCCACTTGGACTTTGGCTTTGTACAAGGAGATAAGAATGGGTCAATTTGCTTTCTTTTACATTCAGAACTTCTGTTGAACCAGCACCATTTGTTGAAAATGTTGGGTTTTTTCCCATTGGATAGTTTTAGCTCCTTTGTCAAAGATCAAGTGACCATAAGTATGTGGGTTTATTTCTGGGTCTTCTATTACATTGATCTTCTGTCAATGTACTGTACCTGCCTGTTTCTGTACCAATACCTTACAGTTTTTATCAGGATTGTTCTGTAATACAGTTTGAAGTCACGGATGGTAATTCCCCCACAAGTTCTTTTATTGTTTAGAATAGTTTTCGCCATCCTGGGTTTTTGCTTTTCGAAATAAATTTGCAAATTGTTCTTTCTAACTCTATGAAGAATTGAGTTGGAATTTTGATGGAGATTGCATTGCTTTTGGCAAAATAGCCATTTTTACTATATTAATCCTGCCAATCCATGAGCATGGGAGATCTTTCCATCTTCTGAGATCTTCAATTTCTTTCTTCAGAGATTTGAAGTTCTTATCATACAGAACTTTCATTTGCTTGGTTAGAGTCACACCAAGGTATTTTCTATTATTTGTGATATAGTGAAGGGTGTCATTTCTTAGGTGCTCTTACTAGACTATTCAGCCTTTTTAATCCATTGAGTAGAGGAAGGATACTGATTTGTTTGAGTTAATTTTATATCCAGCCACTTTGCTGAAATTGTTTATCAGTTGTAGGAGTTCTCTGGTGGAATTTTGTGCTCACTTCAGTATACTATCATATAATCTGCAAATAGTAATATTTTTACTTCTTCCTTTCCAACTCTAATCCCTTTGACCTCTATTTGTTGTCTAATTGCTCTGGGTAGGACTTCTAGTACTATATTGAATAGGTAGAGAAAAAGTGGGCAGCCTTGTGTAGTCCCTGATTTTACTGGGATTGCTTCAAGTTTCTCCATTTAGTTTGATGTTAACTAGTGGTTTGCTGTATATTGCTTTTACTATGTTTAGGTACGGGCCCTGAATTCTTGATCTTTCCAAGACTTTTCTTTTCTTTTTTTTTTAACATCTTTACTAACTTGGGTATTTTTTCATCTTTATTTATTTTTTCTTTTTTTTGTATTTATTAACTTGAGTATTTCTTATTTACATTTCAATTGTTATTCCCCTTCCCGGTTTCCAGACCAACATCGCCCTAGCCCCTCCCCCTCTCCTTCTGTATGGATGTTCCCCTCCCCATCCTCCCCACATTACCGCCATCCACCCAACAATCATGTTCACTGGGGGTTCAGTCTTGGCAGGACCAAAGGCTTCCCCTTCCACTGGTGCTCTTACTAGGATATTCATTGCTATGTATGCAGTTGGAGTCCAGGGTCAGTCCATGTATAGTCTTTGGGTAGTGGCTTAGTCCCTGGAAGCTCTGGTTGGTTGGCAATGTTGTTCATATGGGGTCTCAAACCCCTTCAAGCTCTTTCAGTCCTTTCACTAATTCCTTCAAGGGGGTCCCGTTCTCAGTTCAGTGGTTTAATGATGGCCTTGGCCTATGAATTTGCTGTATTCTGGCTGTATCTCTCAGGAGAGATCTACATCCGGTTCCTGTCAGTCTGCATATCCTGGCTACATCCATCTTATCTAGTTTGGTGGCTGTATATGTATGGACCACAGGTGGGTCAGGCTCTGAATGGGTGTTCTTTCTGCCTCTGTTCTAAACTTTGCCTTCCTATTCCCTCTCAAGGGTATTCTTGTTCCCCTTTTAAAGAAGGAGTGAAGCATTCCCATTTTGGTCATTCTTCTTGAGTTTCATGTGCTCTGTGCATCTAGGGTAATTTGAGCATTTGGGCTAATATTCACTTATCAATGAGTGCATACCATGTGTGTTTGGGTTACCTCACCCAGGATAATATTTTCCAGTTCTAACGATTTGCCTATGAATTTCATAAAGTCATTGTTTTTGATAGCTGAGTAATATTCCATTGTGTAGATGTACCACATGTTCTGTATCCATTCCTCTGTTGAAGGGCATCTGGTTCTTTCCAGTTTCTGGCTATTATAAATAAGGCTGCTATGAACATAGTGGAGCACGTGTCTTTTTTATATGTTGGGGCATCTTTTGGGTATATGCCCAAGAGAGGTATAGCTGGATCCTTAGGCAGTTCAATGTCCAATTTCTGAGGAATCTCCAGACTGATTTCCAGAATGGTTGTACCAGTCTGCAATCCCACCAAAAATGGAGGAGTGTTCCTCTTTCTCCACATCCTCGCCAGAATTTGCTATCACCTGAGTTTTTGATCTTGGCCATTCTGACTGCTGTGAGGTGAAATCTCAGGTTTCTTTTGATTTGCATTTCCCTTATGAGTAAAGATGTTGAACATTTCTTTAGGTGTTTCTCAGCCATTCGGCATTCCTCAGCTGTGACTTCTTTGTTTAGCTCTGAACCCCATTTTTAATAGGGTTATTTGTCTCCCTGCAGTCTAATTTCTTGAGTTCTTTGTATATTTTGGATATAAGCCCTCTATCAGTTGGAGGATTGGTAAAGATCTTTTCCCAATCCGTTGGTTATTGTTTTGTCCTAACAACAGTGTCCTTTGCCTTACAGAAGCTTTGCAGTTTTATGAGATCCCATTTGTTGATTCTTGATCTTAGAGCATAAGCCATTGGTGTTTTGTTCAGGAAATTTTCTCCAGTGCCCATGTGTTCGAGATGCTTCCCCACTTTTTCTTCTATTAGTTTGAGTGTATCTGGTTTGATGTGGAGGTCCTTGATCCACTTGGACTTAAGCTTTGTACAGGGTGATAATCATGGATCGATATCCATTCTTCTACAGGCTGACCTCCAGTTGTACCAGCACCATTTCCTGAAAAGGCTATCATTTTTCCATTGGATGTTTTTGGCTCCTTTGTCAAAAATCAAGTGACCATAGGTGTGTGGGTTCATTTCTGGGTCTTCAATTCTATTTCATTGGTCTATCTGTCTGTCTCTGTACCAATACCATGCAGTTTTTATCACTATTGCTTTGTAATACTGCTTGAGTTCAGGGATAGTGATTCCCCCGGAAGTCCTTTTATTGTTGAGGATAGTTTTAGCTGTCCTGGGTTTTTTGTTATTCTAGATGAAGTTGCAAACTGTTCTGTCTAACTCTCTGAAGAAATGGATTGCTACTTTGATGGGGATTGCATTGAATCTGTAGATTGCTTTTGGTAAAATGGCCGTTTTTACTTTATTAATCCTGCCAATCCATGAGCATGGGAGATCTTTCCATCTTCTGAGGTCTTCTTCAATTTCTTTTCTTCAGAGGCTTGAAGTTCTTATCATACAGATGTTTCACTTGCTTGGTTAAGGTCACACCGAGGTATTTTCTATTATTTGGGACTATTACGAAGGGTGTCATTTCCCTAATTTCTTTCTCGGCTTCTTTCTCTTTTGTATAGAGGAAGGCTACTGATTTAATTAATTTTAATTTTACTGATTTGAGTTAATTTTATACCCAGCCACTTTGCTGAAGGTGTTTATCAGCTTTAGTAGTTCTCTGGTGGAACTTTTGGGATCACTTAAATATACTATCATATCATCTGCAAATAGCGATATTTTGACTTCTTCTTTTCCAATCTGTATCCCCTTGATCTCATTTTGTTGTCTGATTGCTCTGGATAGAACTTCAAGAACTATATTGAATAAGTAGGGAGAGAGTGGGCAGCCTTGTCTAGTCCCTGATTTTAGTGGGATTCCTTCAAGTTTCTCTCCATTTAGTTTAATATTAGCTACTGTATATGACTTTTATTATGTTTAGGTACGGGCCTTGAATTCCTATTCTTTCCAGGACTTTTATCATGAAGGGGTGTTGAATTTTGTCAAATGCTTTCTGAGCATCTATTGAAATGATCATGTGGTTTTGTTCTTTCAGTTTTTTTATATAATGGATCATGTTGATGGTTTTCCGTATATTAAACCATCCCTGCATGCCTGGGATGAAGCCTACTTGATCATGGTTGATGATTGTTTTGATGTGCTCTTGGATTTGGTTTGCCAGAATTTTATTGAGTATTTTTGCATCAATATTCATAAGGGAAATTGGACTGAAGTTCTCTTTCTTTGTTGGGTATTTGTGTGGTTTAGGTATAAGAGTAATTGTGGCTTCATAGAAGGAATTCGGTAGTGCTCCATCTGTTTCAATTTTGTGGAATAGTTTGGATAATATTGGTATGAGGCCTTCTATGAATGTCTGATAGAATTCTGCACTAAACCCGTCTGGACCTGGGCTCTTTTTGGTTGGGAGACCTTTAATGACTGCTTCTATTTCCTTAGGAGTTATGGGGTTGTTTAACTGGTTTATCTGTTCCTGATTTAACTTCGGTACCAGGTATCTGTCTAGGAAATTGTCCATTTCCTGAAGATTTTCAAGTTTTGTAATATAGGCTTTTGTAGTAGGATCTAATGATTTTTTGAATTTCCTCTGAATCTGTAGTTATGTCTCCCTTTTCATTTCTGATTTTGTTAATTTGGACACACTCTCTGTGTCCTCTCGTTAGTCTGGCTAAGGGTTTATCTATCTTGCTGATTTTCTCAAAGAACCAACTTTTGGTTCTGTTGATTCTTTCTATGGTCCTTTTTTTTCTACTTGGTTGATTTCAGCTCTGAGTTTGATTATTTCCTGCCTTCTACTCCTCCTGGGTGTATTTGCTTTTTTTGTGTTCTAGAGCTTTTAGGTGTGCTGTCAAGCTGCTGACATATGCTCTCTCCTGTTTCTTTCTGCAGGCACTCAGAGCTGAGTTTTCCTCTTTTTTCAAGACTCTTATCATGAAGGGGTGTTTAATTTGGCAATTGCTTTCTCAGTATCTAATGAAATGATCATGTGGTTTTTTGTCCTTCAGTTTGTCTATGTAGTGGATTAAATTGATGGATTTCCCTGTATCAAACCATTCCAAGTATCCCTGGAATGAAGCCTATTTGATCATGATAAATGATCATTTTAATGTGTTCTTGGATTTGGTTTGCAAGATTTTTTTGGACTATTTTTGCATTGATATTCGTGAGGAAAACTGGCTGAAGTTTTCTTTCTTTGTTGCACCTTTGCAAGGGTTAGGTATAAGAGTAGTTGTGGCTCCAAAGAACGAATTGAATAGTGTTCCTTCTGATTCTATTTTCTGGAATAGTTTGAAGAGTATTGGCAGTAGGTCTTCTTTGAAGGTCTGATAGAATTCTGCACTAAACCCATGTGGTCCTGTGCCTTTTTTTTTTTTTTTTTGGTTGGGAGACTTTTAATGACTGCTTTTATTTCTTTAAGAGTTATGGAACTGTTTGTATTGTTTATCTTATCCTGATTTAAGTTCAGTACCTGGTATCTAAAAAATTGTCCACTTCCTCCAGATTTTCCAGTTTTGTTGAATATAGGCTTTTGTAGGTTTTTCCTCAGTTTCTGTTGTTTTATCTCCCTTTCATTTCTAATTTTGTTAATTTGGATACTGTTTCTCTGCTTGCTGTTTCTTTGTTTCTCTGGTTAGGCTTGCTAAGGGTTTATCTATCTTCCTAATTTTCTCAAGAACCAGCTCTTGGTTTTGTTGATTCTTTGTATAGTTCTTTTTTTTTTCTACTTGGTTAATTTCAGCCCTGAGTTTAATTATTTCCTGCCTTCTACTTCTCAGGTGTATTTGCTTCCTTTAGTTCTAGCGCTCTCAGATGTGTTGTCAAGCTGCTAGTGTATGCTCTCTCCAGTTTCTTTTTGGAGACACTCAGAGCTATGAGTCTCCCTCTTAGCACTGCTTTCATTGTATCCCATAAGTTTGGATATGTTGTGCCTTCATTATCATTAAATTCTAAAAAGTCTTTAATTTCTTTCTTTATTTCTTCCTTGATCAAGTTGTCATTAAGTAAAGCATTGTTCAGATTCCGTTCTTGAGTTCTTTGTATATTTTCGATATAAGGCCTCTATCTGTTGTAGGATTGGTAAAGATCTTTCCCCAATCTGTTGGTTGCCATTTTGTCCTAACCGCAGTGTCTTTTGCCTTACAGAAGCTTTGCAGTTTTATGAGATCCCATTTGTTGATTCTTGATCTTAGAGCATAAGCCATTGGTGTTTTGTTCAGGAAATTATTGCCAATGCCCATGTGTTCCAGATGCTTCCCTAGTTTTTCTTCTATTAGTTTGAGTGTGTCTGCTTTGATGTGGAGGTCATTGATCCACTTGGACTTAAGCTTTGTACAGGGTGATAAGCATGGATCGATCTGCATTCTTCTACATGTTGACCTCCAGTTGAACCAGCAACATTTGCTGAAAATGCTGTCTTTTTTCCATTTGATGGTTTTGGAACCTTGGTCAAAAATCAAGTGACCATACGTGTGTGGGTTCATTTCTGGGTCTTCAATTCTGTTCCATTGGTCTATCTGTCTCTCTCTGTACCAATACCATGCAGTTTTTATCACAATTGCTCTGTAATACTGCTTGAGTTCAGGGATAGTGATTCCCCCGGAAGTCCTTTTATTGTTGAGGATAGTTTTAGCTCTCCTGGGTTTTTTGTTATTCCAGATGAGTTTGCAAATTGTTCTGTCTAACTCTTTGAAGAATTGGATTGGTATTTTGATGGGGATTGCATTGAATCTGTAGATCGCTTTTGGTAAAATGGCCATTTTTACTATATTAATCCTGCCAATCCATGATCATGGGAGATCTTTTCATCTTCTGAGGTCTTCTTCAATTTCTTTCTTCAGAGTCTTGAACTTCTTATTGTACAAATCTTTTACTTTCTTGGTTAAAGTCACACCGAGGTACTTTATATTATTTGGGTCTATTATGAAGGGTGTCATTTCCCTAATTTCTATCTCAGCTTGTTTCTCTTTTGTGTAGAGGAAGGCAACTGATTTATTTGAGTTAATTTTATATCCAGCCACTTTGCTGAAGTTGTTTATCAGCTTTAGTAGTTCTCTGCTGGAACTTTAGGGATCACTTAAATATACTATCATATCATCTGCAAATAGTGAAATTTTGACTTCTTTTTTTCCGATCTGTATCCCCTTGATTTCCTTTTGTTGGCTGATTGCTCTGGCTAGAACTTCAAGAACTATATTGAGTAAGGAGGGAGAGAGTGGGCAGCCTTGTCTAGTCCCTGATTTTAGTGGGATTCCTTCAAGTTTCTCTCCATTTAGTTGAATGTTAGCAACTGGTTTGCTGTATATGGCTTTTACTATGTTTAGGTATGGGCTTTGAATTCCAATTCTTTCCAGAACTTGTATCATGAAGGGGGGTTGAATTTTGTCAAATGCTTTCTCAGCATCTAATGAAATGATCATGTGGTTTTCTTCTTTCAGTTTGTTTATATAATGGATCACGATGATGGTTTTCCATATATTAAACCATCCCTGCATGCCTGGGATGAAGCCTACTTGATCATGGTTGATGATTGTTTTGATGTGCTCTTGGATTCGGTTTGCCAGAATTTTATTGAGTATTTTTGCATCAATATTCATAAGGAAAATTGCTGAAGTTCTCTTTCTTTGTTGGGTATTTGTGTGGTTTAGGTATAAGAGTAATTGTGGCTTCATAGAAGGAATTTGGTAGTGCTCCATCTGTTTCAATTTTGTGGAATAGTTTTGATAAATTGGTATGAGGTCTTCTATGAAGGTCTGATAGAATTCTGCACTAAATCCGTCTGAACCGGGGCTCTTTTTGGTTGGGAGACCTTTAATGACTGCTTCTATTTCCTTAGGAGTTATGGGGTTGTTTAACTGGTTTATCTGTTCCTGATTTAACTTCGGTACCTGGTATCTGTCAAGGAAATTGTCCATTTCCTGCAGATTTTCAAGTTTTGTTGAATATAGACTTTTATAGTAAGATCTGATAATTTTTTGAATTTCCTCTGAATCTGTAGTTATGTCTCACTTTTCATTTCTGATTTTGTTAATTTGGACACACTCTCTGTGTCCTCTCGTTAGTCTGGCTAAGGGTTTATCTATCTTGTTGATTTTCTCAAAGAACCAACTTTTGGTTCTGTTGATTCTTTCTATGGTCCTTTTTGTTTCTACCTGGCTGATTTCAGCTCTGAGTTTGATTATTTCCTAGCTTCTACTCCTCCTGGGTGTATTTGCTTCTTTTTGTTCTAGAGCTTTTAGGTGTGCTGTCAAGCTACTGACATATGCTCTTTCCTGTTTCTTTCTGCAGGCACTCAGCGCTATGAGTTTTCCTCTTAGCACAGCTTTCATTATGTCCCATAAGTTTGGGTATGTTGTACCTTCATTTTCATTAAATTCTAAAAAGTCTTTGATTTCCTTCTTTATTTCTTCCTTGACCAGGTTATCATTGAGTAGAGCATTGTTCAATTTCCACGTGTATGGGGGCATTCTTCCCTTATTGTTATTGAAGACCAGTTTTAGGCCGTGGTGGTCTGATAGCACGCATGGGATTATTTCTATCTTTCTGTACCCGTTGAGGCCCGTTTTTTGACCAATTATATGATCAATTTTGGAGAAAGTACCATGAGGAGCTGAGAAGAAGGTAAATCCTTTTGCTTTAGGATGGAATGTTCTATAAATATCCGTTAAGTCCATTTGGCTCATGACTTCTCTTAGTCTGTCTACGTCTCTGTTTACTTTCTGTTTCCATGATCTGTCCATTGATGAGAGTGGGGTGTTGAAATCTCCTACTATTATTGTGTGAGGTGCAATGTGTGTTTTGAGCTTTAGTAAGGTTTCTTTTACTTATGTAGGTGCCCTTGTATTTGGGGCATAGATATTTAGGATTGAGAGTTCATCTTGGTGGATTTTTCCTTTGATGAATATGAAGTGCCCTTCCTTATCTTTTTTGATGACTTTTAGTTGAAAATTGATTTTATTTGATATTAGAATGGCTACTCCAGCTTGCTTCTTCCGACCATTTGCTTGGAAAGTTGTTTTCCAGCCTTTCACTCTGAGGTAGTGTCTGTCTTTGTCTCTGAGGTGTGTTTCCTGTAGGCAGCAGAATGCAGGGTCCTCGTTGCGTATCCAGTTTGTTAATCTATGTCTTTTTATTGGGGAGTTGAGACCATTGATGTTGAGAGATATTAAGGAATAGTGATTATTGCTTCCTGTTATATTCATATTTGGATGTGAGGTTATGTTTGTGTGCTTTTCTTCTCTTTGTTTTGTTGCCAAGACGATTAGTTTCTTGCTTCTTCTAGGGTATAGCTTGCCTCCTTATGTTGGGCTTTACCATTTATTATCCTTTGTAGTGCTGGATTTGTAGAAAGATATTGTGTAAATTTGGTTTTGTCATGGAATATCTTGGTTTCTCCTTCTATGTTAATTGAGAGTTTTGCAGGATACAGTAACCTGGGCTGGCATTTGTGTTCTCTTAGGTTCTGTATGACATCTGTCCAGGATCTTCTGGCTTTCATAGTTTCTGGCAAAAAGTCTGGTGTGATTCTGATAGGTCTGCCTTTATATGTTACTTGACCTTTTTCCCTTACTGCTTTTAATATTCTTTCTTTATTTTGTGCATTTGGTGTTTTGACTATTATGTGTCGGGAGGTGTTTCTTTTCTGGTCCAATCTATTTGGAGTTCTGTAGGCTTCTTGTATGCCTCTGGGAATCTCTTTTTTTAGGTTAGGGAAGTTTTCTTCTATGATTTTGTTGAAGATATTTACTGGTCCTTTGAGCTGGGAGTCTTCACTCTCTTCTATACCTATTATCCTTAGGTTTGATCTTCTCATTGAGTCCTGGATTTCCTGTATGTTTTGGACCAGTAGCTTTTTTCCGCTTTACATTATCTTTGACAGTTGAGTCAATGATTTCTATGGAATCTTCTGCTCCTGAGATTCTCTCTTCCATCTCTTATATTCTGTTGGTGAAGCTTGTATCTACAGCTCCTTGTCTCTTCTTTTGGTTTTCTATATCCAGGGTTGTTTCCATGTGTTCTTTCTTGATTGCTTCTATTTCCATTTTTAATTCCTTCAACTGTTTGATTGTGTTTTCCTGGAATTCTTTCAGGGATTTTTGTGTCTCCTCTCTATGGGCTTCTACTTGTTTATTTATGTTTTCCTGGAATTCTTTCAGGCATTTTTGCGATTCCTCTCTGTAGGCTTCTACTTGTTCTCTAAGGGAGTTCTTCACGTCTTTCTTGAAGTCCTCCAGCATCATGATCAAATATGATTTTGAAACTAGATCTTGCTTTTCTGGTGTGTTTGGATATTCCGTGTTTGCTTTGGTGGGAGAATTGGGCTCCAATGCTGCCATGTAGTCTTGGTTTCTGTTGCTTGGGTTCCTGTGCTTGCCTCTCGCCATCAGATTATCCCTAGTGTTACTTTGTTCTGCTATTTCTGACAGTGGCTAGACTGTCCTATAAGCCTGTATGTCAGGAGTTCTGTAGACCTGTTTTCCTGTTTTCTTTCAGCCTGTTATGGGGACAGAGTGTTCTGCTTTCGGGCGTGTAGCTTTTCCTCTCTACAGGTCTTCAGCTGTTCCTGTGGCCTGTGTCTTGAGTTCACCAGGCAGGTCACTTGCAGCAGAAAAGTTGGTCTTACCTGTGGTCCCGAGGCTCAAGTTTGTTCGTGGGGTGTTGCTTGTGAGCTCTCCGCAGCGGCAGCAACCAGGAAGATCTTCGCCGCCCTTTCTGGGAGCTTCCATGCACCAGGGTTCCAGGTGGCGTTTGGTGTTTTCCTCTGGCATCAGAAATGTGTGCAGAGTGCAGTCTCTTCTGGTTTCCCAGGCGTGTCTGCCTCTCTGAAGGTTTAGCTCTCCCTCCCTCGGGATTTGGGTGCAGAGAACTGTTTATCTGCTCGGTCCCTTCCGGTTCTGGCGGTGTCTCAGTCACAGTGGATCTGCTGCTTCTGGGCCCTCCTCTACAGGAACCCAGAGGCCGTATACAGTTTCCTCTTGGGCCAGGGATGTGAGCAGGGGTGGGCAGTGTTGGTGGTCTCTTCTGCTCTGCAGCCTCAGGAGTGCCTACCTGACCAGGCGGTGAGGTCTCTCTCTCACGGGGTTTGGTAGCAGAGATGTCTTAGCATTTTTATACCCTCTGAAAATGTCCCAGAATTCCAAATGTCACAAAAATCACAGAAAGTATCTGAAGCTGGCAAAACCATGCCTCTGCTAGAGCATGTAGCAAATAATTATAGTCTGCTGCTGCCAATAGTCTAAAGTAGCGTCATATCCCTAGGGATATGGAATACCACCCCTGGGATTAAAATGAAAACATATAATATTTCTGTGGGTTTTTTTTTCAAGAAACCAAAATTCCAGAATTGTCACTACAACAACAGGTACCCAGAGCCTTAACTCACTGATGGCTGTCTAAAAGGCTTGAGTCCCAGATGAAGTAGATTTTAGGTTAGAGCCAAAATGCCCACAGTGGGGCAGGCTTGAATGTACTGTTCAGATTCCTCCCATGTGTCTTTGGCCCTTGCTATATAGAGATAGTAACTTGAAGAGGTCTTGGGATAAGATAAGTGGAAATCTAGAACCTTTAGTAACTATCAGAATGCCTAAATTCTCCAAATCATGCTTCGCTAACTCAAGGATTGCTGTGTCTCCTCCTGCACTGACATTTGCTGTTTAAGAATGGCTGGTCCACCCTACACATACTAGCAGTGTGATATCTCTGTCCTAGTCCTGCCAACCAGTACCCCAACTAGTCACACACAGAGATACCTAGAGACACTTCACAGTTTGAGAAGCCTGGACTTTATGACTGAGCTCTGAGCCAGCAGATTTGTGAGGTCTCATGTGATAAAACTCCCTTACAGCTTTGTACCTCTAGGGATATAGCAAGGCTCAACATGAGTGCTTGTCCCACACTTGTTCACAGGAAAATGCAAAGGAAGGTCTATGATAGTTGTATTTTGTTCTATTGTGTTTGTTTTGTTTTATTAAGACAGTTTAGCTATGCAACCCAAACCAGCCTTGAACTCATGTTCCTTCTGCCTAGGCTTCCTGAGTGATAGGATTATGGAGATGTGATACCTAGCTATGGCTTACCTTTTCTTTCCTTTTTGCTTTTTTCAAACAAGTTCTCATCAGGTAGCCCAGGCTAGACTATTAACTTAGTGTCCTCTTGTCATAGTCTCTAAGACCTGGGACTATGCAGTGCACTGTCCTACTGACAAGCTCTCAGGGAGAACTTTCCCTCGGGATGGAGACCCTCTAACTCCAAAGACCAGACCGAGACACCACAGGATGCAATCAGCAAGAGGATTTGGTTTATTGTCGGGATACACAGGCACAGGCACATGCGGGCGCTACAGTCACTCGGGGGACTGGCGCGCCCCACGGAACCAAGGATGGGCTTTTATAGGATTTTGGGGAGCAGAAGCAAGCATACAGAAGCAGATGCATGGTTACAGGGATATAATTGGTGGATTCTAATATGGCAAGGGTTTAGCCCGGGGACAAGTTTCCTAGCTACCTTCCTGAAACATAACGGCTGACTCGGCCCCCCAAGGGTTCAGCCCGGGGGCAAGTTTCTTAGCTACCTTCTTGGAACATAACGACTGACTCGGCCCCCACCAGGGTGTGGGACCTCTCCCGGGGCTTTTTTCATTGTCAGGTGTTCAACAGCAGTCGTCCTGTTGCCAGGCCTTCAACCAAACACATCCTGCTTGGCAGCCGCTTTGTACTCAGTGTTCTAACCTTTTCCTGAACCAGTCATCTTAAGTACAGCCTTGCAAAATGGCGTTACTGCTGCTAAGCTGGCGTCTTTCATTCCCCCATTTTTTTGCTAACTTTGAGTGAAATCTTTCACTCGACTTGGTCAAGAAATTTCTGTCTGGTGGGGGCTTATTCCCCCACTGACTCTAGGCCACAAAAGGGCTAGGAGGAGCCACGTAGGAGTTTTAACTTTAAGGGGTTTGGAGTGTGCTGAACTCTCCATGTCTGGGGTGTAGTGTTGTGATTAGTCAATTCCTCAGACCGGACTGCCTTGACGTGTGGTGTGTGGATCTAAGCCGAGACTCCGTCTACCTTTAGGGCGGTCGGGGTAGTCAGGAGGACGGTGTAGGGTCCTTTTCACCGTGGCTCGAGATTCTTGGTCTGGTGTCTGTGCACCCACACGGTGTCTCCAATCTGGAACGGGTGTGGCACCACCGGATGTTCAAGCTTGTCCTGGTAAGCAGCGGCCAAAGGTCTCCAGACGTCTCTCTGTACAATCTGTAGGGCCTGTAAATGGGCCCTCAGAGAAGGGCTGTCAGCAAAATCAGCAATGTTTGAATCAAAGAAATGGACAAATGGGGGTGGTGTTCCATACATTATTTCAAAAGGAGTTAGACCATGGGGGCCCGGGGTATTCCGGGCCCGATATAGAACTAGGGGAAGGAGGGCCACCCAATCCTTTGAGCCAGTTGCAAGCATAAGTTTGGATAAAGTCTCCTTAATTGTTCTATTCATGCGTTCTACCTGACCTGAACTCTGGGGTCTATCCAATCAATCTCCAGCAATTTGGCCACCAACTGACTTACTTGGGAGACGAAAGCGGGCCCGTTGTCCGACCCCAACGCTTGAGGCATGCCATACCTGGGAAAGATTTTCTCGAGGAGCTTCTTGGTGACCATTTTTGTAGTCTCGTGCTTTGTGGGGAAGGCTTCGACCCATCCTGAGAAGGTGTCTACAAACACTAGGAGATACTTGTACCTGGTTTAATTTCAGTAAAATCAATTTCTCAATGGATGTCGGGACGGTGTCCCCTAGGACGAACTCCTTGTCCAATCATGGTCTTTTCCGGGTTAACCTGAGCGCACGCTTTGTAACTCTCAGTCACCTTTTGTATCGCTTTGTCCCAATTCAAAAAAAACATAGATTTATCTCTTCTCGATCTAGTAAGGTTTTTATCTTCTTATGTAAAAAGGAGATCAATTTAAAAGTCCTTTGTAGACCCACTGTTTTAGTTGAGGGTGGTAGATGGTCCCCATTTTTTTAGGAGCTCTATGTCCTCATGGGCATAAACCCAACTAGTTTGTCCCACTGGTGGGGGCGTGGGTTGGTCTGGCTATTTAAGGGCAAGATTTATTTGCTCATGGCCGCTTCTCGAGCCGTGGCATCGGCCAGCCGGTTTCTTCGTGCCTCTGGGTTGTGCCCTTTCTGGTGTCCTAGACAATGTATAATACTCAGTCTTTTGGGCAAGAATAGGGCTTCTAAGAGGGCCAGAATTTTAGCCTTATTTTTAATATCTTTATCTTTAGATGTGAGCAGCTCCCGCCTCTGGTAGATCTCCCCGTGGATGTGTGCCGTGGCAAAGGCATAACGACTGTCTGTATATACATTTAGCCTCTTACCTTTTGTCATCTTGAGCGCCTGAGTCAAGGCGATGAGTTCAGCCCGTTGTGTGGAGGTACCAGCAGGCAGGGCTTTCGCCCAAATCACTTTGTCTTCCGTAGTGACCGCAGCTCTAGCCTTTCGCCCTCCCTCTGCCAAGAAGCTGTTGCCATCTGTGTACCATGTGTGGTCAGCATTCTGAAGAGGCTGGTCCGATAGGTCCAGCCTGGTTCCATGTACTTCTGCGAGGATTTGTAGTCAGTCATGCTGTTTTGCCTCCTCTGGTAGAGGAAGCAAGGTGGCAGGATTGAGGGCGACTACGGGCCCAAACTGAACCCGTTCTGCATCCAGTAACAAGGCTTGGTGTGAGAATTAGAGAGCCAGCGGTCTGGGGGCTGCTTTACCAAGGCCTCCACTGCGTGGGGTGCTAGGATGGTGAGTGGCTGTCCCAAAGTCAATTTACCAGCGTCCTTGATCAGGACTGCAATAGCAGCCACCATCTTTAGGCACGGTGGCCAGCCGGAGGCCACAGGGTCCAATTTCTTAGACAGGTAGGCCACAGGGCGTTTTCAGGGTCCCAACCTTTGTGTTAGGACCCCTTTAGCATACCCCTGTTTCTCATCGATGAACAGTTACTGAGCAAATTGTAAGGGTTTGGAACAGTCAGATGAATATCTTCTATCCTCTTGTTGACCTTTCTCAAGTCTTGTACTGGCCTATAATCTCCAGTGCCGGGTTTCTTAACAGGCAGAAGAGGCGTATTCTAAGGCGACCGGCAGGGGATTAGGATGCCTTGATCTAGAAGCCTCGTAATGTGAGGCCTTATACCTTGATGAGCTTCATGTGACAGGGGGTATTGTTTTATGGAGACTGGAGTTGTAATTAAGGGGGGCTGTTGGAGCGCCAACCCCATCCCACCAATCTCTGCCCAAGCCAGTGGAAAATTCGTGACCCAAGTGTCTATTTCTAGGGATTGTGGCTTGTCCTGTCCTGGTTCATATAGTCTATATTCATCCTCTAGTTGTAGGGTTAGAACTTGAAGGGGAGTTCCGTGGGGGCCAGTTATTTGGGCCCCTCTTTCCTCAAAATGAATTTATGCTTTTAGTTTGGTGAGCAGGTCACGGCCCAGCAGAGGGTACGGGCAGTCCGGAACATGTAAGAAGGAATGGGTCACCTTACCGGTAGCCAGCTGAACCCGGCGGTCCGTAGTCCATTGGTATTGTTTCTCACCAGTAGCTCTTTGTACCCAGGCCGTCCGGTCGCTGAGTTGTCCTGAAGCTTGGGTGAGGACTGAATGCTGGGCTCCTGTGTCTACCAGGAAAGTAACCGGCTGCCCCCCCAACTTCAAGCGTTACCCTGGGCTCGGGGGGGGGGGGGCTCCTGGCCCTGACCTCCCTAATCTTTATCTAGAGCCAAGAGGGAGGTTCGTGGTCAAGGCTTTCGGGGTCCGCCAGGCTTCTTGGGGCACTCTCTGGCCCAGTGCCCTTTCTCTTTGTTTTTTTTTTTTTTTTTTTGGTTCTTTTTTTCGGAGCTGGGGACCGAACCCAGGGCCTTGCGCTTCCTAGGTAAGTGCTCTACCACTGAGCTAAATCCCCAGCCCCGCCCTTTCTCTTTGTAATAGGCACATTGACCTTTATCCAGCTTCAGCCCCTTTCGAGCTCCCCCCTATCTCCCTTCCTTTCTTGGCCCTGAACTACGGCGGCCAAGATTCGACTCAATTCTCTCTCTTATTAAAAATCTTTTCAGCTTCTTTAAGTAAATCCTGTAATGTATAGCCCTGCAAATTTTCTAACCTCTGTAACTTAGTCCTGATATCTGGAGCAGCCTGCCAGATGAAGGACATAGAGACACTCGTCATTTGTCCTGGGTCATCTGGGTCATAGGGAGTGTACATACGGTAGGCCTCCTTAAGTCTCTCTAGAAAGGCGGAGGGAGTTTCCCCTGCTTCCTGTAATACCTGTTTTACCTGAGCCAAATTAGTAGGGCGTCGTATAGCCCCTCGGAGACCCGCTAGAAGCAACTGGCGATAAAGGCGTAGGTGTCCCTTACCTTCAGCTGTATTAAAATCCCAGTTTGGTCTCTTAAGTGGGAATGCAGCATCAATTTTTTCAGGCAGCTGGGTGGGACGCCCATCATCTCCCAGAACATGCTTTCTGGCCTCTAGGAACACTCTTTGTTTTTTTTCTGAGGTTAAGAGGGCCTGTAAGAGCTGTTGGCAGTCATCCCAAGTAGGCTGGTGGGTAAGTAAAACAGATTCTATTAGGTCGGTGAGTGCCACCGGGTCTTTGGAGAAAGAAGGGTTGTTTTGTTTCTAATTGTAAATGTCAGCTGTTGAAAACGGCCAGTATTGGGTCTGGCCACCGGTTCCCTGTCTAAGTGGGAAAGCCTGGGAGGTTGAATCTGGCATCACCTCGCGCTTATTGCGCAATCTCCCTGCGACAGGGGAGAAACCCTTATCAGACTGTGGCCCGGCAACTGATCTGGCCGGCGGCTCTGCCTCCTCCGTTTCAGCCGGGCCTGTCAGAGAGAAGATCTATGAGAGGGGAGTTTGGGTCTGCCGGGAGGACAGGTTTCTTAGAAGGCTCTGATTTCACAAAGGTAGAGAGAGGAAGACGTGGCCGGCAGACCGGGCGGGGCCGAGGGGACAGGCTGGGGGTTGAGGGGAGGCCAATTCGGGTCCACGAAGGGTTCCGCCCAGGAGGGGGGGTTTAAGGCGAGACTCTCTCAAGTGATAATATAAGGAACCTGGTCAGGATGTCCGTGGATGACCCGATCTTTAACCTGTAAAATAATGATCTTATTAAATGTGCCATTCACTGGCCATCCCGCTCCGAAAGTGGGCCACTCGGATGTGCAGAGAGTCTGTCATTTTCCTTTTTTTTTTTTTTTTAACCTCGACGGACTGGTTGTGTGCCCGGTCGTGGACATCTTTCTAATGATCAAGAGTGAGACTTAGGGGCGTTGTTAGGGACTGTCCCATGTTAGTTCTAAGGAAGATTAGAACACAGAGAAAACAAACAACACCAACAGTCAAACAAACAACAGACAGGCGTGCTGCACGGCTTTGGTACCAAACTGAAAGCAAAAAGTCAGATGGAGGTGGCAAAGGTCCGGGGCCCTCTGAAAGCCAAAAATACAGACAGAGGTGCCGTTAGTCCGGATCTTTCTCCTCTCCCAGATTGGGCCCCGAAAAGTCGGGCCCCTAACACCCTTGGAACGTCTTCCAGGGCTGCGGGTCGAGAAGTCCGAGCTCGTCAGCTCCTTCTTCGTCCCGCCCAAATTCCAAACAACCTGGCTGAGCGCTCACAGAACAGACCTGGCTGAGCGCTCACAGAACAGACAGAATAAGGCAGAACGAGACAAAATCAGACAGACAGACAGACACCGGCCGGCTTACCTCCCAGTGGGTGGTCGGTGGTCCCTGGGTGGAGGATCTCCTTTCCCGGCCAATGCACCAAATGAAAAGCTCTCAGGGAGAACTTTCCCTCGGGATGGAGACCCTCTAACTCCAAAGACCAGACCGAGACACCACAGGATGCAATCAGCAAGAGGATTTGGTTTATTGTCGGGATACACAGGCACAGGCACATGCGGGCGCTACAGTCACTCGGGGGACTGGCGCGCCCCACGGAACCAAGGATGGGCTTTTATAGGATTTTGGGGAGCAGAAGCAAGCATACAGAAGCAGATGCATGGTTACAGGGATATAATTGGTGGATTCTAATATGGCAAGGGTTTAGCCCGGGGGCAAGTTTCCTAGCTACCTTCCTGAAACATAACGGCTGACTCGGCCCCCCAAGGGTTCAGCCCGGGGGCAAGTTTCTTAGCTACCTTCTTGGAACATAACGACTGACTCGGCCCCCACCAGGGTGTGGGACCTCTCCCGGGGCTTTTTTCATTGTCAGGTGTTCAACCGCAGTCGTCCTGTTGCCAGGCCTTCAACCAAACACATCCTGCTTGGCAGCCGCTTTGTACTCAGTGTTCTAACCTTTTCCTGAACCAGTCATCTTAAGTACAGCCTTGCAAAATGGCGTTACTGCTGCTAAGCTGGGGTCTTTCACTACCAAGCAAGATCTTTGTAAGATAAACTTTAATAATTTATCAATTCAAGAATCCGATATAATATATTTTGAACATATTTACCCTTCCTCCAACTCTCATAACTAGTCTTTCTACCTTCCCATTCCTGCCCACCCAACTTTGAGATTTCATCTTTTATTTCTTTCTCAATCAAGTCCAGATTGTGTTGTCAACTAATCTTAGGAGTGGGGCCTACCCTGGTTGTCATCTGTGGTGGTTTGAACAGGAATAGCCCCCATAGATTCAAGACTTTCAATGCTTAGCCCATAGGATATAACACTATTAGTGATTGTGGCCTTGGAGGAAGGGTGTCACTATAGGAGCAGATGTTGAGGTTGGCCATGTGCAGGCTATGGCCAGTGTTGTCTTCTTCTGCTAGCTTAGGATCAAGATGTAGAACTCTCAGGTCCTTCTCTAGCACCATGTTGGCCTTCACTCTATCGTGTTTCCCACCATGGTTATAATGGACTAAACCTCTAAACCTATAAACCAGACCAAATTAAAAGTTTTCATTTACAAGAGATATCATAGTCATAGTATCTATTCACAGCAATGTAAACCTAACTGAGACAGAAGTGTGCTAGGGACTGGGGTATTGCTGTGAATTCCTGATCATGCTTTTGTTTGGAGGAATGTGGATTTTGGAATTTCTGACTAGGAAAGCAGTGGAATGCTTTAAGTAGGACTTAATGGATCATCCCAGTAGGAATATGAAACACATTGGTCCTAAGAATAATTTCAACTATGGAGGCCTAGCTCAAGAGGTTTCAGAAAAGAAGAATGCTAGTGTGTGGCCCAGAGATTGCTCTTGTGCTGTTTTGGTGACAAATGTGGCTGCTTTTTAATTCCCTTGCCTAAAAAGTTTGCTTGTGACTAAAGTAAAGTGTTTTAGATCAATACCATTGGCAAACAAAAGACATTGTTGTGTGGTTATTAGTGTTGTTTACTCTTATGAAGATGGTTTTGATAAAAGCAGCAAACTAAGCAAGGTAAAATACAAAATTTACAGTCCAAGGAAAAAGGAAGCACCTGAAAGTAAAATGGAGTTAATTCTGTGTACCAGGACAAAAATAGATTAAAGATATTAAATGGAATAAAGAGAATGGTGTCCTCAGGACAAGATCTCACACCGATAAACTTCCAGTTTGGAAAGGGATTTAAGAAAAGCTCAGAGTTGGGTGTGGTGATGCACACCTTTAATCCCAGCACTCCAGAGACAGAGGCAGGATAATCTCTGAGTTCAAGGCCAGCCTGGTCTACAAAGCAAGTTCCAAGACAGGCTAGTGTAGGTAGTGAAGAAAACCATTGAAAGAGAAAGCTGGTGAAGATGTAATTGAATTAGGTGGCCATGTTCCCATTCCCTTGGTGTCCATGGTGTCCAGTCCCAGCAAGTAGCAGAACTTGAAAGCATTGAACATGTGTTTCTAGTTTGAGAATCTAGGACAGAAGAACAGAGTTAGGGAATCTCCCTCCAATACTAAGGAAAGTGGTTGAGATCAGGCATGTGGTGTTGGGGGTCAGAGGGGATGGCGGGGGTCCCAGCATGAAGGCCCATTAGCTGAAGCTGTGAAGATGATCCCTGGATTGCCTTGGAGACCCCAAGAGGTTAGAGATGCCAGAGCCAAAGGATACTTACTGAAGAAAGCTTCTAAAAGGGAGAGGAGCCAGCCCAAAAGTCAGCAAAGCTGATGGAGAGGCAAAGTCTGAGTTTGCACGGCTGGTTTTCAGTCTTCCTTTGGCTCAGTATTTCTTCCCTAGGCTCTTTTTCTAATGTATAACCTGTGCCATGATATGTTCAAAGAATATCATCCACTTCTGTAACTTTACAGAGGATTATAACTAAGAGATTGCATAAGCTTCAAAAGAGACTTCAAGCTTTGGACTTTTAAAAAAGTTTCAGACTATTGTAGACTATGGGGGCTTTTGAAGTTGGACTGAATGCATTTTTGCATTCAGTGGTGCTGTGAATAGGAATCACTCCCATAGACTGTTGAAGTAGGTGTGGCCTTATTGGAGGAAATGCATCATTGGGGGGAAGGCTTTCAGGTCTTCTATAGTCAAGCTATGCCCCGTATGGCACATGATCTCCTGCTGCCTTCAGATCAAGATGTAAAACTCTCAGCTCTTTTTCTAGTTCCACATCTGTTTGTGCTCTGCCATTTTTCTCACCATGAAAATAATGGACTAAACCTCTGAAACTGTAACCCATGCCCAATTAAATGTTTTTTTTATAAGAGTTGCCATTACATGGCTTCTCTTCACAGCATAAAAATGAAAACTAAAACAACATTCAACTACATACAAGTCATGCCATTAAAATCAACTGCTTCTCTCCCAGAAGCAATCAAATGCCAATCATACTTCAGCCTGCATTCAATCCCTCTCTGATGGGGTTTTGTGCTAACTAAACCCTCATGAGGAGTCTCTCTTCAACTATTTGGGGTTTTGAGTCACCACAGGAAGTGGCCACATATGGACACTTTCCTCACCATGCTTGGCTGTGGGTGTCTGTATCTATCTGAATCAGCTGCTGGGTGGAGCCTCTCAGATGACAAAATGCAAGCATAACAATATCATTAATAGTGCTATGGATTGGTGCTTTTCCATGGGATTGGTCTCATGCTGGGGTGGCTATTGATTGGTCACTCCCTCAGTCTCTGCTCTATCACCCATCCCTGCATTTCTTGTAGACAGTATAAATTTTGAGTTGAAAGTTTTGAGGGTGGGTTGGTATCTCTACAGTTCACTGGTGTTCCTGTCTGGCTACAGGAGGTGTCTTCTTCAAGTTCCCATGTCTCCAGTACAGTGAGTCACAGCTAAGGTCACTCCCATTGATCTTGAGCAACTCCCTTAGCCCATGTCTCTGTCTTATCCTGGAGATCCCCTCCCACCTCCCCATCCCCATCTGTTGCAGAATCCCATCCATTCTCGTGGTCATATGGCCATTTCTCCTGTCCTGCCCCACAACTGATCCTCAATCCCACATTTCCCTTCCTATACCCCCCAAGTTTTGCCCCTCTATCTGCCTCTTATGACTATTTTATTACACCCTCTAAGTGAAATTCAAACTTCCTTTCTTGGGCCTTCCTTCTTGTTTAGCTTCTTTGGGTCCATGGGGTGTAGCGTGATATCTGTATTTTATGACTATTACCCACTTATAGATGAGTACATACCATGCATGTCCTTTTGGTACAAGGTTACATCACTCAGGATGACATTTCCAAATTCTCTCTATAGCAAAATATATGTCTAAAGCTACCATATTTCACATACACTAGACTAAGACACAGCCAATTCCAGTATACAAGTGACTTGTAACAACAAATATTTCTCATTTGTGTATCCTAAGGACCTGGCTCTGGGTCACTGTAATTCTGTTCGGTTTCTTTTTATATTTATCACTTTTGGGTCAAGGGTCATAGAGAACCACAACTCCTTGGAATCTGAACATGCAGTAGCCTCATGTATGTAGAGAAGTCAGATTCATTCTCATTCTATGGACCAATAAAAGTCACCTGGACACACATGTCATTTAGGGTGGAAAACATACTTTCTATGAAGGAAGATCTGTCAACAAAGCATAATCCTTTTGCAGGGAAGTATATAAGCCTTGGGAGCCATCACACTGACCACTGCTATTCCTTTATATTATGTACTCATAGATGTCTTCTTATTGGTTTTCAAAATGGAACATTAATACCATGAGCAGAGAGAAACCATAGCAACACAAGCACAAAATAATAAAACTTCTGCTATATTTCTTTCTGATATAAAAGTAAACTAGTATCATATGGGTTTAGTGTTGGTTGTATGTCATATACAACATGGGGTCTATCCTGAAGCATTATGAGAGTTCCTGTGAAGGCAATAGTGCACATTTCCCTGTTCACTTACTGGTGCACATTTTTTCTTAAAAAGATATATTTATATCTATAATACCATGCATTGAAAGCCAAGTTTTAATTAATAATTATTAAAATGCATTAGTCCTCTTTTAACCCTGACTCTGAGTTCATTGATTAATTTTTATATGCAGCAGATCTTCCTGGTTGCTGCCGCCGCAGAGAGCTCATGGACAGCACCCCGCGAGCGAACTTCAGCCTCGGGACCACAGGTAAGACCAACTTTTCTGCTGCAAGAGACCTGCCTGGTGAACTCAGGACACCCAGAGGCAGAATTCCTCTAGGACCCGGCACCTCCTGTGTTTACCGGGAGTCCCACACCCGCGGATCCCGGCCTGCAGCAGCTCTCTGCTCCCAGAACCCATGGGAGAGAGATCCGACCACCTGGTCAGGTGGGCACTCCTGAGGCTGCAGAGCAGAAGAGACCACCAACACTGCACACCCCTGCCCACATCCCTGGCCCAAGAGGAAACTGTATACGGCCTCTGGGTTCCCGTGGGGGAGGTCCCTGGAGCGACAGGAACCCTGAGCCTGAGACACGCCAGAACCTGAAGGAAACAGACTGGATAAACAGTTCTCTGCACCCAAATCCCGAGGGAGGGAGAGCTAAACCTTCAGAGAGGCAGACACGCCTGGGAAACCAGAAGAGACTGCACTCTGCACACATTTCTGATGCCAGAGGAAAACACCAAACGCCACCTGGAACCCTGGTGCATGGAAGCTCCCAGAAAGGGCGGCGAAGATCTTCCTGGTTGCTGCCGCTGCGGAGAGCTCACAAGCAACACCCCACGAACAAACTTGAGCCTCGGGACCACAGGTAAGACCAACTTTTCTGCTGCAAGTGACCTGCCTGGTGAACTCAAGACACAGGCCACAGGAACAGCTGAAGACCTGTAGAGAGGAAAAGCTACACGCCCGAAAGCAGAACACTCTGTCCCCATAACAGGCTGAAAGAAAACAGGAAAACAGGTCTACAGAACTCCTGACATACAGGCTTATAGGACAGTCTAGCCACTGTCAGAAATAGCGGAACAAAGTAACACTAGGGATAATCTGATGGCGAGAGGCAAGCACAGGAACCCAAGCAACAGAAACCAAGACTACATGGCAGCATTGGAGCCCAATTCTCCCACCAAAGCAAACACGGAATATCCAAACACACCAGAAAAGCAAGATCTAGTTTCAAAATCATATTTGATCATGATGCTGGAGGACTTCAAGAAAGACGTGAAGAACTCCCTTAGAGAACAAGTAGAAGCCTACAGAGAGGAATCGCAAAAATGCCTGAAAGAATTCCAGGAAAACATAAACAAGTAGAAGCCCATAGAGAGGAGACACAAAAATCCCTGAAAAAATTACAGGAAAACACAATCAAACAGTTGAAGGAATTAAAAATGGAAATAGAAGCAATCAAGAACGAACACATGGAAACAACCCTGGATATAGAAAACCAAAAGAAGAGACAAGGAGCTGTAGATACAAGCTTCACCAACAGAATATAAGAGATGGAAGAGAGAATCTCAGGAGCAGAAGATTCCATAGAAATCATTGACTCAACTGTCAAAGATAATGTAAAGTGAAAAAAGCTACTGGTCCAAAACATACAGGAAATCCAGGACTCAATGAGAAGATCAAACCTAAGGATAATAGGTATAGAAGAGAGTAAAGGCTCCCAGCTCAAATGACCAGTAAATATCTTCAACAAAATCATAGAAGAAAACTTCCCTAACCTAAAAAAAGAGATACCCATAGGCATACAAGAAGCCTACAGGACTCCAAATAGATTGGACCAGAGAAGAAACACCTCCCGTCACATAATAGTCAAAACACAAAATGCACAAAATAAAGAAAGAATATTAAAAGCAGTAAGGGAAAAAGGTCAAGTAACATATAAAGGCAGACCTATCAGAATCACACCAGAGTTTTCGCCAGAAACTATGAAGGCCAGAAGATCCTGGACTGATGTCATACAGAACGTAAGAGAACACAAATGCCAGCCCAGGTTACTGTATCCTGCAAAACTCTCAATTAACATAGAAGGAGAAACCAAGATATTCCATGACAAAACCAAATTTACACAATATCTTTCTACAAATCCAGCACTACAAAGGATAATAAATGGTAAAGCCCAACATAAGGAGGCAAGCTATACCCTAGAAGAAGCAAGAAACTAATCGTCTTGGCAACAAAACAAAGAGAAGAAAAGCACACAAACATAACCTCACATCCAAATATGAATATAACAGGAAGCAATAATCACTATTCCTTAATATCTCTCAACATCATGGCCTCAACTCCCCAATAAAAAGACAAAAATTGGAGGATCCCGGCCCGCAGCAGCTCTCTGCTCCCAGACCCGGTGAGAGAGAGACCCAACCGTCTGGTCAGGTGGGCACTCCTGAGGCTGCAGAGCGGAAGAGACCACCAACACTGCTCACCCCTGCCCACATCCCTGGCCCAAGAGGAAACTGTATAAGGCCTCTGGGCTCCCGTGGGGGAGGGCCCAGGAGCGGCAGGACCCCTGCCAGAGACACCGCCGGACCCTGAAGGAAACAGACCGGATAAACAGTTCTCTGCACCCAAATCCCGTGGGAGGGAGAGCTAAACCTTCAGAGAGGCAGACAAGCCTGGGAAACCAGAAGAGACTGCTCCCTGCACACACATCTCGGACGCCAGAGGAAAAAGCCAAAGACCATCTGGAACCCTGGTGCACTGAAGCTCCCGGAAGGGGCGGCACAGGTCTTCCTGGTTGCTGCCGCTGCAGAGAGCCCCTGGGCAGCACCCCACGAGCGAACCTGAGCCTCGGGACCACAGGTAAGACCAAATTTTCTGCTGCAAGAAAGCTGCCTGGTGAGCTTGGCACACACGGAAGCAGAATTTCTCTAGGACCGGGCACGTTCTGTGTTTAACGGAAGTCCCACACCCACGGATCCCGGCCCGCAGCAGCTCTCTGCTCCCAGACCCGGTGAGAGAGAGACCCAAACGCCTGGTCAGGTGGGCACTCCTGAGGCTGCAGAGCGGAAGAGACCACCAACACTGCTCACCCCTGCCCACATCCCTGGCCCAAGAGGAAACTGTATAAGGCCTCTGGGCTCCCGTGGGGGAGGGCCCAGGAGCGGCAGGACCCCTGCCAGAGACACCACCGGACCCTGAAGGAAACAGACCGGATAAACAGTTCTCTGCACCCAAATCCCGTGGGAGGGAGAGCTAAACCTTCAGAGAGGCAGACAAGCCTGGGAAACCAGAAGAGACTGCTCCCTGCACACACATCTCGGACGCCAGAGGAAAAAGCCAAAGACCATCTGGAACCCTGGTGCACTGAAGCTCCTGGAAGGGGCAGCACAGGTCTTCCTGGTTGCTGCCGCTGCAGAGAGCCCCTGGGCAGCACCCCACGAGCGAACCTGAGCCTCGGGACCACAGGTAAGACCAAATTTTCTGCTGCAAGAAAGCTGCCTGGTGAACTCAAGACACAGGCCCACAGGAACAGCTGAAGACCTGTAGAGAGGAAAAACTACACGCCCGAAAGCAGAACACTCTGTCCCCAGAACTGACTGAAAGAGAGGAAAACAGGTCTACAGCACTCCTGACACACAGGCTTATAGGACAGTCTAGCCACTGTCAGAAATAGCAGAACAAAGTAACACTAGAGATAATCTGATGGCGAGAGGCAAGCGCAGGAACCCAAGCAACAGAAACCAAGACTACATGCCATCATCGGAGCCCAATTCTCCCACCAAAACAAACATGGAATATCCAAACACACCAGAAAAGCAAGATCTAGTTTCAAAATCATATTTGATCATGATGCTGGAGGACTTCAAGAAAGACATGAACACACTTAGGGAAGCACAGGAAAACATTAATAAACAAGTAAAAGCCTACAGAGAGGAATCGCAAAAATCCCTGAAAGAATTCCAGGAAAACACAATCAAACAGTTGAAGGAATTAAAAATGGAAATAGAAGCAATCAAGAAAGAACACATGGAAACAACCCTGGATATAGAAAACCAAAAGAAGAGACAAGGAGCTGTAGATACAAGCTTCACCAACAGAATACAAGAGATGGAAGAGAGAATCTCAGGAGCAGAAGATTCCATAGAAATCATTGACTCAACTGTCAAAGATAATGTAAAGCGGAAAAAGCTACTGGTCCAAAACATACAGGAAATCCAGGACTCAATGAGAAGATCAAACCTAAGGATAATAGGTATAAAAGAGAGTGAAGACTCCCAGCTCAAAGGACCAGTAAATATCTTCAACAAAATCATAGAAGAAAACTTCCCTAACCTAAAAAAAGAGATACCCATAGACATACAAGAGCCTATAGAACTCCAAATAGATTGGACCAGAAAAGAAACACCTCCCGTCACATAATTGTCAAAACACCAAACGCACAAAATAAAGAAAGAATATTAAAAGCAGTAAGGGAAAAAGGTCAAGAAACATATAAAGGGAGACCTATCAGAATCACACCAGACTTCTCGCCAGAAACTATGAAGGCCAGAAGATCCTGGACTGATGTTATACAGACCCTAAGAGAACACAAATGCCAGCCAAGATTACTGTATCCTGCAAAACTCTCAATTAACATTGATGGAGAAACCAAGATATTCCATGACAAAATCAAATTTACACAATATCTTTCTACAAATCCAGCACTACAAAGGATAATGAATGGTAAAGCCCAACATAAGGAGGCAAGCTATACCCTAGAAGAAGCAAGAAACTAATCGTCTTGGCAACAAAACAAAGAGAATGAAAGCACACAAACATAACCTCACATCCAAATATGAATGTAACGGGAAGCAATAATCACTATTCCTTAATATCTCTCAATATCAATGGCCTCAACTCCCCAATAAAAAGACATAGATTAACAAACTGGATACGAAACGAGGACCCTGCTTTCTGCTGCCTACAGGAAACACACCTCAGAGACAAAGACAGACACTACCTCAGAGTGAAAGGCTGGAAAACAACTTTCCAAGCAAATGGTCAGAAGAAGCAAGCTGGAGTAGCCATTCTAATATCAAATAAAATCAATTTCCAACTAAAAGTCATCAAAAAAGATAAGGAAGGACACTTCATATTCATCAAAGGAAAAATCAACCAAGATGAACTCTCAATCCTAAATATCTATGCCCCAAATACAAGGGCACCTACATACGTAAAAGAAACCTTACTAAAGCTCAAAACACACATTGCACCTCACACAATAATAGTGGGAGATTTCAACACCCCACTCTCATCAATGGACAGATCATGGAAACAGAAATTAAACAGTGATGTAGACAGACTAAGAGAAGTCATGAGCCAAATGGACTTAACGGATATTTATAGAACATTCTATCCTAAAGCAAAAGGATATACCTTCTTCTCAGCTCCTCATGGTACTTTCTCCAAAATTGACCATATAATTGGTCAAAAAACGGGCCTCAACAGGTACAGAAAGATAGAAATAATCCCATGCGTGCTATTGGACCACCACGGCCTAAAACTGGTCTTCAATAACAATAAGGGAAGAATGCCCACATATACGTGGAAATTGAACAATGCTCTACTCAATGATAACCTGCTCAAGGAAGAAATAAAGAAAGAAATTAAAAACTTTTTAGAATTTAATGAAAATGAAGATACAACATACTCAAACTTATGGGACACAATGAAAGCTGTGCTAAGAGGAAAACTCATAGCGCTGAGTGCCTGCAGAAAGAAACAGGAAAGAGCATATGTCAGCAGCTTGACAGCACACCTAAAAGCTCTAGAACAAAAAGAAGCACATACACCCAGGAGGAGTAGAAGGCAGGAAATAATCAAACTCAGAGCTGAAATCAACCAAGTAGAAACAAAAAGGACCATAGAAAGAATCAACAGAACTAAAAGTTGGTTCTTTGAGAAAATCAACAAGATAGATAAACCCTTAGCCAGACTAACGAGAGGACACAGAGAGTGTGTCCAAATTAACAAAATCAGAAATGAAAAGGGAGACATAACTACAGATTCAGAGGAAATTCAAAAAATCATCAGATCTTACTATAAAAACCTATATTCAACAAAATTTGAAAATCTTCAGGAAATGGACAATTTCCTAGACAGATACCAGGTATCGAAGTTAAATCAGGAACAGATAAACAGGTTAAACAACCCCATAACTCCTAAGGAAATAGAAGCAGTCATTAAAGGTCTCCCAACCAAAAAGAGCCCAGGTCCAGACAGGTTTAGTGCAGAATTCTATCAAACCTTCATAGAAGACCTCATACCAATATTATCCAAACTATTCCACAAAATTGAAACAGATGGAGTACTACCGAATTCCTTCTACGAAGCCACAATTACACTTATACCTAAACCACACAAAGACACAACAAAGAAAGAGAACTTCAGACCAATTTCCCTTATGAATATCGACGCAAAAATACTCAATAAAATTCTGGCAAACCGAAATCAAGAGCACATCAAAACAATCATCCACCATGATCAAGTAGGCTTCATCCCAGGCATGCAGGGATGGTTTAATATACGGAAAACCATCAACATGATCCATTATATAAACAAACTGAAAGAACAGAACCACATGATCATTTCATTAGATGCTGAGAAAGCATTTGACAAAATTCAACACCCCTTCATGATAAAAGTCCTGGAAAGAATAGGAATTCAAGGCCCATACCTAAACATAGTAAAAGCCATATACAGCAAACCAGTTGCTAACATTAAACTAAATGGAGAGAAACTTGAAGCAATCCCACTAAAATCAGGGACTAGACAAGGCTGCCCACTCTCTCCCTACTTATTCAATATAGTTCTTGAAGTTCTAGCCAGAGCAATCAGACAACAAAAGGAGATCAAAGGGATACAGATTGGAAAAGAAGAGGTCAAAATATCACTATTTGCAGATGACATGATAGTATATTTAAGTGATCCTAAAAGTTCCACCAGAGAACTACTAAAGCTGATAAACAACTTCAGCAAAGTGGCTGGGTATAAAATTAACTCAAATAAATCACTTGCCTTCCTCTATACAAAAGAGAAACAAGCCGAGAAAGAAATTAGGGAAACGACACCCTTCATAATAGACCCAAATAATATAAAGTACCTCGGTGTGACTTTAACCAAGCAAGTAAAAGATCTGTACAATAAGAACTTCAAGACACTGAGGAAAGAAATTGAAGAAGACCTCAGAAGATGGAAAGATCTCCCATGCTCATGGATTGGCAGGATTAATATAGTAAAAATGGCCATTTTACCAAAAGCAATCTACAGATTCAATGCAATCCCCATCAAAATACCAATCCAATTCTTCAAAGAGTTAGACAGAACAATTTGCAAATTCATCTGGAATAACAAAAAACCCAGGATAACTAAGGCTATCCTCAACAATAAAAGGACTTCCGGGGGAATCACTATCCCTGAACTCAAGCAGTATTACAGAGCAATAGTGTTAAAAACTGCATGGTATTGGTACAGAGACAGACAGATAGACCAATGGAATAGAATTGAAGACCCAGAAATGAACCCACACACCTATGGTCACTTGATTTTTGACAAAGGAGCCAAAACCATCCAATGGAAAAAAGATAGCATTTTCAGCAAATGGTGCTGGTTCAACTGGAGGTCAACATGTAGAAGAATGCAGATCGATCCATGCCTATCACCCTGTACAAAGCTTAAGTCCAAGTGGATCAAGGACCTCCACATCAAACCAGACACACTCAAACTAATAGAAGAAAAACTAGGGAAGCATCTGGAACACATGGGCACTGGAAAAAATTTCCTGAACAAAACACCAATGGCTTATGCTCTAAGATCAAGAATCGACAAATGGGATCTCATAAAACTGCAAAGCTTCTGTAAGGCAAAGGACACTGTGGTTAGGACAAAACGGCAACCAACAGATTGGGAAAAGATCTTTACCAATCCTACAACAGATAGAGGCCTTATATCCAAAATATACAAAGAACTCAAGAAGTTAGACCGCAGGGAAACAGATAACCCTATTAAAAAATGGGGTTCAGAGCTAAACAAAGAATTCACAGCTGAGGAATGCCGAATGACTGAGAAACACATAAAGAAATGTTCAACATCTTTAGTCATAAGGGAAATGCAAATCAAAACAACCCTGAGATTTCACCTCACACCAGTGCGATTGGCTAAGATCAAAAACTCAGGTGACAGCAGATGCTGGCGAGGATGTGGAGAAAGAGGAACACTCCTCCATTGTTGGTGGGATTGCAGACTGGTAAAACCATTCTGGTAATCAGTCTGGAGGTTCCTCAGAAAATTGGACATTGAACTGCCTGAGGATCCAGCTACACCTCTCTTGGGCATATACCCAAAAGATGCCTCAACATATAAAAGAGACACGTGCTCCACTATGTTCATCGCAGCCTTATTTATAATAGCCAGAACCTGGAAAGAACCCAGATACCCTTCAACAGAGGAATGGATACAGAAAATGTGGTACATCTACACAATGGAATATTACTCAGCTATCAAAAACAACGAGTTTATGAAATTCATAGGCAAATGGTTGGAACTGGAAAATATCATCCTGAGTGAGCTAACCCAATCACAGAAAGACATACATGGTATGCACTCATTGATAAGTAGCTATTAGCCCAAATGCTTGAATTACCCTAGATCCCTAGAACAAACGAAACTCAAGACGGATGATCAAAAGGTGAATGCTTCACTCCTTCTTTAAATGAGGAAAAAGAATACCCTTGGCAGGGAAGGGAGAGGCAAAGATTAAAACAGAGACTGAAGGAACACCCATTCAGAGCCTGCCCCACATGTGGCCCATACATATACAGCCACCCAATTAGACAAGATGGATGAAGCAAAGAAGTGCAGACCGACAGGAGCCGGATGTAGATCGCTCCTGAGAGACACAGCCAGAATACAGCAAATATAGAGGCGAATGCCAGCAGCAAACCACTGAACTGAGAATAGGTCCCCTATTGAAGGAATCAGAGAAAGAACTGGAAGAGCTTGAAGGGGCTCGAGACCCCAAAAGTACAACAATGCCAAGCAACCAGAGCTTCCAGGGACTAAGCCACTACCTAAAGACTATACATGGACTGACCCTGGACTCTGACCCCATAGGTAGCAATGAATATCCTAGTAAGAGCACCAGTGGAAGGGGAAGCCCTGGGTCCTGCTAAGACTGAACCCCCAGTGAACTAGTCTATGGGGGGAGGGCGGCAATGGGGGGAGGGTTGGGAGGGGAACACCCATAAGGAAGGGGAGGGGGGAGGGGGATGTTTGCCCGGAAACCGGGAAAGGGAATAACACTCGAAATGTATATAAGAAATACTCAAGTTAATAAAAAAAAAAAAAAGACAAAAATTAACAAACTGGATACGCAACGAGGACCCTGCATTCTGCTGCCTACAGGAAACACACCTCAGAGACAAAGACAGACACTGCCTCAGAGTGAAAGGCTGGAAAACAACTTCCCAAGCAAATGGTCAGAAGAAGCAACCTGGAGTACCCATTCTAATATCAAATAAAATCAATTATCAACTAAAAGTCATCAAAAAAGATGAGGAAGGACATTTCATATTCATCAAAGGAAAAATCCACCAAGATGAACTCTCAATCCTAAATATCTATGCCCCAAATACAAGGGCACCTATATAAGTAAAAGAAACCTTACTAAAGCTCAAAACACACATTGCACCTCACGCAATAATAGTAGGAGATTTCAACACCCCACTCTCATCAATGGACAGATCATGGAAACAGAAATTAAACAGAGACATAGACAGACTAAGAGAAGTCATGAGCCAAATGGACTTAACGGATATTTATAGAACATTCTATCCTAAAGCAAAAGGATATACCTTCTTCTCAGCTGCTCATGGTACTTTCTCCAAAATTGACCATATAATTGGTCAAAAAACGGGCCTCAACAGGTACAGAAAGATAGAAATAATCCCATGCGTGCTATCAGACCACCACAGCCTAAAACTGGTCTTCAATAACAATAAGGGAAGAATGCCCCCATACACGTGGAAATTGAACAATGCTCTACTCAATGATAACCTGGTCAAGGAAGAAATAAAGAAAGAAATCAAAGACTTTTTAGAATTTAATGAAAATGAAGGTACAACATACCCAAACTTATGGGACATAATGAAAGCTGTGCTAAGAGGAAAACTCATAGCGCTGAGTGCCTGCAGAAAGAAACAGGAAAGAGCATATGTCAGCAGCTTGACAGCACACCTAAAAGCTCTAGAACAAAAAGAAGCAAATACACCCAGGAGGAGTAGAAGGCAGGAAATAATCAAACTCAGGGCTGAAATCAACCAAGTAGAAACAAAAAGGACCATAGAAAGAATCAACAGAACCAAAAAGTTGGTTCTTTGAGAAAATCAACAAGATAGATAAACCCTTAGCCAGACTAACGAGAGGACACAGAGAGTGTGTCCAAATTAACAAAATCAGAAATGAAAAGGGAGACATAACTACAGATTCAGAGGAAATTCAAAAAATCATCAGATCTTACTAGAAAAGCCTATATTCAACAAAACTTGAAAATCTACAGGAAATGGACAATTTCCTAGACAGATACCAGGTGCCGAAGTTAAATCAGGAACAGATAAACCAGTTAAACAACCCCATAACTCCTAAGGAAATAGAAGCAGTCATTAAAGGTCTCCCAACCAAAAAGAGCCCAGGTCCAGACGGGTTTAGTGCAGAATTCTATCAAACCTTCATAGAAGACCTCATACCAATATTATCCAAACTATTCCACAAAATTGAAACAGATGGAGCACTACCGAATTCCGTCTATGAAGCCACAATTACTCTTATACCTAAACCACACAAAGACCCAACAAAGAAAGAGAACTTCAGACCAATTTCCCTTATGAATATCGACACAAAAATACTCAATAAAATTCTGGCAAACCGAATCCAAGAGCACATCAAAACAATCATCCACCATGATCAAGTAGGCTTCATCCCAGGCATGCAGGGATGGTTTAATATACAAAAAACCATCAACATGATCCATTATATAAACAAACTGAAAGAACAAAACCACATGATCATTTCATTAGATGCTGAGAAAGCATTTGACAAAATTCAACACCACTTCATGATAAAAGTCCTGGAAAGAATAGGAATTCAAGGCCCATACCTAAACATAGTAAAAGCCATATACAGCAAACCAGTTGCTACCATTAAACTAAATGGAGAGAAATTTGAAGCAATCCCACTAAAATCAGGGACTAGACAAGGCTGCCCACTCTCTCCCTCCTTACTCAATATAGTTCTTGAAGTTCTAGCCAGAGCAATCAGACAACAAAAGCAGGTCAAGGGGATACAGATTGGCAAAGAAGAAGTCAAAATATCACTATTTGCAGATGATATGGTAGTATATTTAAGCAATCCCAAAAGTTCCACCAGAGAACTACTAAAGCTGATAAACAACTTCAGCAAAGTGGCTGGGTATAAAATTAACTCAAATAAATCAGTAGCCTTCCTCTACACAAAAGAGAAACAAGCCGAGAAAGAAATTAGGGAAACGACACCCTTCATAATAGACCCAAATAATATAAAGTACCTCGGTGTGACTTTAACAAAGCAAGTAAAAGATCTGTACAATAAGAACTTCAAGACTCTGAAGAAAGAAATTGAAGAAGACCTCAGAAGATGAAAAGATCTCCCATGATCATGGATTGGCAGGATTAATATAGTAAAAATGGCCATTTTACCAAAAGCAATCTACAGATTCAATGCAATCCCCATCAAAATACCAATCCAATTCTTCAAAGAGTTAGACAGAACAATTTGCAAACTCATCTGGAATAACAAAAAACCCAGGAGAGCTAAAACTATCCTCAACAATAAAAGGACTTCCGGGGGAATCACTATCCCTGAACTCAAGCAGTATTACAGAGCAATAGTGATAAAAACTCCATGGTATTGGTACAGAGAGAGACAGATAGACCAATGGAACAGAATTGAAGACCCAGAAATGAACCCACACACCTATGGTCACTTGATTTTTGGCAAAGGAGCCAAAACCATCCAATGGAAAAAAGATAGCATTTTCAGCAAATGGTGCTGGTTCAACTGGAGGTCAACATGTAGAAGAATGCAGATCGATCCATTCTTATCACCCTGTACAAAGCTTAAGTCCAAGTGGATCAAGGACCTCCACATCAAACCAGACACACTCAAACTAATAGAAGAAAAACTAGGGAAGCATCTGGAACACATGGGCACTGGAAAAAATTTCCTGAACAAAACACCAATGGCTTATGCTCTAAGATCAAGAATCGACAAATGGGATCTCATAAAACTGCAAAGCTTCTGTAAGGCAAAGGACACTGTGGTTAGGACAAAACGGCAACCAACAGATTGGGAAAAGATCTTTACCAATCCTACAACAGATAGAGGCCTTATATCCAAAATATACAAAGAACTCAAGAACTTAGACCGCAGGGAGACAGATAACCCTATTAAAAAATGGGGTTCAGAGCTAAACAAAGAATTCACAGCTGAGGAATGCCGAATGGCTGAGAAACACCTAAAGAAATGTTCAACATCTTTAGTCATAAGGGAAATGCAAATCAAAACAACCCTGAGATTTCACCTCACACCAGTGAGAATGGCTAAGATCAAAAACTCAGGGGACAGCAGATGCTGGCGAGGATGTGGAGAAAGAGGAACACTCCTCCATTGTTGGTGGAATTGCAGACTGGTACAACCATTCTGGAAATCAGTCTGGAGGTTCCTCAGAAAATTGGACATTGAACTGCCTGAGGATCCAGCTATACCTCTCTTGGGCATATACCCAAAAGATGCCTCAACATATAAAAGAGACACGTGCTCCACTATGTTCATCGCAGCCTTATTTATAATAGCCGGAAGGTGGAAAGAACCCAGATGCCCTTCAACAGAGGAATGGATATAGAAAATGTGGTATATCTACACAATGGAATATTACTCAGCTATCAACAACAATGACTTTATGAAATTCGTAGGCAAATGGTTGGAACTGGAAAATATCATCCTGAGTGAGCTAACACAATCACAGAAAGACATACATGGTATGCACTCATTGATAAGTAGCTATTAGCCCAAATGCTTGAATTACCCTAGATGCCTAGAACAAATGAAACTCATGACGGATGATCAAAATGTGAATGCTTCACTCCTTCTTTATCTTTTTTTTTTCAGAGCTGGGGACCGAACCCAGGGCCTTGCGCTTCCTAGGCAAGCGCTCTACCACTGAGCTAAATCCCCAACCCCATCACTCCTTCTTTAAAAGGGGAACAAGAATACCCTTGGCAGGGAATAGAGAGGCAAAGATTAAAACAGAGACTGAAGGAACACCCATTCAGAGCCTGCCCCACATGTGGCCCATACATATACAGCCACCCAATTAGACAAGATGGATGAAGCAAAGAAGTGCAGACCGACAGGAGCCGGATGTAGATCGCTCCTGAGAGACACAGCCAGAATACAGCAAATACAGAGGCGAATGCCAGCAGCAAACCACTGAACTGAGAATAGGACCCCCGTTGAAGGAATCAGAGAAAGAACTGGAAGAGCTTGAAGGGGCTCGAGACCCCATATGCACAACAATGCCAAGCAACCAGAGCTTCCAGGGACTAAGCCACTACCTAAAGACTATACATGGACTGACCCTGGACTCTGACCTCATAGGTAGCAATGAATATCCTAGTAAGAGCACCAGTGGAAGGGGAAGCCCTGGGTCCTGCTAAGACTGAACCCCCAGTGAACTAGACTGTTGGGGGGAGGGTGGCAATGGGGGGAGGGTGGGGAGGGGAATACCCATAAGGAAGGGGAGGGGGGAGGGGGATGTTTGCCCGGAAACCGGGAAAGGGAATAACACTCGAAATGTATAGAAGAAATACTCAAGTTAATAAAAAAAAAGAAAAAGAAAAAAAAAGGATGACTATCTTGTTGCTTTTACTCCCTTGAAAAATGTATTATGGTAATGCACTAATACATACATATATTCTAATATAATATGAGTTTTATATAAATTTAGCAAAAAAAAATTTTTATATGCAATTACATCCCCGTTTCCTTTACTCACTCCACACACACACACACACACACACACACACACACACACACACACCATGTCCCATATTGTGGACAGAATGTTAACTTTTAACAATACACTAAACAGCAAATGCTGGCATTTTTATCATATGACAGCTGGGCTGTCAAAGATTCTCTCCAGACATTTAACCAAGTCATGGGAGGTTGCCTCTCTAATTCTTTAGGATTCCTGGAGCTATTGGGAAGTCTGTTTTAACATGGTAGACCATGAAGCTTTATGCTATTCAGTTCTCTCATAGTTCATGCTAACACATTTATTCATGTTAGGAGCTCACCATTTGAGAAACACTTACCATGTGTCTAAAGTGCTGAGCCTTTGAACCATGAGATGTTCACCCTGACAGTGAAGTGATCCTGAAAACTGAGTTCACACTCATGATCACCACTCATGCTTATATGGTGAACCTCTGTAAATCTATGATGGTCAGAGCTCAGAAGAAATTTCCCTGGTGTGCCTATTTTGTGTTTTGTCATTCATTAGCATTCTAGGAAATGCATACATGAGATCAACGGAAGCTCCTTATTTGGGATCCTCCTAGGCCTCTCTATATATGCCTCTCCCTTTGGTTCTGATTTTTATATTTTGGTATAATAAATCTATAATCCTCATAGAGCATAATCATTAGTTCAGTGGGTCACTGAAGCAACTTATAAATCCTATAGATATCATGGAATTCGCAAAATCTGCAGAGTTGATTATAAATAAAGGCATCCTTGAGAACTACTGAACATAGGGCTTGAGTCTAAACTGAAGACAGTCTTCTGGAGGCATGGCATGAATTTTTAGACTAATTATAATTAGTAAATAAGATAATTTGGTCATGACCTACTAGAAAAGCCAAAGAAACATTTGGGAACAACTGAGGACATACAAGCAAGATCACACATAATTTCAGAAAATCATTATTAAGTTTTCTAAGAGTGATAATGGTATTTGGTACTGAAATATTGACTGAATTTTTACGTAGCAAACTAACCCTCAAATGCCCTATCAAATGAATACATCTGTGCATGCATATGTATATCCATATACAAATTATTAAAATGTTAGCAATCATTGAATATAAATGAGGTAGTTTTATGAGTATTGATACCATTCAGTCAATTTGTTTCAAAATATGCATGATAAGAAGTTGAAAAAGACTTCCAATATGCTAAGCATAGAGGTTCCTCTGGGACATATTGGTCTCCTCAACATCCATTTACAGTGCAGAGGCTGTTCCTAATACAGCAGGCACCAAGGTGGGACACCAAGAATCACTGGAGGAGAAGGTTATGTTTCCTTAAACTTGCTGTTAATGTAGTTCACCCAGTCCAGGATCAACCACCCATTAGAGTCATACAGTACCCATAAAACCTGACACACTAGCCATGGGAACAAAGTTTGGGTATGCTTCCTGGTAGTACAGGTATTGGGAGACATGAGAAGATGCTGATGGAAGAGGACACAAATTACCAGATAAGGCATAAGTACTGAGGGTCAAAGTCACAGTAGCTAACATTATCTCAACCAGTGTGTTGATATTTGCTTAAGAAGATCTTAAATATCCTAAACACACACACACACACACACACACACAGCAACTATGGCAGGTGATAGAGGGTGTTGTCAACCTAATTGTGGTAGCCACTCCATAATACATTTCCACATCAAATCAAGACACTGTAACATGAGTATCCATGATTTATTTGTCAATTATACATCAATGAAGCCAAAGACAGAGAAAAACAGAGAAAGAGGGAAAGAAATGTGTAGAGGGACAACATCAACCAATCCTATTATCAAATAAGACTTTGGAAACCTGGGAATAGGTAGAGAAGTTTATTGCTCCCACATATGCACAGAGAGTCTCCTCTGTAGTCCCTGGTACATGGAAAATTCTCATTATATAAGAAAATGACAAATGATTAAGTAAATTTACACATGTAGCAGTATTATAATATGTATAACCACTGGCTGCGTACCTAAAATTCTGTGGACCTCTCTTTCACATGAAGAACTTTCCAAGCATCTGCGTAGTGGTGGATAACAATGCAATCCCACAGTCAAGGAGAATGTGTGGTTCATAAGTATATTTTTTTCACCTGACAAACCAACTTCTGTTTATCACTGCAAGAGCTATCACTCCAGCCCCATCCAGTATTCTCATGATGATTTATTATAACACATTGTTCATTGTCACTGCTGGGCTCACCTTCATGCCAGAATCTGAAAGGAAGGAAAGAGCATCAGGGTGTTTCCTACAATAATGCTTAAAAAAGAGGAAGCAAGCGTGAGGATGAGGTTAGAATTTATGGAAATCAGATTCAAGAATGTACAAGTCATGTGTTCTCCATCACCCATATCTCACATTTCCCTGGATAACAGGGCTCACAGCACTCAGAGTTCTCCTAGCTTGTTACTTAACTGTTCTTCCAGCACACATCCCAGAGGATACTGTTTCTTCATCCCTAGGTCTTGGTACCAGAGGACAATTGACCCATGATGATATGATGAAAAGTCTCCTCTTATTTTCATGTTTCAATAACCCTTCCTTTTCATTTTACAATGGAATTTTTCAGAGACTGGAAACAAGTTAAAATATCTAGATGACCTACTTATTTCTGTCATCCAGGACTAATAACTTAATAACCTAGATTCCAAGTGTTCTTCTATGAAAACTGAGAATGACCATAGTTATCACTATATATTTCTTACAACAGACATCAGAAAGGATTTGGCAGCATAGTAATAAATTATGAGCTTGTAAATGATTACATAAATATGAAAACATATCAGATTGAGTATAATTTATGAAAAATAACCAGAATCTTGGCATGAATTTTTCTTACAAGGATATAAATAATGGCTGAGGAGGTGGTTAAGACATTAAGAGTGCTTGCTACTTTTCCAGGAAACTTGAGAGTTCTGTTCCCAGCACCCATATTGGTGAGGTCATACCACTTATAATCCCAGCTCCATGGGATCCAACAGTTCATTGTGAGCTTTATGGATTTCCATATATATGTGGCAGACACTCACATAGATACACATATATACACACAAATAAAAGTAAATTAAATTTTATTTTTAAAGATGCAGATGAGACCCATATGCAGCCACCAAACCCAGTCACTATTTCTGATGCCAAGAAGTGCTTGCTGACAGGAGTCAAATATGGATGTCTCCTGAGAGGCTCTGCCAGAGCCTTATAATTACAGATGAGGATGCTTGCAACTAACTATTGGACTGAGCACCAGGATCCCAATGGAGGAGTTGGGGAAAGGACTGAAGGAGCTGAAGGGTTTGCACGCCCATAGGAAGAACAGCAATATCAACCAACCAGACCTTTCAGAGCTCCCAGGGACTAAACCACCAACCAAAGAGTACATATGGAGGGACCCATGGCTCCAGCCGTGTATGTAGCAGAGGACAGCATTTGTCTGGCATCAATAGGAGAAGAAGACCTTGGTCCTATGAAGACTCATTTCTCCAGTGTAGGGTAATGCCAGTGTGTTGAGGTGGGAGTGGATGGGAGGGACTGGGAGCATCTTCATAGAAGGGGGAGGGGGTATGGAGAGGGGAAAAAGGGGGTAACATTTGGAATGTAAATACATAAAATATCCATTAAAATAAATTTTAAAAAAGATGCAGATGAGAAATTGAAACCATAATAAAATACATCTATGGGTAAAGACCTTGCTTGGGTATTTACGATTCTACACTCTTCAAACTCAATTTCCTCATCTCTACTGGGAATATTAGCAATGTGTGTTCCACAGGACTCCTGTAATGAGCACATGGAAGAGTAAAAGGAACTCCATCCCCATCAGTTACACCAGGAGGGAGCTATTCTAGCTTCGTAACCGACAGCTGGAGCACCATCAATTCTCCTCATGATACAGGAGCAAGGACTTCTCTACATAACTCTAGACTCACGTGGCATTCCCATTGTATGGTGTCTGATCGACCCATTGCCATTGTCGATGACCTGGATCTGAAAGTCCTATAAAATAAGCAGCATGAGTATCCAGGATCCTGGGCAGGAAATCCTAAGAAGAAAGAAAGAATCAGCCTTCAGCCTCGATTGAATAATTCTTTTCTGTTACAGAATTTTTATAAGATCTTTTAGAAATGATTTTAATGATACAAAATTATAGGGTCTAATATGATGCAATATGCAAATACACAATAATCAAATCCTACCTCATCTCTTTACGCTTTTAAATATATTTCAAGTTTTAAATTAATATCAATAATTTTAGATTTTAGAGGTACACCATGATATTGTAACTGTGTTTTCTGGTCACACAGAGATTAGAGGACAAATGATTAAGGAATAGAAGAAATCTCCCAGGAGTGTGTGTTTTCGCCCACCTCCCCCCACCCAGGACTGCACTTCTCAGATGATAAGAATACAAAGTCTTCATTCATGTTTTCATGACTCTAGAAACAATTTCTGACCATGATCTGAATGAATCCCCATCTCAAACTGACTCCTCCTCCTTTTTTGACCAACACCATTTTTGACAGTTGTGCATGAGAGACTTTTGCACATTTAATCATTGTCTATTGATAACTTCAGCTATTTCATTTCTCATAGCTGACCATGATTCTCCAGATTTGGTCTTGTTTCCCTGCTTCCTGCTCTGTTGGGCAGCTGGTATTGCTATAGGAATCCTTGGAGTGCAGAAATCACAAACTGATGTTTTGAGCAGAAACATTTCAGGCTTCCCTACAGTCAGTCTAGTGTGCTGCATTTTTGATGCCATGGTTCCCTGGTGTTTAGCTCTACTAAAGATGTACAATGCAAAGGTTAAGTTAACCATTCCTGCTTATCTGTTGGAAAGCCTTCTGCCACAGCACCAACACCACATCAACAAAATTCCCTCTAGTAGAAACGGGCAGATATCAGGCCAGCCCCAGACCCCACTCTCTCCCAGGATGCACCTGCTCTTCCTGGCTGTGGATCACCACCAGATGAGCACCTATGCCGGAGCACTTCTCCTCACTCTCCATCCAAGATTCTACTGAGTCAGTGGAAGGGAAGTAGCAGTTGGAATCAAATGGCTTCCAATCCTTTGGGCAACAGCTCCAGACTTTGTCTTTGGGGGGAAAAAGGAAATGTAAGTGTGATGTAATAACGTCATTTTAAAGTTATTTATGTGCAGACATCACATGGAAGCTGGAACTCCCAGCTTCTCCCGGATGCAGCAGTTCCCCTCAGGTGCCAAGAAACCCAAGTCTACCTTCATTATCACTAATGTCAGAGCCCTTTGTCCTACTGGAGTTGTATCAAAGAAATAGAGTATAAAGAACACCCAGACTCTGCAAGAACCAAAAAGCTCTTATATCACATAAATATATACATGTATGTATATGTATATACATATATATAAACAATAAACAACCAAGGCAGCAAAATTTCAGTTACCAGACATGTATTTTTAGTTAGTGATGATAAAAATGGTAGTCAATCTATCCCAACATGCAAGATAAAAGTATAGGTTAATCTGGAAACTTTATTCATGATAGATGTCTCAAGAAGAAAATAGGAAGATTCTGAAAGTAAGTTCTAAAAATACATAAACCATGAACAAATAAAGATATAAAGAGCTGAATGGAAATTTTATATCTAAAAAATACATTTTAAGTATTCTGGGATTAATTACATCTCCTCTTCAGGCAACAGAGATATCAGTGAGCCCTCAACGGGGAGAAACCTAAATGAAATAGAAAACTGACCTCATGGAAAGATCCTAAATGTCAATAGATCAATGTAATCCCCATCAAAATTTCAACATTCTTCATAAGATGCATGAAATCTCAAAATTCATGCGTAAGCACAAAAGATAGCCAAAGCAATCCTGAGGAAAAAAGAATAACGTTGGATGTATCACCATCCTTGACTACAGATTCTGCTACCAGCACAAAAGCACACATGTCGATTGATGGACAGAAACGGGAACCACAAATACAAATCAACTCGGTCACAGCCACCTGATTTCTTGCCAAAAAAATACATACCAGAGGAAGACAGCCTCTTCAACAAGTTGTACTCAGAAAACAAGGTGCCAACATGCAGGAGGATGAAGCTAGACACCTAGCCATTCTGTATAAAACTGACTCTCAAATAGTCTCAATGGATTAAACACCTCAAGATGTAGGCATAGGACAGACTCTGTGGACAAACCTGAGAGCTTCTGTACAGCGAAGGAGACAGTTGAGTGAAGAGTGAGATCTACCTAGAAAGGCAAGAACCTCCCAACGAGCTTAAATGATGTAAGGAAACAAGTGTTTCCCAAAGGTATCTTGCTGAAGACAATAAACTGTAACTATTTAGGGCCATCGGTGTATTCCAAAAACACCTCACTTACAGATGCCAAAGACAGTAGAGAAACTGCTTACTTGGGACCAAAGTGACCCGAGACAGCCTTAAACACCCCCCTCTCCTAAACCTAAGCAATGTAGCTTCATACATCCACCTTTCCAGCTCTGTTTACTAGTAAAACAAATTCTCTGTTTAAGTCTTGAGAAAATCACACTGCAAACTAACACACTGAAGTGCTGCTCTTGCAGAAAACTAAAGTTCAGTTCCCAGCACCCATGACCCCTGGCTCACAAATGCATATAACTCTAGCTCCAGGGGATCTAACACCCTCTTCTGGCCTCTGCAGGCACTACACTCACACACACACACACACACACACACACACACACGGCCTCAGAGAGACACAAGCATATAACATGGTTAGATGGGGGGGCACCCTCATGTCAGGCAGGAGGTAGAGGGATGGGATGGGGGGTATCCGGGAAAGGGGATAACATTTGAAACATAAATAAAGAAAATATCCAATAAAAGAAAGTAGTAAAAGAAAAGTCGAGTGTCCATGTGCTGCGCACACCCGTGCTCACAGGCACGTGCGCACACACACGCACTTGAACTTGAACATAACTCCATGAGATGCTGACATTCACACCACCAGATTTTCTTCATTTCCCAGGAGCTCCTTTCTGTTGCTAATAAAATTCAGTTCAACCCCATAACGACCCTCCCTGAAACTTCTTTCTTTGTTCAAGCTAGGAAGCTACACATCACAACTATGCCTGATTGGAGACCTCTAAAAAAGACTCCACAGGCAGCTGCATAGTGTGACGTCATATCCCCATAGTGATGGGATGGATCTACCTGAGAATCTAGTTGAAAATGTAAGTTTTACCTTCCAAGAGTGAATCCCATTTTGTACACTCCAATTCAGTATAGTTCAGTTCCTTCATAATTGTTTTTTCTTCCAGAAGCTGAGAATATTTTTTAAACAGAACTGTAAAATACAATAAAAACCATTCATTTTCCTGGTAGTACCATGACTACACTCCTTCCTTTTTACTTTCTTGCATTCTTTATAGAAACAAAATCTATAAATGCCCAATTACCTGAATAGTTTAGAGCCTGTCTAGGAATACTCTCCATCACCATAAGCTGAGGGTGGCTGTAGTCCCAGCACTTGGGAATTAGAAGAAAGATCAGAAGTTTTGGGTCATTCTTAACTATAGAGGTTAGTATGGTTAGTTATTAGCCTGGTTGGATGGTTGCTTGTCTTAGATTAGTTGGTTGATTGGTTGGTTGGTTGGTTGGTTGGTTAGTTGGTTAATTAATTGGTTAGTTAATGCCTAGCCTAGGCTGTATGAGACCCTACCACACACAAAAAAAATCCCATCACACTATAGTCAATAAAACCCTACTCCTATTAGACCATAGATATCTCCAGGAAGAGCTGAAAGGAAGGGACAGACCCTTCATCCTGGGTATTCATCAATATTAAATGGACAGCACACTGAAGGACTACATCTTAGATGATAAATTCTTTTTAAGTATGGGCATAACCCAGAAAAGGTGAGGGAGAAATGAGCTGAGATTAATTCTTAGGTTTCCCAAGAATGAGAGTTATAAAAGAACCTGACAATGATCGAAAGGATTTTGTGTTCTCTTTTTTTCCTTTCCCTCCCTCTACCCCAGCTAGCTCTTCATTCTCAGTGTCTTCACATTGTCACAGAGTTCCTAACCTGAAACTGACTTATCATTCCTGGAGAAATGGAATTTTATCTCCCACTCGTTCCTTGAGTTGCCCACCATATTCTGGCTTTTACTTTTGCTAATTTACCAAACTAGTCTTGAAATGGACCGTCAGTGACTCCTCCTGTACACTAGTCAGACCTCTCCCAGAAGGACTTCCCAAATTTACCCAAGTCTGGTTGTTTCCTCCTTAATTCTTGGGAGATGGTAGCTCCCTCCAGTTTTGCCTGCTGCTTGCTGCTGCTTCCTATGCTCATTCCTAAGTGTTTCCTTCTCAACTCGTCTCTCTTAAAATGGGATGCTACACCCAATTCCATCTGTGTTTATTTCTCCTTCAAATTCTTCTTCCTTAGTGATATTGCATTTGCATCTTCCTGGGTTGGTGGGATTGGGGGTTGGGAGTGGAGGGTTTGGGGAGAGATTTGTTTATTTGTTTTGTTAGTCTGTTTTTGTTATTTGCTGCCTATAAGCAAAGGTCTTCTCAAAAATATTCCTCTTTCCTAAAATATGTTAATATGTGCCCAACTGAATCTGAGCCTCTGAGATGATCATAAACAAAACCAAAGTCATATTTCAACCCAAAACTGTTGCTCATCTTATTCCTCTTCAAATAACTTCATGACTGCTGGCTTTATGGGAATATTAAAGTCATGTGCTGTTTCTCTGTGTCCCCTAGTTCCAAGCTATCAATATTAACCAAAACTTTACCCACCTTTAGGTTCAAGTTACCTCCTCGCCTTTGCATCACTAGCATGACCCTTAGATCAAACCTCCATCACTTCTCAAATAGATTCTCAGTGAGTCTTATAATTTCCCCTTCCCTTCATTTTTACACCTCTGCAATAGCACACTTCTATAATTCAATTTTATATGTTACTCATTTCCTACTTCAGCGTCTTCAGTGGTTCTCCGTGTCTGTGGCATATTGGGAAAGTGGGCACACTTTCTAACCTTTCCTATACCCACATCCACTTGGATTATGTCTTTGCAGTTCCATACTCAAGAAACTGGGTCTGTTTTATTTCTCTATCACCTGACTTGAGCTGGGCTGCTTGTAACTGATGCACGACTCCATGAGAATGCATATGTTCACCTAGGACCATGAGAAGAATCTCCCAAGACAGATAAGTCTTGGTGAAGCCACAGAGCAGGAATTATATTAATAGTTCAATTTACCTACTAAACTTTAGGATATGTAATGACTCAGCAACAGCTACAGATAGATAGATAGATAGATAGATAGATAGATAGATAGATAGATAGATAGATAGATAGATAGATAGATAGACATATGATAAAATAAATGACAATTATTTTATAATATGAGTCCAGATTTGTCTGCCCCTGACCATTTCATTTCTTAGTTCTCCATGAAGAACTATATACATTTCAGTAATGCAGGCCTATATTTACCCATATCTCCCATGCTCCCATATGTCTATACCAGTGCCAGCACACAGAGGTCTAGATGTCATCTCCTCCTGGCTTTTCTTAGCCCCAGAGTTTACTTATTACTTCTTACCTAAATTTCTTGAGACTGGAGGCTGTAGCTATTTCTAGACTCTCTGACATGATGCCCAATACATAGTAAATGAATATTACTAATTGTTGAATGCTAAATATAATGCCTACATAGAATACAGTTTATGGTTTTTAATTTTTGATGAATGTGAAAGCTAATCTACAGAGAAATCCACTGTTTTCTAAATTAGCTTTCAGGTCTCACACAGTCTGGGATGGAAAAAAAATTATATAATTGAAAGGAGCTCCACTGGAGCTCTATCCCTGGAATAGCCTGGTCCATGACTTCTCATCCCCTACTCATTCTAAAAGATGAGCATCTGGGTGTCCAGTGGGGCTGACTTCTAAATACTACTGAGGAAACACAGACTCATCCTCAGTACTGAAATCTAACATAGATGCTCCAGGACATGCTTCTCTAACCAGAATGAACCAGAATTGGTTCCATCATTTTTACAGAAGAGTAATTCTGAAACAGATCAAAATTCACAATATTATCTATAGCCCCAGAATAAGTTTCTTTTCCAGGTTTCCGGGTAGCTGTCTGTCTAATGGGTGCCATCTCTTTTCTTTGCTTACTTGCTCCACTGCATACTTACTGATCAGAGCACTGGAGAATAAGATTGTCAACAGCAGGAAATAGATTATGAGTGAGGTAAAGAGGACCTTGGAGAACTTGTGGCAACTTTTCTGAGACTTGCTCTTCTTTGGGGGATCTGAAAGACAAACAAAATTCATTTCTTGAGTTCTGTTATTTCCTCTTCCTTCTCCTATTCTGTTCCTGTACCTGATAAACACTAATAATGTAATGTTTGAAATAAGAAAATGTAAATATGAAACAATCAGGTTAATTATGGAAACATTCCAAAATATAAAATAATTCATTCCTGACATTGAGAATAATTGTTGCCAATATTTTGATATTCATCTTCCAACAAGTTTAAAGCTCTCACACATAAATGTATATTTTCTAGAATTGGCACATCATAAATACTGATTTGTGACTATCATTTTCTTTGACATTAAATTATATTTTTTTCCTTTATGATTTTTTATCTTATTTTTGAGACAGGGACTTGGTATGTACTCAAGGTAGACCATGAATTCATTATGTAGTCCAAGCTGGCCTCAAACTTATAGCAAACCCCCATTTCAGCCTCCTGAGTTTTGCTATTACAGGGCAATACATCCAACTTTTTTTAATATCATCATGTCTTCTTTATCAGTTTTGTAATGACTGCAGAGTATTTCATTATATACTTGTAAAGTCTTCCCTTTTGTTTCCAACTTCAAAATCTGTGATAGTCAAGAAGTCTTTGCATACCTTTGCATACCTTTATGGTAAAAATCGCTGCATTTTTTGGTCACTACTTCTAAAAGACTTATGATACTTTCCAACCATGTGTAAGGTCCTGTGTTCTGTCTCCATCACTGGGATGAGAAGAGTGAAAGGACCCAACACTTAGATGCCAAACAAATTATGCTATGTTATCAAATAGAGAGCGGGAATTACTATACTGTGGCCTAACTTTTGAAACAATATGGTACACATATTTATGTGTATTTATATGTAGAAAAGATACAATATATACATATGGCATTATTTTTCTCTAGATGATAAAATAAAGACACTTCCTCTTTTACCGTGATCTTTCACGTCTGTCTACAAGCAACGCACTTGGCTGAGGCTCCAGGGACCCGCAGACACGGCAGCATCCAAGACCATCTGTCTTTGTCCTTTACTCAAACACTAACTGGGAGCAGCAGAAAATGCTTTCTTACCTGGCCGAAAGTCTGTGTCGATGTCTGAGGAGTCATATTTATTTTTGAAGTTCGTGTTAATATAAATGTTTTCTGAAAACATGTTGAGAAGAAATTTTCCCCTGCCCTCAGAAGATGTGTGTCATCCCGTCTTTCATACTGAACAGGAAACAAATGTAACAGCAAAGTATCCCGATACCGACTGGAGCTGAGAGGCAGTAAAAGACAGCTGTCCTCAGCTTGCAGCACGAGATCTACTCTCCTGACCTGCCAAGAGATTATCGCAGACCGAAAATGCACCCAGTCCAATCGTACAATTACAGCGATACCAAGAACTCAGTGGGGGGAGAAGAAAACAGGAAGGAATGGAAAAAAGAGGAAGCAGTCCATTAGAGAAGTCAAATTCTTTACAGAGATTCTGACACTAACCCTGAGCCAACATCCACAGTAAAGCCTCCCTTCCCCAGCGTGTGCTAATTTCTACTCCTGATCTCCGCAGCTGCCAGTTGGCCTTCCTGGGGCTCTAACACCATACTCAAGACCCTGCCATGAACAGAAGCATTCTTCATCCCAAAGGCACCTAGTACACACCCTAGACTGTGGCACCACATGGGGACAGTGTCTCTTCACCCGGCTCGGTCTCTGGAACCTGCGCCAGGTCTACTTTATGCATGGACACTCTTTAACCTGCCTGGGTTCTGAAAGCCCATTTCCTTCGCATCCACCAAGGATTCTCTCTTTATCTTAAAAGAGAGTTTCCAGCCTGTGTTCTCCATTCCCACACCCTGTGCCTCCCCTGACTCCTGAGACCCATGCCTGATTTACCCTCTGTGAAGGAAGGTCCAGTCATCCGGCTTAGTCTTCAAATCTCAGCCTGACTTGGAGCCAACACTCTGCACGGTGCGCATGCTCACCTCCTCCAAATGCCGAGGTATCACCCCACGCTGCCCTCCTTGAGGTCTCTCTGCTCACTCGTTTGGGGTTCTAACTTCCTGTGAGAAGTGCTGTCAAGCGTGAATGCCTGCCTTACACTACTTGAGTTCGGACTCTGCACCTGCCCACTGTCAGACACGCTCTCTCTCTCTCAGGCTGTATTTGTGGACACACTCCCCAGTCCAGACACTTTCCCATCAGCGGGCTGATATTCACCTCCCTGCTTGGGCTTCAGCTCAACCGCCAAGCCAGCCCTCTACACAGTCAGATCCTTGCCATCCTACTATGGACACCTACCCTGACTGAAATTGAATTATTTAATAAGAGAAAATAGCATTTTTAAAGAATAAAAGAAGGAGGGGTTGGGGATTTAGCTCAGTGGTAGAGCGCTTGCCTAGGAAGCGCAAGGCCCTGAGTTCAGTCCCCAGCTCCGGAAAAAAAAAAAAAAAAAAAAGAATAAACGAAGGGCAAGAGAATTCGTAGTTTTCCATAGGAGGTTCAGGGATGCAGTGATTCATAAGCACACATCCTTCTGCCTATAATCGTTCATTCCCAGAGCCTCTACCATTCAAACTTTATGCAAAAGTGAGTTCTAAAGTTGCCGGTATCTCCCTAGGGGGGGAAATAATCACATTGTGAACAAACTATGCTATGTCCTCCACAGTCCCAGTACCCGTTTACAACATCAAGCACTTACTTCTCAATCACATTTCATTTGTACTTAGGATCTGCCCGAGACTGACTCTAATGCTGCTTGGGTCCTCTCCATGTGCTTCCTCATTCTGGAGCCAAGACCACTGAGCGGCTGAGGATACATCATAATCCTCTATTTTAATATGGTGGTCAGGGCCAGTGGTCTAGTTTGACAAGCATCTTCTCCCTACAAACCTGATGTTTGCTACCGGGCCTGACAACCTGAGTTCAACCCCTAGATCTCACATGGTGACAGAGAACCATCTCTTGCACATTGTCCTAACTTCCATGTTCCTCTACACACACACACACACACACACACACACACACACACACACACACTAAATAAACAAATATAATGCAGTGGTCATTATAAAGTTGTAACATTGGTCAATGACAGCCACTTGCACAAGCCTATGAATTAGGTAGAGAGACTACCTACACTGTAAGTGCTACAAGGAACATGTCAAGAACACCAAAGTTTAATTCTCCCACAGAGAATTAGGCAAAGATTTTGATCAGGTATGCAAACTACTTCCCATCTCTTTACATTATCTAGCTAAAGGATCTCTAGCTTCATCCTCAAAAGTGAGGCATAAGCAGCAAAGGAAGCAATTAGCAGAGTGAAGAGAGAGTTTCCAGAAGGAAAGTTTAGACCTTAGGAAAGCATCTTTCCCGACTGCACATCCAACAGGACTAGGAATGGGACAGAGAGTTCTCAAGGGAAGAAATGTGGATAGCCAAGAGACACCTAAAAATGTGTTCAAAAATACTTAGCCATAAGAGAAATGAAATTTTAAACATTTTTGCGATGTCATCTCACACCAATCAAAATGGATTCTATCAAAAAAACATGAATGCAGGTGCGGATGCAGAGAAAGAAGATCTTCCACACTGTTAGTTAAAGCGTGACCCTGTAGTCGCTATGGAAATCAGTATGGAGCTTCTTCCAACAGGTGGAAGTAGGGTTGCCCTACAGCCTGACTATACCACTTCCGTGTAGAAATCCAAAGGACCCTCAATCACCATGCCACAGAGACGCTTGCACAGCTGCATCTACTGCTGTGCTATTAGCAATAAACTATTCAGCCTAGATACCCATCCACACGTGAAGAAAGAAAGAGTGGCAGCTATACTAATGGAATTTTAACCCAACTGTAAAGAACAAAGTCATGGCATCAGCAAGAAAATGGATAGACCCAGATATCATTACATTAAACAAAATAAACAAGACCAAAATAAGATGTTAGTGGTGCGTCTTAATTTACTTATTTCTTGTCTGTTCTGTTATTTTGCTTTTTACCTGTACAAGAAGGAATTTGTCTGGCCTTTTTTTTCACAGTCCCTACTGAGTAGCCTCTAACTTTTTGGAATTTCCTGAGTGGCATTAGTACTTTGTTGTTTCTCCCGGGTGCTTAGAAAGTTTATGATAATGAGATGATTGGGCAGAAGTATGGGGGTTGGAGGGGTCTTCGGAAACACTAACCTTGTGATTAGAGTGCTCGTCCTTTGACTTATCTGTCCAGGGAGAGAAAAGGGATACAAGAAGATGAGTTCGACCTCATGCCTTAGCACACATATGGTGACCCCCATCTCTCCCCATCTACAGAAATCAACTCAAAATGATCAGATACTTACATGTAAGCCATAAAACAGCGGAGGGGGGAGCATATATGAGCTATAAAGAAGAATGAACTTGGGGCAGGTGAGATGACTCAGCAGGTAAATGTGCTTGTTAACAAGCCTGGTAGCCCAAGCTTAATCTGCAGGGCTCAAGCGCCACAGGGAAATAACCGATTCCCCTGTGCAAGTTGTCTTCTGACCACCTGTGTTGAGTAAGACTTTTTGATTTAACAGGAGCTACGGCTCTTAGGGAAAACAAAATCTTCCCTCGCAGCTAACATTTGCCAATATCTCTGCAGCTAAGGGTGAATTTCATGCCCAACCCCCATGCCCACGCTGAGATTTGGAATGATTTGTTTGTGCATTTTGTAGCAACCACTGAGTCCATATCTGCAGATGCCCTGCTGCCTCCAAAGGACTCTGCTTCCTTAGGACTATCCATCACCTTTGGCTCTTAAACGTTCTGTTTCCTCTTCTGCAATGTTTCCTGAGCTGCGTGGGGAGGGGAGTTGTGGCATATACGTTCCATCTAGGACTGAGCATTCTGTAGTCTCTTATTCTCTACATTTTGGGCAATTGTGGGTCTCTGGGTTAATCACCATCCACTGCAAATTGCAGCTTCTCAGGGGAGAGTTGAGAGATGCACTGGTCTTTGGATTCAATCCTAAGTCTTTAACAGTCAATTTAATACTATATCCCTTAGCTAAATAATAGTAATAGATTCTTCCCTGTGACCTGTGTCTGATAATGGTGTCAGGTATGTGTCTCGTCTTATGAAGCAAGACTTAAATCTAATCAGAAAGTTATTGATTACTGCCATGATGTTGTAGCCACTATTGCACCAGTGGGCATGTGTTGCCAGATCAGTCATAAGTGCAGTTCTCAGGGTTGCTAGCTGGAGAAGACTGATGGTTACTTTCTTCTCCAATAGCTCACAGAGCACCTTCCAGCACTGTGAAAGCTAGACAGTAAGGATGATGCTCCTAGGTCAATACCAGCTTGATTTTTCCAAGTCCTATGACTCAAATATGTGGTCGGCAGCAATACAGTCATATCATGAAATCTTGGAGCATCACTCGCAATAGCTAAGTAAGGAAACCAACCTACTTGTCCAACAGCAGAAGGATGGATAAAGAAAATGTGGTAGGGGCTCGAGACCCCATATGAACAACAATGCCAACCAACCAGAGCTTCCAGGGAGTAAGCCACTACCAAAAGACTATACACGGACTGACCCTGGGCTCCAACCTCATAGGTAGCAATGAATATCCTAGTAAGAGCACCAGTGGAAGGGGAAGCCCTTGGTCCTGCTAAGACTGAACCCCCAGTGAACGTGATTGTTGGGGGGAGGGTGATAATGGGGGGAGGATGGGGAGGGGAACACCCATATAGAAGGGGAGGGGGAGGAGTTAGGGGGAGTTGGCCTAGAAACCAGGAAAGGGAATAACAATCGAAATGTAAATAAGAAATACTCAAGTTAATAAAGAAAAAGAAAAGAAAAAAAACTTTCTGAGCTGAAGAATATCAAGTGGCCGAAAAGCACCTAAAGAAATGTTCAATATCCTTAGTCATCAGGGAAATGCAAATCAAAAGAAACCTGAAATTCTACCTCATGTCAGTCAGAGTGGCTAATAAAAATCTCAGGTGACAGCACATGCTGGCGAGGATGTGGAGAAAGAGAAACACTCCTCTTCTGTTGGAGGGATTGCAAACTGGTACAACCACTCTGGAAATCAGTCTGGAGTTTCCTCAGAAAATTGGACACTCCACTACCTGAGGACCCAGTTATACCTCTCCTGGGCATATACCCAAATGATGCTCCAACATACAACAAAGACACATGCTCCACTATGTTCATAGCAGCCTTAATTATAATAGCTAGAAGCTGGAAAGAATCCAGATGCCCTTCAACAGAGGAATGGATTCAAAAACTGTGGTACATCTACACAATGGAATACTACTTAGCTATCAAAAACAATAACTTCATGAAATTCATAGGCAAATGGAATGAACTAGAAAAGATCATCCTGAGTGTGGTAACCCAATCACAGAAAAAATACACTTGGAATGAACTCATTGATAAATGGATATTAGCGCAAAAGCTTAAATTCCCCAAGATGCAATCCACAGACTACAGGAAGTTCAAGAAGAAGGATGACCAAAATGCAGATGCTTCCACTCCTTCTTAAAAGGGGGAACAAAAATATCCATATGAGGGGGACATGGAGGCAAGCTTTAGAGCAGAGACTGAAGGAACAGCCATTCAGAGCCTGCCCCACATGTGGCATATATATATATATATATCTCCACCAAAACTAGTTAAGATTGATGAAGCTAAAAGTACATGCTGCAAGGGACCAGATATAGATCTCTCCTGAGAGACACATCCAGAGCATGTCAAATACAGAGGTGAATGCTAGGAGCAAACCACTCAACTGAGAACTGGACCCCCTTTGAGGGAATTAGAGGAAGGATTGAAAGAGCTGAAGGGGCTTGCAACCCCATAAGAACAACAATGCCAACCAATCAGAGTGTCCGGGGACTAAACCACTACCCAATGACTATATACATGGACTGACCCTGGGCTCCAACTGCATATGTAGTAGAGAATAGCCTTGTTGGTGCACTAGTGGAAGGGGAAGCCTTTCCTCTTGCCAAGGTTGAACTCCCAGTACAGGAGAATGGGGGAGGGGTACTAAGGGGTGTGGGTGTGTGGGCAAACATTCGTATGAGGGAAGGGGTTGTCATGGGTGCTTATGGACAGTAAATTGGGGAACAGAATAACCTTTGAAATGTAAATAAAGAAATATATATATAAAACATTTTTTTAAAAAAAGAAAATGTGGTATATGTGTATAAGGGAATGTTTCAGTCATGAAAAGGACAAAGTTGTGTCATTTGCAGGAAAATGCATGCTAGTGGAGATAATTACGCTAAGTGGATTTAGTCAGTTTCACAGTGAAATACAGCAAATGTTTCTCATTTGTGATGCCTAAATTTCAGACAGATGAATAAACTCTGGTTGCACACATGGCATGAAAATAGAGAGATCGGGGTTGGGGATTTAGCTCAGTGGTAGAGCGCTTGCCTAGCAAGCGCAAGGCCCTAGGTTCGGTCCCCAGCTCCGAAAAAAAGAAAAAAAAAAAGAAAATAGAGAGATCATCGAGTGGGAAGAGGGATGGAGGGACCATAGGCAAGAGAAAGGACCGACTTAGGGAGTATGGTGGGAAATGAGCTCAGTGTGCACGATACGGGTATATGAAAGCATCCCATGTAATTGTACCATGTTCAATGAATACTACCTTTTAAAAATAATAAAGTAAAACTAAGAAAATAATCTGAAGAGTAAATGACTGCAATGGCTTATAGTGTTTGGGAGTCTATAAGACTTACAATGCCAGATGAAGTAATCCATTCCTGCCTGGTGCTGGGGGTTTATGTGCTACCCTCTGTGTCTAGCTGGGACGTTGCTTCCTTATTGTAGGATAACTCCATTTGTGTGTGTGTGTGTGTGTGTGTGTGTGTGTGTGTGTGTGTTTTAGAAATCTTATAAAGTAATATGTTTCCATATGACTTTTTCAAAAGGTCTTTAGTGTTATTTATCCATCATTTAATGTATGAGTCATATAATGTATTACTTCATTTACCCTACCCTCCTCTCCTGGGCCACAGTATAATCCTTCATGTTCCATTATTCTCTTTTAATCCTTTATATCACTGCATTCTATCACCCTGACTTTGAAAGACCATCCTCATACTCTTTAGTAATTTCCTAAACTCTATGGGTGTTACAAATAAAACACATATCTGATTATTCAACGCTAATATCCACAACTGAGAAAATATGTGTAACATTTCTCTTTCTGGGTCTGAATTAATTCATTCAGAATGATTGTTTCCAGTTCCATTCATTTACCTACAAATTTCATTTTCTTTATAGTTGAAGACTATTTCGTTGTGTAAATATATTATTATGTTCATTATTCATACATCAGCTGATGGACATAAAGGCTTTTCATCTCCTGGCTACTGTGAGTTGAGCATCAGTGAACACAGATGAGCAAGTGTCTCTAGATTAAGATATGGAGTCCTTTGGGTAAATGCCCAGTAGACGTATGACTTGATCATGTGGTGGGTAGTATTTTTAGCTTTCTGAGGAACCTCCACACTGACATTTACAGTCATTACTTCAGTTTGCACTCCCACTGGCAATAAATAAATGTTCCTCTTTTCCCACATCCAACCCAGAACTTGTTGCTGCTTGGTTGTAGCAGCAGCAATAAAAGCAGATGATGAACACAGATATCCTTCAACAGAGGAATGGGTACAGAAAATGTGGCACATCTACACAATGCAATACTACTCAGCTATTAAAAACAATGACTTCCAGAAATTCTTAGGCAAATGGATGGAACTAGAAAATATCATCGTGAGTGAGGTAATCCAGTCACAAAAGAAGACACGTGGTATGCACTCACTGATAAGTGGATATTAGCCCAAAAGCTCAGAATACCCAAGATACAATTTACAGAACACATGAACCTCAAGAAGAGGATGCTTCAGTCTTTCTTAGAAGGGGGAACAAAATACTCACAGGATGAAAAAAAGAGACAAAGTGTAGAGCAGAGACTGAAGGTGGGGCCATCCAGAGACTGCCCCACCTGGGGGATGCATCCCATATGCATACAGCCACCAAATCCACACAATATGGCTGATGCCAAGAAGTGCATATGTTACAGTAACCTCTCCAACCCAAATACGCCCAAGAAAAGAAAACACAACTGGATTAATATGAGTACAAGCTCATGCGTAGATTGGGCATATCTACCACTTCACTATCCTATTCCCCAGCTCTAAAATCCCTCATCACTTGCGGTTTTTTCCATGCCATGTCTTCAGCTACAACCTCCTCCTTCCTCTCTGACCCCTTCTCTCTCCTCCCCCCCTCCAACTTCCCTTCCCCTGACCAAATCGCAGGTTGTCGCCTTTATTCTACAAATTAAATGGGAGAAGGTTCTGAGTCCTGAGTACATGGCTAGGCAGCCATCCTCCAGGGCAAACCACAACATGCATGCTGACAGGAGCCTGACAGAGCTGTCTCATGAGAGGCTCTGCCACAGCCTGATAAATATAGAGCTGGATGTTTGCAGCCAACATTGGACTGAGGACAGGGTCATCAATGGAGTAATTAGAGAAAAGACTGTGTGAGATGGTGTCTCGGGGTTGTTTTGATTTTCATTACCCTGATGCCTAAGAATGTTGAACTTTTTTTTTCAATTTTTTTCATGTTTATTAACTTGGGTATTTCTTATTTACATTTCGATTGTTATTCCCTTTCCCGGATTCCGGGCCAACATCCCTCTAGCCCCTCCCCCTCCCCTTCTATATGGGTGTTCCCCTCCCCATCCTCTCCCCATTACCACCCTCCCCCCAACAATCACGATCATGGAAAGTTCAGTCTTTGGAGGACAAAGGGCTTCCCTTTCCACTGGCGCTCTTACTAGGCTATTCATTGCTACCTATGCGGTTGGAACCCAGGGTAAGTCCGTGTATAGTCTTTGGGTAGTGGCTTACTCCCTGGAAGCTCTGGTTGATTGGCATTGTTGCTCATATGAGGACTCAAGCCCCTTCAATCTCTTTCAGTCCTTTCTCTAATTCCTTAAACGGGGGTCCCATTCTCAGTTCAATGGTTTAATGATGGAATTCGCCTATGTATTTGCTTTATTCTGGCTGTGTCTCTCAGGAGAAATCTACATCCAGTTCGTGTAAGACTGCACTTCTTTGCTTCATCCATCTTATCTACTTTGGTGGCTGTATATGTGTAGGCCACATGTGGGGCAGGGTATGAATGGGTGTTCCTTTTACCTCTGTTCTAAAGTTAGCCTCCCTATTCCCTCCAAAGGGTATTCTTGTTCCCCTTTTAAAGAATGAGGGAAGAATTCGCATTTTGGTCATCCTTCTTGAGTTTCATGTACTCTGTGCGTCTAGAATAATTCGAGCATTTGGACTAATATGGATATAATAGGGATAGTGATTCCCCCAGAACTCCTTTTATTGTTGAGGATAGTTTTAGCTATCCTGGGTTTTTTGTTATTCCAGATGAATTTGGAAAGTGTTTGGTCTGACTCTCTGAAGAATTGGATTGGTATTTTGATGGGGATTGCATTGAATCTGTAGATTGCTTTTCGTAAAATGGCCATTTTTACTATATTAATTCTGCCAATCCATGAGCATGGGAGAACTTTCCATCTTCTGAGATCTTCTTCAATTTCTTTCTTCAGAGGCTTTAAGTCCTTATGAGATTCCACCTCACACCAGTCAGAATGGCTAAAATAAAAAACTCCGGTGACAGCAGATGCTGGTGAGGATGTGGAGAAAGAGGAACACTCCTCCATTGTTGGTGGGATTGCAGACTGGTACAACCATTCTGGAAATCAGTCTGGAGGTTACTCAGAAAATTGGACAATGAACTACCTGAGGGCCCACCTATATATCTCTTGGGCATATACCCAAAAGATGCCCCAACATATAACAAAGACACATGCTCCACTATGTTCATCACAGACTTATTTATAATAACCAGAAGCTGGAAAGAACCCAGATGCCTTTCAACAGAGGAATAGATACAGAAAATGCAGTACATCTACACAATGGAATATTTTTCAGCTATCAAAAACAATGACTTTATGAAATTCATAGGCAAATGGATGGAACTGGAAAATATCATTCTGAGTGAGGTAACCCAATCACAGAAAAGCACACATGGTATGCACTCATTAATAAGTGGCTATTAGCCCAAATGATCGAATTACCCTAGATGCAGAGAACACGTGAAGTTTGAGAAGGATGACGAAAATGCGAATGCTTCATTCCTTCTTTAAAAGGTGAACAAGAATACCCTTGGGAGGGAATAGGGAGTCAAAGTTTAGAACAGAGGCTAAAGGAATGCCCATTCAGAGCCTGCCCCACATGTGGCCCATACATACACAGCCACTAAACTAGATGAGATGGATGAAGCAAAGAAGTGCAGGACACTGTTGTTAGGACAAAATGGCAACCAACAGATTGGGAAAAGACCTTTACCAACTCAACAACTGATAGAGGGCTTATATCCAAAATATACAAAGAATTAACGAATTAGACTGCACGGAGACAACCCATTAAAAATGGGGTTCAGAGCTAAACAAAGAATTCACAGCTGAGGAATGTCGAATGGCTGAGAAGCATCTAAAGAAATGTTGAAGAATACAAGAGATAGAAGAGAGAATCTCAGTAGCAGAAGATTCCATAGAAATCACTGACACAACAGTCAAAGAAAATGTAAAATGGAAAAACATACAGGTCCGAAAACGTACAGGAAATCTAGGACTCAAAGAGATCAAACCTAAGGATAACAGGTATAGAAGAGTGTGAAGACTGCCAGCTCAAGGACCAGTAAATATCTTCAACAAAATCAGAGAAGAAAACTTCCCTAACCTAAAGAAAGAGATGCCCATAAACATACAAGAAGTCTACAGAACTCGAAATAGCTTGGGCCAGAAAAGAAAATCCTCCTGTCACATAATAGTCAAAACACCAAATGCACAAAATAAAGAAAGAATATTAAAAGCAGTAAGGGAAAAAGGTCAAGTAACATATAAAGGCAGACCTATCAGAATCACACCAGACTTTTTGCCAGAGACTATGAAAACCAGAAGATCCTGAACAGATGTCATACAGACCCTAAGAGAACACAAATGCCAGCCAAGATTACTGTATCCTGCAAAACTCTCAATGAACATAGATGAAGAAACCAAGATATTCCATGACAAAACCAAATTTACACAATATCTTTCTATAAATCCAGTGCTACAAAGGATAATAAATGGTAAAGCCCAACATAAGGAGGCAAGCTACACCCTAGAAAAAGCAAGAAACTAATCATCTTGGGAACAAAACAAAGAGAAAAGCACACAAACATAATCTCACATCCAAATATGAATATAACAGGAAGCAACAATCACTACTCCTTAATATCTCTCAACATCAACGGTCTCAACTCCCCAATAAAAGGACATAGATTAACAAACTGGATATGCAACGAGGACCCTGCATTCTGCTGCCTACAGGAAACACACCTCAGAGACAAAGACAGACACTACCTCAGAGTGAAAGGCTGGAAAACAACTTTCCAAGCAAATGGCTGAAGAAGAAAGCTGGAGTAGCCATTCTAATATGAAATAAAATCGATTTTCAACTAAAAGTCATCAAAAAAGATAAGGAAGGACACTTCATGTTCATCAAAGGGAAAATCCACCAAGATGAACTCTCAATCTTAAATATCTATGCTCCAAATACAAGGGCAGCTACATACATAAAAGAAACCCTACTAAAGCTCAAAACACACATTGCACCTCAAACAATAATAGTAGGAGATTTCAACACCCCACTCTCATCAATGGACAGATCATGGAAACAGAAATTAAATAGAGACATAGACAGACTAAGAGAAATCATGAACCAAAAGGACTTAACAGATATTTATAGAACATTCTATCCTAAAACAAAAGGATATACCTTCTTCTGAGCTCCTCATGGTACTTTCTCCAAAAGTGACCATATAATTGGTCATAAAACAGGCCTCAACAGGTACAGAAAGATAGAAATAATCCTATGTGTCCTATCAGACCACCACGGCCTAAAGCTGGACTTCAAGAATAATAAGGGAAGAACACCCACATATACATGGAAGTTGAACAATGCTCTACAAAATGATAACCTGGTCAAGGAAGAAATAAAGAAAGAAATTAAAGACTTCTTAGAATTTACATGAAAATGAAGGTAAAACATACCCAAACTGATGGGACACAATGAAAGCTGTGCTAAGAAGAAAACTCATAGCTCTCAGTGCCTGCAGAAAGAAACAGGAGAAGGCATGTTTCAGCAGCTTGACAGCATACCTAAAAGCTCTAGAACAAAAAGAAGCAAATACACCCAGGAGGAGTAGAAGGCAGGAAATAATCAAACTCAGAGCTGAAATCAGCCAAGTAGAAACAAAAAGGGCCATAGAAAGTATCAACAGAACCAAAAGTTGGTTCTTTGACAAAATCTACAATATAGATAAACCCTTAGTGAGACTAACGAGAGGACACAGAGAGTGTGTCTAAATTAACAAAATCAGAAATGAAAAGGGAGACATAACTACAGATTCAGAGGAAATTAAAAAAATATCAGATCCTACTACAAAAGCCTACATTCAACAAAACTTCAAAATCTACAGGAAATGGACAAATTCCTAGAGTGATACCAGGTCCCAAAGTTAAATCAGGACCAGATAAACCATTTAAACAACCCCATAACTCCTAAGGAAATAGAAGCAGTCATTAAAGGTGTCCCAACCAAAAAGAGCCCAGGTCCAGACGGGTTCAGTGCAGAATTCTATTAGACCTTCATAGAAGAACTCATACCAATACTATCCAAACTATTCCACAAAATTGAAACAGATGGAGCACTACCGAATTCCTTCTATGAAGCCACAATTACTCTTATACCTAAACCAAACAAATACCCAACAAAGAAAGAATACTTCAGACCAATTTCCCTTATGAATATTGATGCAAAAATACTCAATAAAATTCTGGCAAACCGAATCCAAGAGCAAATCAAAAAGTCATCCATCAGGATAAAGTTGGCTTCATGGCAGGCATGCAGGGATGGTTTAATATAAGGAAAACCATCAACGTAGTCCATTATATAAGCAAACTGAAAGAACAAAACCACACGATCATTTCATTAGATGCTGAGAAAGCATTTGACAAAATACAACACCCCTTCATGATAAAAGTCCTGGAAAGAATAGGAATTCAAGGCCCATACCTAAACATAGTAAAAGCCATATACAGCAAACCAGTAGCTAGCATTAAACTAAATGGAGAGAAACTTGAAGCAATCTCACTAAAATCAGGGACTAGTCAAGGTTGCCCACTCTCTCCCTACTTATTCAATATAGTTTTGAATTCTAGCCTGAGCAATCAGAGAACAAAAGGAGATCAAAAGGATCCAGATTATAAAAGAAGAAGTCGACCGCCAGAACCTGAAAGAAACAGACCGGATAAACAGTTCTCTGCACCCAAATCCCGTGGGAGGGAGAGCTAAACCTTCAGAGAGGCAGACAAGCCTGGGAAACCAGAAGAGACTGCTCCCTGCACACACATCTCGGACGCCGGAGGAAAAAGCCAAAGACCATCTGGAACCCTGGTGCACTGAAGCTCCCGGAAGGGGCAGCACAGGTCTTCCTGGTTGCTGCCGCTGCAGAGAGCCTGTGGGCAGCACCCCACGAGCGAACCTGAGCCTCGGGACCACAGGAGAGACCAAATTTTCTGCTGCAAGAAAGCTGCCTGGTGAGCTTGGGACACACGGAAGCAGAATTTCTCTAGGACCGGGCACGTTCTGTGTTTACCGGAAGTCCCACACCCGCGGATCCCGGCTCGCAGCAGCTCTCTGCTCCCAGACCCGGTGAGAGAGAAACCCAACCGCCTGGTCAGGTGGGCACTCCTGAGGCTGCAGAGCAGAAGAGACCACCAACTCTGCTCGCCCCTGCCCACTTCCCTGGCCCAAGAGGAAACTGTATAAGGCCTCTGGGCTCCCGTGGGGGAGGGCCCAGGAGCGGCAGGACCCCTGCCTGAGACACCGCCGGAACCTGAAAGAAACAGACCGGATAAACAGTTCTCTGCACCCAAATCCCGTGGGAGGGAGAGCTAAACCTTCAGAGAGGCAGACAAGCCTGGGAAACCAGAAGAGACTGCTCCCTGCACACACATCTCGGACGCCAGAGGAAAAAGCCAAAGACCATCTGGAACCCTGGTGCACTGAAGCTCCCGGAAGGGGCGACACAGGTCTTCCTGGTTGCTGCCGCTGCAGAGAGCCCGTGGGCAGCACCCCACGAGCGAACTTGAGCCTCAGGACCACAGGTAAGACCAAATTTTCTGCTGCAAGAAAGCTGCCTGGTGAACTCAAGACACAGGCCCACAGGAACAGCTGAAGACCTGTAGAGAGGAAAAACTACACGCCCGAAAGCAGAACACTCTGTCCCCATAACTGACTGAAAGAGAGGAAAACAGGTCTACAGCACTCCTGACACACAGGCTTATAGGACAGTCTAGCCACTGTCAGAAATAGCAGAACAAAGTAACACTAGAGATAATCTGATGGCGAGAGGCAAGCGCAGGAACCCAAGCAACAGAAACCAAGACTACATGGCACCATCGGAGCCCAATTCTCCCATCAAAACTAACATGGAATATCCAAACACACCAGAAAAGCAAGATCTAGTTTCAAAATAATATTTGATCATGATGCTGGAGGACTTCAAGAAAGACATGAAGAACTCCCTTAGAGAACAAGTAGAAGCCTACAGAGAGGAATCGCAAAAATGCCTGAAAGAATCGCAAAAATCCCTGAAAGAATTCCAGGAAAACATAAATAAACAAGTAGAAGCCCTTAGAGAGGAGACACAAAAATCCCTGAAAGAATTCCAGGAAAACATAAATAAACAAGTAGAAGCCCATAGAGAGGAGACACAAAAATCCCTGAAAGAATTCCAGGAAAACACAATCAAACAGTTGAAGGAATTAAAAATGGAAATAGAAGCAATCAAGAAAGAACACATGGAAACTACCCTGGATATAGAAAACCAAAAAAAGAGACAAGGAGCTGTAGATACAAGCTTCACCAACAGAATACAAAAGATGGAAGAGAGAATCTCAGGAGCAGAAGATTCCATAGAAATCATTGATTCAACTGTCAAAGATAATGTAAAGCGGAAAAAGCTACTGGTCCAAAACATACAGGAAATCCAGGACTCAATGAGAAGATCAAACCTAAGGATAATAGGTATAGAAGAGAGTGAAGACTCCCAGCTCAAAGGACCAGTAAATATCTTCAACAAAATCATAGAAGAAAACTTCCCTAACCTAAAAAAAAGAGATACCCATAGACATACAAGAAGCCTACAGAACTCCAAATAGATTGGACCAGAAAAGAAACACCTCCCGTCACATAATTGTCAAAACACCAAATGCACAAAATAAAGAAAGAATATTAAAAGCAGTAAGGGAAAAGGGTCAAGTAACATATAAAGGGAGACCTATCAGAATCACACCAGACTTCTCGCCAGAAACTATGAAGGCCAGAAGATCCTGGACTGATGTCATACAGACCCTAAGAGAACACAAATGCCAGCCCAGGTTACTGTATCCAGCAAAACTCTAAATTAACATTGATGGAGAAACCAAGATACTCCATGACAAAATCAAATTTACACAATATCTTTCTACAAATCCAGCACTACAAAGGATAATAAATGGTAAAGCCCAACATAAGGAGGCAAGCTATACCCTAGAAGAAGCAAGAAACTAATCGTCTTGGCAACAAAACAAAGAGAATGAAAGCACACAAACATAACCTCACATCCAAATATGAATATAAAGGGAAGCAATAATCACTATTCCTTAATATCTCTCAATATCAATGGCCTCAACTCCCCAATAAAAAGACATAGATTAATAAACTGGATACGCAACGAGGACCCTGCATTCTGCTGCCTACAGGAAACACACCTCAGAGACAAAGACAGACACTACCTCAGAGTGAAAGGCTGGAAAACAACTTTCCAAGCAAATGGTCAGAAGAAGCAAGCTGGAGTAGCCATTCTAATATCAAATAAAATCAATTTCCAACTAAAAGTCATCAAAAAAGTTAAGGAAGGACACTTCATATTCATCAAAGGAAAAATCCACCAAGATGAACTCTCAATCCTAAATATCTATGCCCCAAATACAAGGGCACCTACATAGGTAAAAGAAACCTTACTAAAGCTCAAAACACACATTGCACCTCACACAATAATAGTAGGAGATTTCAACACCCCACTCTCATCAATGGACAGATCATGGAAACAGAAATTAAACAGTGATGTCGACAGACTAAGAGAAGTCATGAGCCAAATGGACTTAACGGATATTTATAGAACATTCTATCCTAAAGCAAAAGGATATACCTTCTTCTCAGCTCCTCACGGTACTTTCTCCAAAATTGACCATATAATTGGTCAAAAAACGGGCCTCAACAGGTACAGAAAGATAGAAATAATCCCATGCGTGCTATCGGACCACCACGGCCTAAAACTGGTCTTCAATAACAATAAGGGAAGAATGCCCACATATACGTGGAAATTGAACAATGCTCTACTCAATGATAACCTGGTCAAGGAAGAAATAAAGAAAGAAATTAAAAACTTTTTAGAATTTAATGAAAATGAAGATACAACATACCCAAAATTATGGGACACAATGAAAGCTGTGCTAAGAGGAAAACTCATAGCGCTGAGTGCCTGCAGAAAGAAACAGGAAAGAGCATATGTCAGCAGCTTGACAGCACACCTAAAAGCTCTAGAACAAAAAGAAGCAAATACACCCAGGAGGAGTAGAAGGCAGGAAATAATCTAACTCAGAGCTGAAATCAACCAAGTAGAAACAAAAAGGACCATAGAAAGAATCAACAGAACCAAAAGTTGGTTCTTTGAGAAAATCAACAAGATAGATAAACCCTTAGCCAGACTAACGAGAGGACACAGAGAGTGTGTCTAAATTAACAAAATCAGAAATGAAAAGGGAGACATAACTACAGATTCGGAGGAAATTCAAAAAATCATCAGATCTTACTATAAAAACCTATATTCAACAAAATTTGAAAATCTTCAGGAAATGGACAATTTCCTAGACAGATACCAGGTATCGAAGTTAAATCAGGAACAGATAAACCAGTTAAACAACCCCATAACTCCTAAGGAAATAGAAGCAGTCATTAAAGGTCTCCCAACCAAAAAGAGCCCAGGTCCAGACGGGTTTAGTGCAGAATTCTATCAGACCTTCATAGAAGACCTCATACCAATATTATCCAAACTATTCCACAAAATTGAAACAGATGGAGCACTACCGAATTCCTTCTATGAAGCCACAATTACTCTTATACCTAAACCACACAAAGACACAACAAAGAAAGAGAACTTCAGACCAATTTCCCTTATGAATGTCGACGCAAAAATACTAAATAAAATTCTGGCAAACCGAATTCAAGAGCACATCAAAACAATCATCCACCATGACCAAGTAGGCTTCATCCCAGGCATGCAGGGATGGTTTAATATACGGAAAACCATCAACGTGATCCATTATATAAACAAACTGAAAGAACAGAACCACATGATCATTTCATTAGATGCTGAGAAAGCATTTGACAAAATTCAACACCCCTTCATGATAAAAGTCCTGGAAAGAATAGGAATTCAAGGCCCATACCTAAACATAGTAAAAGCCATATACAGCAAACCAGTTGCTAACATTAAACTAAATGGAGAGAAACTTGAAGCAATCCCACTAAAATCAGGGACTAGACAAGGCTGCCCACTCTCTCCCTACTTATTCAATATAGTTCTTGAAGTTCTAGCCAGAGCAATCAGACAACAAAAGGAGATCAAAGGGATACAGATCGGAAAAGAAGAGGTCAAAATATCACTATTTGCAGATGACATGATAGTATATTTAAGTGATCCCAAAAGTTCCACCAGAGAACTACTAAAGCTGATAAACAACTTCAGCAAAGTGGCTGGGTATAAAATTAACGCAAATAAATCAGTTGCCTTCCTCTATACAAAAGACAAACAAGCCGAGAAAGAAATTAGGGAAACGACACCCTTCATAATAGACCCAAATAATATAAAGTACCTCGGTGTGACTTTAACCAAGCAAGTAAAAGATCTGTACAATAAGAACTTCAAGACACTGAGGAAAGAAATTGAAGAAGACCTCAGAAGATGGAAAGATCTCCCATGCTCATGGATTGGCAGGATTAATTTAGTAAAAATGGCCATTTTACCAAAAGCAATCTACAGATTCAGTGCAATCCCCATCAAAATACCAATCCAATTCTTCAAAGAGTTAGACAGAACAATTTGCAAATTCATCTGGAATAACAAAAAACCCAGGATAGCTAAAGCTATCCTCAACAATAAAAGGACTTCAGGGGGAATCACTATCCCTGAACTCAAGCAGTATTACAGAGCAATAGTGATAAAAACTGCATGGTATTGGTACAGAGACAGACAGATAGACCAATGGAATAGAATTGAAGACCCAGAAATGAACCCACACACCTATGGTCACTTGATTTTTGACAAAGGAGCCAAAACCATCCAGTGGAAAAAAGATAGCATTTTCAGCAAATGGTGCTGGTTCAACTGGAGGGCAACATGTAGAAGAATGCAGATCGATCCATGCTTATCACCCTGTACAAAGCTTAAGTCCAAGTGGATCAAGGACCTCCACATCAAAGCAGACACACTCAAACTAATAGAAGAAAAACTAGGGAATCATCTGGAACACATGGGCACTGGAAAAAATTTCCTGAACAAAACACCAATGGCTTATGCTCTAAGATCAAGAATCGACAAATGGGATCTCATAAAACTGCAAAGCTTCTGTAAGGCAAAGGACACTGTGGTTAGGACAAAACGGCAACCAACAGATTGGGAAAAGATCTTTACCAATCCTACAACAGATAGAGGCCTTATATCCAAAATATACAAAGAACTCAAGAAGTTAGACCGCAGGGAAACAAATAACCCTATTAAAAAATGGGGTTCAGAGCTAAACAAAGAATTCACAGCTGAGGAATGCTGAATGGCTGAGACACACCTAAAGAAATGTTCAACATCTTTAGTCATAAGGGAAATGCAAATCAAAACAACCCTGAGATTTCACCTCACACCAGTGCGATTGGCTAAGATCAAAAACTCAGGTGACAGCAGATGCTGGCGAGGATGTGGAGAAAGAGGAACACTCCTCCATTGTTGGTGGGGTTGCAGACTGGTAAAACCATTCTGGAAATCAGTCTGGAGGTTCCTCAGAAAATTGGACATTGAACTGCCTGAGGATCCAGCTATACCTCTCTTGGGCATATACCCAAAAGATGCCTCAACATATAAAAGAGACACGTGCTCCACTATGTTCATCGCAGCCTTATTTATAATAGCCAGAAAATGGAAAGAACCCAGATGCCCTTTAACAGAGGAATAGATACAGAAAATGTGGTACATCTACACAATGGAATATTACTCAGCTATCAAAAACAACGAGTTTATGAAATTCGTAGGCAAATGGTTGGAACTGGAAAATATCATCCTGAGTGAGCTAACCCAATCACAGAAAGACATACATGGTATGCACTCATTGATAAGTGGCTATTAGCCCAAATGCTTGAATTACCCTAGTTCCCTAGAACAAACGAAACTCAAGACGGATGATCAAAATGTGAATGCTTCACTCCTTCTTTAAATGAGGAAAAAGAATACCCTTGGCAGGGAAGGGAGAGGCAAAGATTAAAACAGAGACTGAAGGAACACCCATTCAGAGCCTGCCCCACATGTGGCCCATACATATACAGCCACCCAATAAGACAAGATGGATGAAGCAAAGAAGTGCAGACCGACAGGAGCCGGATGTAGATCGCTCCTGAGAGACACAGCCAGAATACAGCAAATACAGAGGCGAATGCCAGCAGCAAACCACTGAACTGAGAATAGGTCCCCTATTGAAGGAATCAGAGTAAGAACTAGAAGAGCTTGAAGGGGCTCGAGACCCCAAAAGTACAACAATGCCAAGCAACCAGAGCTTCCAGAGACTAAGCCACTACCTAAAGACTATACATGGACTGACCCTGGACTCTGACCCCATAGGTAGCAATGAATATCCTAGTAAGAGCACCAGTGGAAGGGGAAGCCCTGGGTCCTGCTAAGACTGAACCCCCAGTGAACTAGTCTATGGGGGGAGGGCGGTAATGGGGGGAGGGTTGGGAGGGGAACACCCATAAGGAAGGGGAGGGGGGAGGGGGATGTTTGCCCGGAAACCGGGAAAGGGAATAACACTCGAAATGTATATAAGAAATACTCAAGTTAATAAAAAAAAAAAGAAAGAAAGAAAGGAAGGAAGGAAGAAAGAAAGAAAGAAAGACATTCTACAGTCCTGTTTGAATAGGAATACTGACTTGTAGCTCTTCACAGATGATGGCTTCTGTCTGTTGTGGAGTGTGGTAGGATTCAGTTTTCTTTTAAGGGGCTGGCCCCTGGGAGTATGACTGTGATCCAAGTGAGTGTATGGGCAACACAAATTGAACTTGTTTTGTTGTTGTTGTTGTTGCTGCTGCTGCTACTGTTGTTTTCTCTCTCTCTCTCTCTCTCTCTCTCTCTCTCTCTCTCTCTCTCTCTCTCTCTCTAATTTTGTTTTGCGGAGGTTACAAGGCTTGGTGGGTGGACCAAGGAGGGCTGGCAAGGGAACGTGATCTGGTGCATTATGTGAAATTTCCAAATAACCAATAAAAATAGAATGCTAAAAACAAAAAAAAATGGGGTTCAGAGCTAAACAAAGAATTCACAGCTGAGGAATGCCATATGGCTGAGAAGCACCTAAAGAAATGCTCAACATCTTTAGTCATAATGGAAATGCACATCAAAACAACCCAACTTTGGCCTCTTAAAAGGAAATAAAAAACCCTCCTCTCCACAAACGCTTTCTGCCCAACAATGCCCATACAGCTTCTTAGTTTTAGTTCCTCCCCTACACTTGTGGGAGCCCTATGTCAGCCCCAGGGGTTACTGGAATGGATCTACACCCCAGTGGGCAGTGCACCCAGAATGCTGAGGTAGCTACTCTAGCTATTGTGATTTAAAATGGCAGAAATAGAGCACTACAAATCTTATGAAAAGAAACTGATGTCCTTGTCACCCTTTTTCTCTCTCCAGTAGTCTATAGTTACTCAAAAAACACTCCCACTTTGCTATTAGTTTAATAGGATTCCCAAGACAAATTGGTAGCCATTACCCTAATAAAAAAATTAGTTTTCTGCCCTCCGCCTGTTGCAGCTGCCCCGTCCCGCTCTTTACAAAGAAACATATCATTGAGGCACCTCAGTATTTACAGATGAAGGAAAGAAGGGGGCCACAACAATAATATACTACTCCCATGGAGATGAATCCCCTGTTATCTGATTCAAGGAGCTACCCTATCACTCCCTCAAAGAAGTCAAGGCCCTTTCATTTCTTTTCAGATGGTGTATATGCTGTTCCTTTGCTCCCCTGGTTATCAAAATCCTTTGTTAAATTAGGCAAATCCACTGTTAAGTTCACTCTCCCCTCTGCTCACACAGGTCTCCACTCTTTTACAGGGAAGCACCACTCACCTCTACATACAGCACGTCAGGTCTCACAGTCCCCTTTCCAGTCCAGTATCTGAGGAAAATGCTCTTGCTGATTGGACTGCCTCTACAGGAACATGCATAGCCTCCCTGGAGCAAGTAGATCGACTTCATTCACACACACGCACGCACACACACAAATATAAAGGGGGCTTCACGCCCAATTCCCCACATTGCTCTTGCTCAGAGGATAATAAAAGCATGCTGCTCTTGTGCATCCCTTATTATAGGGTTTGTATACCCTAGCTATACAAACTGATGTCACCGATATCCCCAGTTCTGCAGACAAAAATATGTCTTTGTTACTGTTGACCCATACTCATATTTTACATGGGCTACCGCCCAAAAATGAGAAAGCTCAAAAAGGTAAGTTCACCATATGCCCTCTACCTTTCTCATAATAGGATAAAAACTGACAATGGCCCTGCCTTTACCAGCTCCTAATTCAAAGCCTTCTGTTCACAGTGGAAAATTGCCCGCCACACAGGGATTTTTTTTTTACATTCCCAAAGATCAAGGGAAAATAGAAAGAATATATCAAACCTTAAACATCCAACTCATAAAACAAAAAGCGAATGTCTACCCCCAAAAATACAATTAATAATAAGGGTGTAGAAAGCTTGAAAAGGGAGTTTAACACAGGAAGCAACAGTGTTGTTGCACTAGAGAGGAAGTGGTGGTTAGAACACATTGGCTCGGTGACATGATGTTACAGGAACATGCAGGATGGAATGTTGAAGAGGCTCCTACAAGGCAAACAGGGAGAGACAGACTGAAGAGAGGAATATGTTGTGACTTCTGAGTTCCAACATAGAGACTGAGACCTATAATGACACCTCCCCTTCATAAAACAAAAACGGGAGATGTGGGATGAGTGCAACCTGGAAGGATGTGCCTGGAACAAGAGTGAGGTCAAGAAGCAACCAAAATGCCAAAAATCTCATTTGAAACTGACCGGGAGTAAGGATTCCTCCCTCCCCATTCTCCACCTGTATGTCCCAGGGCATAGTAGTACCACAACCCCACTCAGTCCTTCTTGGGGAAGTCATGTAGCCTCTTGGTCAAATTACAAGTTTAGGCACCCAGAATCCCTCTCCATGCAGATAAAGCGATCTCAGTACCTAAGCCCCAGCCAACAATGTACATCCTCCTTGAAAACTCCTACCCACCTCCCAAGGTTTACAAAGCCCTTATTACCCCAGAGTAAAGAGTCTCCTGGAGTATCATCTAAGAGAGCCGTTTCACTGACTATTGTCTAGAAGAACTGTTACACACACACACACACACACACACACACACACGCACGCACGCACGCACGCACCCTCGCGGGGGTGGGGGGAGAGAGAGAGAGAGAGAGAGAGAGAGAGAGAGAGAGAGAGAGAGAGAGCTGTAACACTGAAAACCATCTCTGCAAAAGCTTTCTCCTCTCCAGCACTCACTGCCTGGACCAAGATCCTGCTGACTCACCCCATTCTGGTTCATCTTCATCCCTTCAAGCCCAGTGTGCTACCCCAGCACCCCAAGGGAAGAATCAGAGTACAGAACAACAGTTAAACATGCTGTCTCTTCACAGCCAGAATATGGCAAATACATAGGCAAATGCCAGCAGCAAACCACTGAACTGAGAACGAGACCCCCGTTGAAGGAATCAGAGAAAGAACTGAAAGAGCTTGAAGAGGCTCGAGGCCCCTTATGAACAACAATGTCAAGCAACCAGAGCTTTCAGGGACTAAGCCACTACCCAAAGACTATACATGGACTGACCCTGGGCTCCAACCTCATAGGTAGCAATGAATAGCCTAGTAAGAGCACCAGTGGAAGGGGAAGCCGTTGGTCCTGCCAAGGCTGGACCCCCAGTAAACGTGATTGTTGGGGGGAGGGCGGTAATGGAGGGAGGATGGGGAGGGGAACACCCATATAGAAGGGGAGGGGTTAGGGGGATGTTGGCATGGGAAATGGGAAAGGGAATAACATTTGAAATGTAAATAAAAAATACCCAATTTAATAAAGATGGGGGGGGGAGATGCTGTCTCTTCTCCAACCTGTATTGTTGGCCTCTTTGTCAAACTGAGGACTTTTTTGGGTCTATTTTTAGGCCGGTGCTGCATTTTCTTTAGGACTTGAAATCGGATAATGATGTCTCCCGCTGGTTTTTTGCTTGTTTGTTTGTTTGTTTGTTTGTTTCATTTCTTTTCGTTTTGTTTGGTTTTCATCATTGTTGTTCGAGATTGTTTTGGCTATCCTGGGTCTTTTGTGTTTCCAGGTGAAACTTAAGATTATTTGTTCAATTTCCATGAAAGCTGTGTTAAAATGGAAGGGGTATGCATTGGCTCTGTAGATTGCTTTTGATAGATGGCTGGCCATTTTCACATGATTAACCCTGCTGGTCCATAAGCAGAGGAGATCTTTCTGTCTTCTGGTGTCTCCCTCAACTTCTTTCTTTAGCATTTAAAAGCTTTTTAAATGTGTTTTAAGTAAAAAAAATTTAAAGGTCAGAACATTTCTGCCATGGCTGGCTTGAGTTGTAGGGTGACTTAGTCACAATGAGAAAAGGAGAAGTTTTGATGGCATACTGCCATGTGTTTTCCCTTCCCCTCAGAGAGGAAGAGTTTCAAACTGAGGGACTGAGAGAGAAAATGCTCCCTCAGCTGCACCAGTGAAGCGGCTTTAGCTTCCTTTGCTTCTCCTCTGTGTGAGCTCGGTCTGTACTGTCTGCTCTGGAGCACGGTACTCCACTACCTGCTTCCTCCCACCCTTTCATCCTAAGTTTCTAGATCATGCGGGCACAACTCTTGATAAAGCGTGATGACATCGTAGAACAAAGTCCGATGGACTAGCCCAGGCTAGACTATAATATCAAACAGGACAAAATGGTAAGGAAACAGAAAGCTCAGACAGTGGGCAGAGCTGTGGGTGAGTTCAAGTCAGGTGTGCAGATGACGGGAAAACATTTTCGCCTTTCCAGGGAGCTCGATGTCAAACCAAGTCTTCAATGAATGATCCCTCTGCAGGACTTTGAAGACAGATTTGTCCCACTAGCTGACATGAGGATTGGTGTAGAAAAGGCAGGTACCACACATGGACGAAGACCAACTGCACGTGTGATTTTTGATTGTCCTTGGCCCTTATCAAAGGGCTCAAAAGTTGCAGTTATGCAGATATGGAAAGCTAAAACCAATCAAGGTGATATGGGTCAACCCTCAGGGCCACAGACCCAGTCAGTCCAGATTCTACTGTAAGCTCTGAACTCACTGAAAGATTTTCTTTCACAAATATTTTAAAACAAAAATCACAAATAACACTTTTTAAACATTTAATCCCTTAATAATATTGGTTTGAGTTAGTCTGCCCAAAACAGTGTCTCTTTTCTAATTTTCCTATAAGTATTAAGATTCTTTGTTAAAGAAAAGAACAACCATTTTGACCTCAAATAACCTCATTAATCGATATCATTTGCACTAGGGTTGAATTGGGTCCTTACAGTCTAAACACAAAGGCCAAATAGAAATAGAGGGTCAATCCCAGATCCAGCAGCTCAGTTCGAATCATCTAAGTCTGTGAAGATGGATTTAGGTGGCCGAAATGAAGTAACTCTGTTCTGGTCAAAGATTAACAGGGCATCAAACTTTTCAGGCAATAGTTCACAGTTAATGGAATGCAACCACAACATGAAGAGTCATTACATATATATATAGAGAGAGAGAGACAGAGACAGACAGAGACAGAGACAGAGAAACAGAAAGATGGGGGTGGAATAGTACGTGCATGAAGCTTAGAATATATGGAGCTGATTTTGGTTTAGGTTTTGTTTTAGATTTAATATATATACATATATATATATGCATATATATATGTATATATATATAAAACCATCATTGTCTTCAGATGCACCAGAAGAGGGCATCAGATCCCATTACAGATGGTTGTGAGCCACCATGTGGTTGCTGGGAATTGAACTCAGGACCTCTGGAAGAGCAGTCAGTGCTCTTAACCAGTGAGCCATTTCTCCAGCCCTGGTTTTGGTTTTGGTTCTGTTTTCAGATTTACAATTTGAAATAAGTATGTTCAATATGCCATAAGATAAAAAATCAATACTGAGAATTTCCATGAAGAATCAGAAATTTTATTTTATTTTTTTAAAGCAAACAATGAAAGTTAAGAGCTGAAGAATGCAGTTTCTGCCATTACGTACTCAGTGGCTGGGTAATGCCACCTGCAGTCATCATGAGATCCTTGGGACACATCTGCTAAGTGTGGAGAAGCCAGAGCCCGCAGGCCTTGCCGACTTCACGTTCTGAGTGGTACTTTCCCGTGGACACAGCAGCAGCAGCTGGAAGGCACTAGATCCAGACTCGATGCTCAGATCTAAGCCAGTCTGAGGTCCTTGGAGGAAGAGGCTGTGCCTTCCTACACAGGAAAAGCTCCTGAGATGCCAGTTCAGAGCTCTCCGGCTGCTGTGCACCTGATCCTACACAGCAGCAGCAGCCACAGCAAGCCCTGAACTAGGTGCAGAGGGCCAGTGTGGTGCACGGCAGTGTCCTGGAAGCTGTATCAGATGCTAGCCCACTGATGTCACAGTGCAAGTGCTTCAGTCATGCAGGTGCCAGCCGCCTTCTTTGCCCTCCTCTTAAAAGCATCTCCCTGAAGGCACTACACAGACCAGAAGCTCTGGGATCTGCTGGGGGTGACCGCACCCTTCTCCAGATTCACCATTCTCCCAGACCCCAGTTCCCACACATCATAATTCGGTGCCCTCCAGGGCAGTGGTGGTCTCACACTACCTCTTTACCCAGTGGCCAACCTCAGGTGCCTGAGGAAGCTGAAAGAAATGGAGCCCCTGTGGCTGATGATGCTTCTCGGGTCTCCCCTTCTTCCTCACTGTGTGGACATTAGATACAAAGGAAACCAGTGCCCAGCCCCCTCCCATCTCCCTGTGCACGCTGCCCATCTGGTCGATGGGCTGAGCAACTATTGTTCGCTGGATACCTTGTCAGGCTTCAAGTCAAGCCGAGGCTATGTAAGAGACAGAAAGACAATGTCCAATATCTGACCCCTTAAAACTCACCAGGTTGCTTGGAAATACCGTCTATTGCGCAAATGTGCACAACGGCCACTGAGCAAGGTCTCTAGATCGCAGAGGCCTCCTCAGAGCACAACAGTGCACACGTAAAAACAAGTCTGAACTCAAGTAACAGAAAAGAGAAGCCTGGCCCAGCTCCCCGAACCCCCAGCCCCCTTTACCAAAAGAGCTACTGCCCGGAGGTACGGGCTCCAGGTGACAGGTGACTGAGTTACTGAGATGGGCTCAGATGATCAAAATCCTCCTGGCTCCTGGGTTCTTGCCTCAGAGAACACAAACAGTTCCTCTCTGGTCCATAAGGAACCTTCCCTGCCCTGGCATTGTGGGAATTGCCTGAGAATGGCTGGGTTAAAAACAGTTCACTGTTACCCCAGTGTGGCTTAAATTACAAACCACAGGCACCTGTCACCTCTGCTCCACTTCCTGAACCAAACGTGGCACATTTCTCTTTGCTGGGGCAGCCTGCAGTCCTGTCCCGGCACTCAAGACCCAGAGAAGGGCGGGGTGTTCAAATACATTAGAAATTGTTCAAATTTGTAGAACTAGAAGGTGACGTGAGTGTGTTTTGCTGTTTTGCAGAAAAAAAAAATTTCCAAAAGTGCAATGCGATTTGTCCAGTTGTGGATCGCTGATACCCAGCCACTCAAGCTCAGAATAACAGCTGAGTTGGTGTTTCTTACAGGCCCGTTCATGGGTTTGGGCTCACCGGGGTAGCTTTCCCTTTAATATTGCTCTGTAAACAAAGACCTTATTTAATTTTGCGACATACCCGTTTACTTAAAGGTGCTGTGGGGAAAATTGAAGAAGCAGTGAAATGTGTCCACAAAATACATAGAAGCAAGAAGCAGTCCAGCACTGAATACTAGGACAGTGTGGGGTGGGATTCCACACACCTCTAATTCCAGGACTCAGGGAAGAGATCTCTTGAGTTTGGGGCCAGCCTGGTCTACAGAGCCAGTTTCAGGATAGCTAGGACTACACAGAGAAACTCTGTCTTGGAAAAAAAAAATTAAGTCCTTCCCCTCACCCCCGGAATTATTGTGCAGATTCTTTTCTGGGAAGTAAGGCTGGAAATCTGACAACACCCGAAACCGAAACCTGCATAAATAACTTGAAGTTGGTTATGGTCAGGAAATAAGAGCTTAGTGAGAGCCTCAGCTGCAGCAGCTCTGGAGGTCACATCGTGATGTGCATGTGAGGATAATGTACGTGTGGAATCTTTACACGTTAATTCCATGGGAGGATAATGTACGTGTGGAATCTTTACACGTTAATTCCATGGGAAGAAATACAACAGCAGTTTCAAGGAGCTGGGTGTCAGGAGAAAGGATAGGGTTATAATGGTAAACTGAAATTTTCAGATCAAAAACAAGTTCTGGTGGCCCAATGTGCATCTATTGTGGCCACAACAGCCAATGATAGTATAGTGTGCATATGAATTTGTTTAGGAAGGCATTAAGCAGGGGCTGGAGAGATGGCTCAGCGGTTAAGAGCACCGACTGCTCTCCCAGAGGTCCTGAGTTCAATTCCCAGCAACCACATGGTGGCTCACAACCATCTGAAATGGGATCTGGTGCCCTCTTCTGGTGTGTCTGAAGACAGCAACAGTGTGCTCATATACATAAAATAAATAAATCTTTAAAAAAAAGAAGAAGAAGAAAGCCTTAAGCAACAGGATTGTTGGGGGGAGGGCAGTAAGCGGAGGAGGATGGGGAGGGGAACACCCATATACAAGGGGAGGGGAGGGTTTAGGGGGATGTTTGCTTGGAAACTGGGAAAGGGAATAACAATTGAAATGTAAATAAGAAAAAATAAAATAAATAAATAAGAAGAAAAAAACAAAAAAAGAAATGTAAATAAGAAATAACCAATTTAATAAAGGTGGAGAAAAGGGGAAAAAAAGCAGGCCTTAAGCACTCTTATTACACAAACAAACAGACAAATGGACACTGTCTTCAGTACTGGGTTAAGTAACCTGTAATCATTTCTTGGTATATGGTGGGGGGGGGGGGGAACCACATCATCCAATCAGTGACTAAAACCTCTGCCATTAGACAGATGTTAGGAGATGTGCTTTCTGTGTGTGCACTAAGGGATCTCTAGCAGAGTATCTGTTATGCTTGCCTTATGAATGAGGAAATGAATGGACATGTACAAAAGTGATCTGCAGACATCTCTTACACATAAAGAATTTACTAAGAAGCTGGGTGGTGGTGGCACATGCCTTTAATTCCAGCACTCGGGAAACAAAGGCAAGAGGATCTCTGGGAATTTGAAGCCAGGCTTGGCTATATAGTGAGTTCTAGGACAGCGAGAGGTACATAGTGAGACCCTGACTCCAAAGACACAGAGAGAGAGAGACAGAGAGACAGACAGACAGAGAAAGACAGAGAGACAGAGACAGACACAGAGACAGCTGGGGGGAGGGGGATTGTCTAAGAAGCTGGCCTGCTGGTACAATTCCAATTCCTTGTTTGATCCCTGAGAAGTCTAAATGAAGAACTTCCTAGCTGTCTCTGTAATTATGGATTCCAGTCCATGTGTCTGTAGAGAATTCTTCATTCATACGTAGAGCTGCCTCATCTTGCAAACCAGCCTGTGATAACCGTCACAAGGGGCGACACTCCAGCCCCATCCTTTAAGGTTTGGATGGTAACTTAGCACAACACAAAATCCCTTGTTGCCACTGGGTTCGTCTGCGTGCCAGGATCTGAAAGAGAAAAAGCTGAGGGTAACTCTCACAACTTTGAAAAGGGTTAGGAGGCACTACCGGGCCGAAAGCTAGGAGTGGATTTGGGGAAATCAAGGTCACGTGTGCCCAAGTCGCTTTTCCACTACTCATGCACTTTCTCCTCCACTTGAATCTCTTGCATTCCCCCTGAAAACTGAGGACATAGCAGGCAATGATCACACCTTATTGTATTACATATTCACCAGCAAGCATCTCAAAGGCTCACCTCTACAAGATCATTCCTACATCCCTTCTAAGGCTTTCTTATCTGATGAAAATACTTAACATTGGTCCAAGAGCCAATTGTTTGATCCTTTTTCTTTAAAATAACATTTTTGTTTATTATTTGAAAATATAATACAATATATTTTGATCACATTCTTTCCTGTCTCCAACTTCTTCTGGATCCTCCCTCAAACTCCCTACCCACCCAACTTCACATTCTTTCTCTCTCTTTTAAAAAAAAATAAAGTGGGGTCTGTTTTGGCAACTGCTCCTGAGCGTGGAGCCTGCCCTGGAGTGTAGTTGATACACCCAGTGACACTCCATTGGAGACAACTGATTTTCCTTTCTCCAGAAGCCATCAATCAGGAATAGCTTCTTAGTTAGGGTGCGACTTTGCACCCACTTCCCCTCCTCCATGCTAGGATTTTGTCTAGCTTGAGCTTGTGCAGGTCCTTTGCATGCTGTCTCCACCTCTGTGCTTCTGCCCTTTTAAGTTCAATCTTAGAATTTGAGGGACTAATTAAAATATACGGATATATACCTATATCAGAACTAGGAAAGCTTTGCTTTTGAAAAATATCATCTTTTAACAATCAATTCTAATTATAACATGAAATTTTTTATTAAGATATAAACAGTGAAAGGGCACAGAAAATTTTACCAAGATCTGAAGACCATGGTAGGGTACCCTGAATCAATTACTGAGATTCTCCAATGTCCTCATCTCTAAAAGAGAAAATGGTAACATCTCCCTCACAATATGTGATTAAATACATTAACAAGCCAGGCCATGGTGGTGCACACCTTTGATCACAGCTCTTGGGAGGAAGAAGCAGGAGGATCTTTGAGTTTGAGGCCAGCCTGGTCTACAGAATGAGATCCAGGGCAGCCAGGACTACACAGAGAAACCTTATCTCAAAAAAAAAAATACATGCATGCATGCATGCATACATACATACATACATACATACATACATACATACATACGTATATAAAAACAATAATAAAATTATTGAGCCTAGTACAAAGCAACCAAAAAAGAGTAAGCTATTTCAGTCCTATAATCCAACACATTAAATTCCCTGAATGACACGGGACTCAGGGTTCCTCAGCTCTAGACTTACGTGGCATTCTGATTGAATGGTGTCTGATCAACCCACTGCCATTTTCCATGGCCCTCTGTATCCGACAGCCCCACATAATAATGAGCACGAGGGTTCAGAGTATCAGTGATGAAATCCTAAAGGGAAAAAAGGAAGAGAACTCAGCTTGGATTGAGTAGGTTGGTTGGTGTGCGTGCTTGCTTCAAGCTTGCTTGCTGAGCTATTGGAAACTGTTGTCTACTGGGAGAGGGAGAGTCACATTCAAGGATGCAGCCCCATGATAGGCCATCCATGTTCCCAAAGATAGTCCTACATTCATGTACATACTGGCAACATGAAGTGGACTCAATGGATTTAAAATAATATTTAAGAACACTTTGTCTTCTTAAAGGAGGGAATAGAGGTTGGGGAATAAGGAACAAGTTGGAAGGGAAGGGAGTGGGGGGTTGGTCAAATATTATATACATCTATATATCATACAATAAAATAGCTTCTTCTTTAATTATTCTTTCAGGTATAGAAATGTGAGGAAATAGCATGGTCCATCATACAAATTTACAACATAAAATGAGCAAATTGGAGTTGCTAGCATGTCAGTGTTTTTAAACATGTTCTTTAAATCTTTATTAATATATGATGCATGCATATATTTATAAGTACAGGGTAACATTTCATCTGAGTTCTTTATGATAGCATAAATATAAAAAGAAAAGGACAGTATGTAAAATTTGTCACTTGAGGAGCCCCACTCACATTACACATGAAAGCAATCTCTATCCTCAATCCTAAAGAATTACTAGCTGAGCCTTACTTCCTTTTTTCATTAAGAACTGGCATTCCTCAAAGCTGTAACTGGAAGAAAATCTGCAGATATCATTGTTTGTTTTGGGGGGTTTTTTTCCTCCATAGCTTTAAAGATTCTTTAATCTCATTCCTGACTGGCTTTTCAGAATTTAACTTTATTTTCTATTCAGCTTCATAGGCCTCTCTGGTGTGCAGTTAATGGTAAACATTATCATATCAAAATCACAAACTGATATTTCAGGCAGAACACATTATCCTTTAACCCTCGTGGGTTGAACCTTTATGATGGCACTATTGTGTAGGGTTGTTTAGTTCCAGTGAAGTGGGACCAAGGTATAGAAGGCAAATGTTAAAGCCACCATTCTTGCATATCTGCTGGAAAGCCTTCTGCCACAGCATCAACACCCACGTCAACAAAACTCCCTCTTAGTAGAAACAGGCAGACAGTATGGTGGACCCAGGCCCCACTCTTTCCCAGGATGCACCTGCTCTTCCTGGCTGTGGATCACCAACAGATGAGCACCCCTGTGGGAGCACTTCTCCTCACTGTCACTCCAGGATGCAGAGTCCCTGGAAGTGAAGTAGCAGTGGGAACCAAATGGCTTCCAATTCTTTGGACAGCAGCTCCAGACTTTGTCTTTATTGGAAGGAAGGAGATGTAAGTACAAAGCATCGTATTTAAGTAAGGCATAATACAAAAATATACCAAGGGCTCACAAGAAAGTAACCCATCATGTCAAGAATCAGAATGTTTTCAAACTTAAAACAAAAGACTAATACATAGCAAGAAGCAAGGTAAACACCTCTCCAAGACACTAGGAACGTCATGGAAGAGGGAGCAGAAAAAATGTAAGGACCAAAGGATGGAAAGGAGTGTTGACTTCTGGGCATGACATGGGTGTTGCATATTAGAAACTCACAGTAGTGGTGAACCACTCAAGACTGAGCCCATCGCTTACCCTTTCTAGACCTCATCAGTTAAAGGTTGCAGAATGAAGTCCTGTTCTTCAGTGCTGTAGCCACTGATACACTGCCCTTATCAAGTAATTAACCACCCCACCCCACCTATTGGTGTGGCTCACAGAAAGACAGACAGGAAAGTAAGAGGAAGAAGTGGGAAGAGGATTTGGAACAAAGGAAGATCTTGGCGGGAAAGCACAGGGATTAAAGGAAGATAATGGGGGACTTCGATCAAAGAACATTATATATGTATGAAAATATGAAAGTATTTTTAAAGCATAAAGATGACAGTAATGGTAGAATTTCTTCAACAAGCTTTAATGCACCCATGATAAAAGTGCTTCGGTGAGCATAATGACATGCATGGGGCGCAATAGTGGCATGAATACCTTGGTGGTAACCAACACCTCTCTAATTGGACTTACGGTCCACTCAACGAGAGGGAAACCATGCCTAATAGTAAAAATCTAACTATCCAGGTCTAGTAAAGTCACAGATCTTAGAGAAGAACCTACAACTACCACCTTTTTAAACCAGCATAACCCTAACTACATTTTAAATATTTATCCTTATACCCACAGATAAGTGTAGTCCTCACCCCTCATGAAGGAAACTTCTCTATGCAACACAACAGATCATTACAGAAAACCACCACCAATCAAAATGCAGAGTTATGGAGCCCATTCCCGAAGGATACATCTACAAAACAACTCCGGCACCTAAGGCTCAGGGATCCTTTCCACAAGAGAGCGTGGAAAGAGTGTAACGCTCAGAGGAACAGAGTTTGCTATGAGATTGTGTCTGCTAAAAACATCAGAAACTACACCTGTGAAGTCTTACCAGCATGATTGCCTAAGCATGTGCTTAACAAGGACCACAATAACAGATGAGCTAACATGGATGGGGTGTGAGGCAGGGAGTCAACAAGGCCTCAACCCCACACAAAGAACTATAGGCAACTAAGAAATATGAAGAGTGGAAGAAACAGTCTTCCTCAGGGAAGAGCATACCCACTGGTTCTCTAATACCAAATGGTCAGCCCTGAAAACAAGCATGCAATTAACATTATACATAATGAGCAGGTTGTACTTCAAGGAAAGCCTTTGGGTATAGATAGATAGATGATAGATAGATAGATAGATAGATAGATAGATAGATAGATAGATAGATAGATAGATAATAGGTAGATAATAAATAGATAGATAGAGGTATAGATAGATAGATTAGATGATGATGATGAAGATACATAGATAGACAGACAGACAGACAGACAGACAGACAGATAGATAGATAATATATCTGTAACCATTACAGATGTAACAACAAATTAATTTTAAAAAGAGTCCATGAATTTGAAAGAGCACAGAGGTGTATATGGGAGGGTTTGGAGGAAGAGAAGAAGGAAATTGTGCGATTATACTATAGTCTCAAAAAATAACAGAAATAACTTTAAATGCTTCAGTGAGATGATACAGACATCTTGGAAAAACTGAAAGCCAGAAAAGATGCAGACGTCAGTAAGAATCAAAATGGAATTTGTTTTTTACTTGAAAAGTGCAGAGGATGTGCCTAATCCTGCAGAGACTTGATCTAGAAGGGTGGGGGGTACCTGGGTAGTGGGGAGCCACCCTTTCAGAGGTGATGGGGGTGGGAGGAAGAATTCTGTGAGGGGGGACTTGGAGGGAGCAGCATATGGGTATAAATAAATGTTTTAAAGATCTGTATTAAAAATGCAGTAACCTTTTCCATTTACAATAGATGGCACTGATAACAGAATGGAGGGGACAAATTAAAGAACTGTCAAATAAAATAATAAAAAGGTACCAACTTAACAACAAAAATGAAACACACAGATAAAAGAACCACAGCCTCATACCATGATCCCAAATGTATATAACAGCACAGGAGCAAGATATGCGAAGTATAAACTGATGCATGGGAAAAGAGAAATGAGACGCTCTGAGGCAGAGAAAACCACTCAGAAAAACAGGAAGAGTTTAAAGGGGCATTTCCCAACATGCTGAAAATAATTCATAAGTCAGTAAGCTAAAACAGGAAACATCTTAGAACTCATGAGTATGCCTCTAAATAACTGTATATCAAAATCAAGGTCTATTTTTAAAACATATTTCACTGGGATGAGGATATAGCTCAGTTAGGGCACTCACCTAGTGAGCGAGAAGCCCTGAGTTCCATGCACATCATAAAACCAAATGTGACCGTGAACACTTGTAATCGCGGGACTAGGGAGGGGGAGGCAGGAGATACATTTGAGACCAGCCTAGGCTGCATGGGACTCCATCTCAAAATAAAACCGAATTGAACAAAAATGAAAATATGATATGCCAAAACTTGTAACACACTATTCTTCCATAAGAGGATTCAAGGCTACACAGGGTAATGGCTGAGAGGAGGCTGAGGACAGAGTCTATCCATCCTGAGTCTAGGATAGAGCCTTCTTAAATCTCAGAAGGAAGGAAGCAGATCGCTGAAAGTGAAATGTCGAAGGAGCAGAAGGACCAACAAGATGTGTATCAAACTATAATACAAAAATAAATGTCCTCAGGTACCTGTAGATACCACTGATTAATGTGTAGAAAAGGCAGATCTCATGTGCGTAAGAATTGAAAAATACTGCGTTGCTAGGTCTAATGGCTAACAATCCACTCCAAAAGGATTCCAGGCACATTAAGTTTTACCTTCCACGGACGAATGGTTTTTTATACAATGCAATTTTGCGTGGTTCAGTTGTTGTAGAGTATTTTTTTCTTCAAGGAGATCAGAATACATATGAAACAAAGCTGGGGGGGGAGAATAAAAGATACTCATTTTCCTGGTAGCATTATAATTTTACTCTTTACTCATTACTTCTCCCTGCCAACCCCACCTGCCCTCCCCTTTTTGTTTGTTTCTTTGAGGCAGGATCTAGCTGTGTAGCCCAGACTAGTCTCACACAATTTCCTGCCTCCCTGTCCAGAGAACTAGGAGGTGTGAGCCCTCACACCCGACTCTCAGTCAGTGAACCAAGACTGTCATGTCAATCCCAACTTAAAACTAACTCACAGACGCAAATTGGGCAGAGAGGGAACAGGAAGGGTGAATCTGGGAGGAATTGGGAAAAGAATGTGGGTGAATATGATCAAAACACATCGTGTGAAATCCTCAATTAATAGGAATATATTTTAAAAGTAGAAAAGGGACTACACGCGTCTATGATTTGTAATGACCATGTTTTGCTTTGTTTTGTGTTTTGGCTGACTGATCTATCCCTTTAGAACTGGGGGCTTTTCTCTTTCCCCATTAAGTCTTAGGTGCTCCTTGCCCCACCACATCCCGGCTTTTGCTTCTATTTCACTTAAACCATCCTTACACGATGGTGTCTCCCTATAATCTGAAAACTGGAGAGGTGGAGATAGGAGGATTGACAACTCCGGGTCAGCTTGGACCATGTATCAAGTTCAAATCCAGTCTGAGTTACAAAGTGGGATAGTGATTCAAAAAAAAAAAAATAGATTGGGGTTGGGGATTTAGCTCAGTGGTAGAGCGCTTGCCTAGCAAGCGCAAGGCCCTGGGTTCAGTCCCCAGCTCCGGAAAAAAGAAAAAAAATAGATTATCGATAACATCCTGGACACTTGTCTGCCTTGCTCTTGGATGTGACCACAGTTCTTCCTTCTCATACTAAACCCTCTTTCCAAGTGATGGGCACATCCCCATGTTTCACCTGCTGCCTGAATGGGAATGGAAAACCTCAGACCTTCCCTCCTGACATTCAGATAACTATGCCCTCACGGAACATGACAGTCAAGGATAAACTCAACACACTCAAAGCCCAAATCAGTATCTGCTATCCTCACCCTGTTTTGTCCACCTTCATGAACACCTTCATCACAGCCAAGTCTGCCAAGCCTGGGTGTTGGAGTGGCTTCGCTTCCCGGGTTCCTTCATTCCCAGATCTTGATGTTCATCAAGCCTCTTCCTCCTGGGCTCTATCTCCTCACCACCCTTCACAGACACTGTCTTTGGGTCAGTCTCTGCTGGGTTCTGGGTTTGCTTTCTAGCTTTTCTCTTGACCTCTAGTTTATTCCATTTACATACCAGTCTGACAGTGCACTTCTGCAGGTCTAATTTGACTGTTTCAATTCCCTGCCTAAAACTCCGTCAGCGGCTCCTCCTGACTGTGACACATTTATAAAAATGCTAACAATTTTTAATATTCCTATACCCGTGCTTCATCTTGCCATTCACTCATGCAAAAACAACTCTGGCTACTTCCAAGTTGAGACTTTGAGAGGCGTGACTGACTCTGTCTCGTGCTCTGAGATGTTCAGTGAACAAAGATGGGCTATCCCGATGAATGAGAGAAGTGTGGCCATACTGCTCCTGTAATCCCACATGACAGTCTCTTCCTTGGAAGTTATCCTGCATGTGCCCAGCCACATGCATGGATGGCTAAGTTCCAAGGGCTTCAGGAGCCTCCTAGCTGATAGCAATATAATCTGCCAAGCCACAGAAGCATGAAACAAACAAATGGCAGTCTTAATGTATAAAACTTTAGAGCTTCTTGTTAAGAAGCAAAAGATACTTGAAAAAAGTATCTAGTGGAAAATGCAAACTTTTTTCTTTTTTTGGACAGGGTCTTACAGCATAACCAGGCTGGCCTAGAATTTTGCAAACCTCCTGCCTCAGTTTCCCCAGTGCTAAGATATTAGGCATGCAGCACCATGCCCAGCCCAGACCTTTATTTTTTAATGCTAACACAGCACTTTCCCCATTCTGAGTCCTGTTTGTGTCTACCGCCTATGACCTCATTGCTTCTTCACTTGGCGCTGTGTGTTCCAGACAAGCTAGCTTACTCTTCCCCGTGTTTATCATGCTCTCCTACTTCTGGACAGTGCTGGCCCACTGGTCTAGATATCACCTCCTCCAACCCAACCTCAGCCCCCTGTGCTCACACCCAACCTGCACAGCACTTCCTATACCATTTTGTAGATATCACTTTACTTGGCCACTCTCTAAAGAACAGGGCTATTTTTCTCTCTAGGTCCTCTAACACACTTTCCAGCACAGGAAGATGATTACTAATTATTGGAGGGAAAGATAAAATACACAAAAATATACTAATTGTACACTATTATTTTTAGACAAGTTGCCACCGGGCTACCCTGAAGCTACAGAGCTTTCCCTGTTTCTGACTCCTGAGCGCTGGGATTAAATTAAAGGCATGTGCCACTGTGCCTGGCCTTGCCTTTAAATTTTCTAATAAGCTCTAAAAGCTAACCTTATATAGAAATCCTCTACATGTTAAATTGGCTTAGATCTCACATAGCCTGGAGCAGGAACAAAGTAATTAGAAGGTGCTCCACTGGAGTGCTGTCCCTGGAATAGCCTGGTCTTCTCATCCCTCCTTATTCCAAAAGATGAGTGTCTGCGCGTCTAATGGGTCTGGCTTCTAAATGCTGCCAAGGAGACACAGCTTCATCCTCGGTACTGGAATCCAACGTGCGTGCCCCAGTATGTCCCTTTGTGACACCAACAAACATGTACATGTTTCTCTAGTGAGAATGAATGACTTTAACAGAAAAGTCATTGTGTAATTAATTAGAAATTCCCAATGTCTCCCCAAAGAAAGTTTCTTTTTCAGGTATCTTGGGAAAACCACTGATAATTACGTTTCTAGTGGGTGTCTCTCTTTGTGTGAGACAGACATTGCTTACTTATTCCGTTGGCATACTTACTGGTCAGACCAACAGAGGATAAGATTGCTAACACCAGGAAAAATATCAACAGGGCAAGAAGCAGTGTGGGAAAGCCAGGATTACTTTTGTGAACGGTGGTCTTCTTTGGGAGCGCTAAAGGGAAAAATAAACTAATTAAATCAGTAATGAATTCTACCGTTTCCTCCTCTTCATCTTCTCCCTTTTCTACCATTATATATTAATAGTACAGACTCTAGTACCTCACTCAGTTTTCTGTTTACTTAACAATATATCGCAACTTTAAGGAATTAGTTTGTATTTGGGAGACGCGTCGTTTTACGTTGAAGGGGAGTTTGAGTGCCTCTTTCTCCACCCATACTGGAGACAGGAAGCAGGATCTCACATTTGCTGAATGCAAGCTCTGTTACTAGAGTTACAAGAAAGGGTCTATACTATCTCTGAGAGAATTTTATCTTTTTAAACTATTTGGATATTTCAGCCAAACAGTGCGTGGAGCTTAAGGACTCATGGAAGAATAGGAAGAAGGATTGTGGGACCCGAAGGTTATAAGAATTCAACAGGAAGACCAACGGAGTCAACTAACCCGGACATTTGGAGCTCTGAGTCTGAACCACCAACTAAAGAACATACACAGGCTGGACCTAAGCCTCCCGCTCATATGGAGCAGATGTGCAGCTTGGTCTTCATATGTTTCCCGAACAACTGGAGCAGGGGCCGTCCCAAAAGCTGTTGCCTGTATTGGGATATGTTCTACTAGCAGGGCTGCCTTGGTGGGCCTCAGAGAGAGAGGAAGCGCCTGGCCTCGCAGAGACTTGAAGTGCCAAGATGGGGCGGAGGGGGGGGACACACCTGCGGGTGGGGAGTCCCACCCACTCAGAGAAGAAGAGGAGGGAAATAGGGAAGGACTGTGGGAAGAAGGGACTAAGAGGTGAGCAGTGAGCAGGATATGAAGAGAATGATTTAAAAAATAGCAATAAAAAGAAGCAGGTAGGAGAGAAACAATGATGTCCATTGGGTAAACATAAAAGCACAACTTTATATCACTGACAATAACTCATTAATTTCGGTATTTGAGAGACATGTGTGTGAGAGTGTGTGTGTGTGTGTGTGCGTGTGTGTATGTATGTATGAGTGTGTGAATGTGTGAGTACGTGTATGTGTGCATGTATGTGTGTATGTGTGTGTGGTGTGTGAGTGTGTACATGTGCAAGTGTGAGTGTATGTGTTCATGTGTGTGCATATATGTGATTGTGCATACACATGTGTGAGTGTGTGTGTGTATGCATGTGTGTGTCCTTTTATGGAGTTTTAAGGTATACATACATGTGTGCATATTTCCCCATATGACTGACATATCACAATCATTTATTTCTGCTCTGTTATTTTCATGGACATTTCTCCATCACCATATTTTCTTATCATGACTACATAGTACTTTGTTGTATGTTGAAATAGTCTCCCAAACTGCCTCCAGTATTACTGGGAAGCATGCAAAAACAGCTATGTCTGTATAAGCATACTTCACATGTTTTATCTATTTCTAGGGTCATCTTTTATCTATTTCTTGATTAGAAACCATTTTCTGGGTTGACGGAAACTGAGGGTGGAAGAGGCATAAAAAAGAGGGAGAAACAACAAGAGGGTAGTGGGGAAGGAGAGGCAAGTGTCACAGCTGCTTTCACACTTAGATGTGTGGGTGTGCATGCATGTATGTGTATGTGTTCGTGTGTGTGTGTGTGCATATACTGGTGTGTATGTGTATGCGTGTGTATATCTGTGTTTATGTGGGTGTGGGTGTGTATATGAATGTATGTATGAGTGTGTATATGCATTTGTGGGGGGGTGTGCATGTGTATATGTATTTATGTATGTATGTATTTATGTGTGTGTGCGTGTAAATAGATGTGTCATGAAAGCAGAGGGGAGGAATATTTCAGAAAGGGAAAGGAATGATCTAGAGATCAGGGAGGGAGGAGGGGTTAGGGTTAGGGATGTACACAAGGGATAAAGATGTTTGCATAAAATACCATAATGGATCAAATGGTTGGTTTACATGCTAGCTAAAGGACAGTTTAAAATGAAATTCCCTCAGGAATAGCACAGACCCTTGTAACTCTAGTAACAGAGCTTACATTTAGCAAGTGTTTAAGGCCCTGCTTCCTATTCCCAGCATGAGGGGAGAAAGGGACACTCAAACTCCCCTTATAGATAAAATGACAAGGCCCCCAAAACAAACTAATACCTTAAAGTTATGGCATGCTGTTAAGTAAATAGAAAGCTAAGTAATAGATTTATTTTCACAGGTAAAGTATCGTTTTACATATGTCAAAAAATATACAGAAGAACTCAGACTTTCTTTAAGGACAGTATCCTGAACTCATTTCTTTGCCCAGTACAAGGCAACAAGCCCTTCAAAGCTACTTTACAGACAATTTAACTTGCTGAATTATCTCCTGTCTCACACCACAGCCTGGCAAACAGCCAGCATCAACATCCCCCAGGCCTTGTTCATAGATACCTTCTTTCACCTCACCATTAGCCTAGACCACCAGAAAACGAGATTGTATTGTTCTGGGGGTGCAGGAAGGTTTACCTGAAGATGAGATGGTGCATGAAGATGAGTCTGAGACGGTGCCTGAGGAAACAGGTTGATTTTTGAAGTTCACGTCAGTATAAATGTTTGGTAATGCCATATTGAGAAGAGTCCTGCTTTCTTCAGAAAACCTGTGTCAGCCTTAGTATGTTTTATATAAACAAGAAATAAATGTGGTGAGGATTAATCCAGCATCAAGGAGAAGGTGCAGAAGACTAAATGGGCAAGTACCTCTGAGAGTACTTGAAAATTTAAAACCACAGGGTGGAACTCTCTGGGCCACAGAGATCCGATCCCCACAACCAGAAAAAAAGAATCGCAAGCTTCAAACTCGTTCAGCATGGATATGCAAACGCTGTGAAAAGCGGCCTGAACAGGGAAGAGGAAGAAATAGGGAGGAAAGGAAAAGAGGAACCAGGCATTAGAGAAGTCTGCCCTGAAACCCGAGCTCTCAGCACTCTGCAGCAGAGTTTGGGCACTTCCACATGCAAATGCAATTTCTGCAGCCAACAGGGGCTAAAGCTACTTAAACTAGACACAGCACTCACTTTAGCCGAACAGCCAAGTTTTGAGCATCACATTTTAAGAGGTTCCTAAACCTCGGCACCTTTCCGGCTCTATAGAATGTGCACCACTCTAAGACAGGGCAGATTTCCTAAATCTCTTGGGCTCCCAAAGTCGGCAATCTGTCTTCTTTTGGGAGTGAAGAGCTCCTAAAAAGGGGAAGCCCTGGGTCCTGCTAAGACTGAACCCCCAGTGAACTAGATTGTTCGGGGGGAGGGCGGCAATGCGGGGAGGATGGGGAGGGGAACACCCATAAAAAAGGGGAGGGGGAGGGATTAGGGTGATGTTTGCCTGGAAACCGGGAAAGGGAATAACACTCGAAATGTAAATAAGAAATACTCAAGTTAATAATTAAAAAAAAAAAAGCAAGCCAAAGCCCGGGGGGGGCCCCTCTGGACTTTCTCTTCTGCTGTGTCAAGCACCCTTCTCTTCTAGCCGTTCTTCTGCTTTCTCCAGATCATTCCCCGGGAGACTCTGGAGACTGGCAGACTGTGCCTGGCTGTCATCCACCATCTTGACTCACGCTATGTGCTGCTTTTTAGAGTACCCCCGCCCTCACACACACACACACACACACACACACACACACACACACACACACACACACACACACAATGCTACCCCTGGAGCATGTGCCCCACACAGAGCCTGAGATCAGTCTCAAGTTTGTTCTGCATCTTCTCGGGAACAGTAATTGCTTAGCCATTCCCTCAACCTCGGTTCCATCTTGATGCCTGCGCATCTTGTAGGCAGGACAAATTTGGGGTTGAAGGGTTTGTGGCTGTGCTGGTGTCCTCCTCCCTCCACTGGTAGCTCTCCTGGCTACAGAAGGTGGGCACTTCAGGCGCCATATCCCCTGCTGCTAGGAGTCCAAGCTAGGGTCACCCCCATAGACTCCCAGGAGCCTCCCCGATCCCGAGTCTTCAGCTGGCCCCATAGATGCTCCCCCAACAAAATTCTGTTCTCTTTCCCAGCCCCCTCCCCCCGCACACACCCAATCAGCACCCCTATTTTCTCCCTACCCCCTCACCCATCCAGCTCCCTCCCTCCACCACCCCAGATGTCTATTTTATTTCTCCTTCTCAGTGAGATTCAAGCATTCTCTCTTGGGCCCTCCTTGTTACTTAGCTTTTCTGGTTCGTGGATTGTAGCATTGTTATCCTGCGCTTTATAGCTAATATCCACTTACAAGTGAGTACATACCAGTCATGTCTTTTTGAGTCTAAGTTACCTCACTCAAGATGACATTTTCTAGCTCCATCCATTTGCCCGCAAATTTCATGATGTCCTTGGTTTTGTTTGTTCGTCTGTTTGTTTGTTTTTTGTTGTTGTTGTTTGTTCTTTTGTTTTGGGGGGAGTTTTTTTGCCAAGCTGTGACTGTTTATTAACTGACCAGATTATAAAAATACCATGGTCAACGCCTTAGTTCATCGTCTAATAAACCTGTTTATCTGGTCTTCCTGTTGCCAGCATCTCCACCTTCTACAAAGTGAGTTGTCGTTTTCTTCATTCCACCTCATGAGGAAGACAGTTTGAAGGGCCACAGGAAGTTATTTGCTTCCTTGAAGCATTTCCCAACTGTATAGATCTCATGAATTAGATCCTCCATGCAGATAATGACAAATTTACCAAGAGATGGAGCAATCAAGGAATTATCTGTCAAGGCAACGCGCTTTTTATTGATTTTGCCATAGCCTCGCTTGTAGATGAGCTCATTTACTGACTTCAGGCTGGGAGGCCCCATGCAATGTACGGTTCCGCAATCCTCCGCATGTTCACTGAAGCCTTGTGGAGCTTCACAAAGGAGCCATTGAAGATCTGCCGAGGACGAAGCAGTTGCAACACCTTGCGCACCCTTGGTCTTACTCCACTGATACCTCGGGTTCTGATGACAAATTTCTGATGCCCAATTTTGGTTCTTCGGGCACATAGAAGTCCCCAGCTTTCCTTGCCTTCCTAGCCATGCGACTCTCAGTCCGGTACATCTATCTGCACTCTTTGTGATAGTGGTTTGCCTTCTCGCAGATGAGCTTCCTCCTTGCCTTTCGCGGTGTCTTCAGGGCAAACTTCTTCCTCAGGCGCTTCACCTTCGACTCTGCGAAATTCCTTTGCTTTTTCTTTTTTTTTTTTTTTTTTTTTTTTTTTTTGGTTCTTTTTTTTCGGAGCTGGGGACCGAACCCAGGGCCTTGCGCTTCCTAGGCCTTTGCTTTTTCTTAAGGGTTTCTGACTCCATGGGAACCTTTTCCTTCTTAAGGGTTCCTGGCGCAGTGGCAACCTTCTTTTTCTTCTCTAGTATAGCCTCCATGGTTCCAGCCAGAAAAAGAGAGCGATGTCCTTGTTTTTAATAGCTAAGTAACATTTCATTGTGTAAATGTACATTTTCTTTATCCATTCTTGAGGTAAGGGACATCTACGTTGTCTCCAGTTTCTGGCTATTGTGAATAAAGAGGTAAAAGACTCTCCCAGAGCCTGACAAATAGAGATTCAATTGCTCACAGTCAACCGTTAGACTGAGAAAGGGGTCCTCATTGGAGGAGTTAGAGAAAGGACTGAAGGAGCTGAAGGGGTTTGCAACACCATAAGAAGAACAATACCAACCAACCAGACCTCCCAGAGCTCCCAGGGACTAAGCCACCAACCAGGGAGTATACACGGAGGGCTCCATGGCTCTAGCAGCATATGTAGCAGAGGATGGCCTTATCTGACATCAATAAGAGGAGAAGTCTTTGGTCCTGTGAAGGCTCAATTTTCCCAGTAGGGGAATGCCAGGGTAGTAAAATGGGAGTGAGTGGGAGGGGGAGCACCCTCATAGAAGCAGGGGGAGAGGAGATGGGGAGAGAGGGATTCCGGAAAGGAAACCAGAAAAGTGGATAACATTTGAAATATAAATACATAAAATAGCCAAGAAAGAAAGAAAGGAAGGAAGGAAGGGAGGGAGGGAGGGAGGGAAGGAGGGAGGGAGGGAGGGAGGGAGGGAGGGGGAAGGAAAGGAAAGGAAAGGAAAGGAAAGAAAAGAAAAGAAAAGAAAAGAAAAGAAAAGAAAAGAAAAGAAAAGAAAAGAAAAGAGGCTACAAGCAAAGTTGTGCAAATGTCCTTGCGGTATGAATGAAGCAGCTTCTTGGTATATGCCCACGGTCTTGGTATAGCAGGATCTTGAGGTAGAACTATTGCCAATTTTCTGAGAAATCTCCAGGTTGATTTCCAAAGACGTTATACAAGTTTGCATTCCCACAAACAATGGAGAAGTGAAACCCTTGCTCCACATCCTTGCCAGCATGTGCTATCACTTGATTTCTTGATATTAGCCATTCTGAGGAGTATAAGATGGGATCTCAGAGTCATACTAATGACTGAAGACTTGAACATGGGCTGGAGAGATGGCTCGGAGGTTAAGAGCACTGACTACTCTTCCAGAGGTCCTGAGTTCAACTGCCAGCAACCACATGGTGGCTTACAACAATCTGTAATGGGATCTGATGCCCTCTTCTCATGTGTCTGAAGAGAGTGACAGTGTCCTCATATACATTAAATAAATCTTTTTTTAAAAAGACTTGAACATTTCTTTTTTTTTTACCAATTTTCTTTTTTTAGTGATCAAATGGTATCAATATTTATTACCAAATTAATTTCACAAGTCTTGATTGCAGTTTGACAAATATTTCTTTTTATTTATTTTTTATTTATTTTTTATTTTTTATTAACTTGAGTATTTGTTATTTACATTTCGAATGTTATTCCCTTTCCCGGTTTCCGGGCAAACATCCCCCTAATCACTCCCCCTCCCCTTCTTTATGGGTGCTCCCCTCCCCACCCTCCCCCCACTGCCGCCCTCCCCCAACACTGGGGGTTCACTCTTAGCAGGACCAACGGCTTCCCCTTCCACTGCTGATCTTACTAGGATATTCATTGCTACCTATGAGGTCAGAGACCAGTGTCAGTCCATGTATAGTCTTTAGGTAGTGGCTTAGTCCCTGGAAACTCTAGTTGCTTGGCATTGTTGTACATAAGGGGTCTCGAGCCCTTCAAGCTCTTCCAGTTCTTTCTCTGATTCCTTCAATGCGGGTCCTATTCTCAGTTCAGTGGTTTGCTGTTGGCATTTGCCTCTGTATTTGCTGTATTCTGGCTGTGTCTCTCAGGAGAGATCTACATCCGGCTCCTGTCGGTCTGCACTTCTTTGCTTCATCCATCTTGTCTAATTGGGTGGCTATATATGTATGGGCCACATGTGGGGCAGGCTCTGAATAGGTGTTCCTTCTGTCTCTGTTTTAATCTTTGCCTCTCTATTCCCTGCCAAGGGTATTCTTGTTCCTCCTTTTAAAGAAGGAGTGAAGCATTCACATTTTGATCATCCGTCTTGAGTTTCATGTGTTCTATGCATCTACGGTAATTCAAGCACTTGGGCTAATAGCCACTTATCAATGAGTGCATACCATGTGTGTTTTCTGTGATTGGGTTAGCTCACTCAGGATGATATTTTCCAGTTCTAACCATTTGTCTATGAATTTCATAAACTCGTTGTTTTAGATAGCTGAGTAATATTCCATTGTGTAGATGTACCACATTTTCTGTATCCATTCCTCTGTTGAAGGGCATCTGGGTTCTTTCCAGCTTCTGGCTATTATAAATAAGGCTGCTATGAAGATAGTGAAGCACGTATCTTTTTTATATGTTGGGGTATCTTGTGGGTATATGCCCAAGAGAGGTATAGTTGGAACCTCAGGTAGTTCAATGTCCAATTTTCTAAGGAACCTCCAGACTGATTTCCAGAATGGTTTTACCAGTCTGCAATCCCACCAACAATGGAGGAGTGTTCCTCTTTCTCCAAATCCTCGCCAGTATTTGTTGTCACCTGAGTTTTTGATCTTAGACATTCTCACTGGTGTGAGGTGAAATCTCAGGGTTGTTTTGATTTGCATTTCCCTTATGACTAAAGATGTTGAACATTAATTTAGGTGTTTCTCAGCCATTCGGCATTCCCCAGCTGTGAATTCTTGGTTTAGCTCTGAACCCCATTTTTTAATAGGGTTATTTGTCTCCCTGCGGTCTAACTTCTTGAGTTCTTTGTATATTTTGGATATAAGGTCTCTATCTGTTGTAGGATTGGTAAAGATCTTTTCCCAATCTGTTGGTTGCCGTTTTGTCCTAACCACAGTGTCCTTTGCCTTACCGAAGCTTTGCAGTCTTATGAGGTCCCATTTGTCGATTCTTGATCTTAGAGCATAAGCCATTGGTGTTTTGTTCAGGAAATTTTTTCCAGTGCCCATGTGTTCCAGATGCTGCCCTAGTTTTTCTTCTTAGTTTGAGTGTATCTGGTTTGATGTGAAGGTCCTTGGACTTAAGCTTTGTACAGGGTGATAAGCATGGATCGATTTGCATTCTTCTACATGTTGACTTCCAGTTGAACCAGCACCATTTGCTGAAAATGCTATCTTTTTTCCATTGAATGGTTTTGGCTCCTTTGTCAAAAATCAGGTGCCCATAGGGGTGTGGGTTCATTTCTGGGTCTTCAATTCTGCTCCATTGGTCTATCTGCCTGTCTCTGTACCAATACTATGCAGTTTTTATCACTATTGCTCTGTAATATTGTTTGAGTTCAGGGATAGTGATTCCCCCTGAAGTCCTTTTATTGTTGAGGATAGTTTTAGCTCTCCTGGGTTTTTTGTTATTCCAGATGAATTTGCAAATTGTTCTGTCTAACTCTTTGAAGAATTGGATTGGTATGTTGATGGGGATTGCAATGAGTTTGTAGATCGCTTTTGGTAAAGTGGCCATTTTTACTATTTTAATCCTGCCAGTCCATGAGCATGGGAGATCTTTCCATCTTCTGAGGTCTTCTTCAATTTCTTCCTTCAGAGTCTTGAAGTTCTTATTGTACAGATCTTTTACTTGCTTGGTTAAAGTCACACCGAGGTACTTTAAATTGTTTGGGTCTATTATGAAGGGTGTCGTTGCCCTAATTTCTTTCTCGGCTTGTTTCTCTTTTGAATAGAGGAAGGCTACTGATTTATTTGAGTTAATTTTATACCCAGCCACTTTGCTGAAGGTGTTTATCAGGTTTAGTAGTTCTCTGGTGGAACTTTTCGGATCACTTAAATATACTATCATATCATCTGCAAATAGTGATATTTTGACTTCTTCTTTGCTAATCTGTATCCCCTTGATTTCCTTTTGTTGGCTGATTGCTCTAGCTAGAACTTCAAGAACTATATTGAATAAGTAGGGAGAGAGTGGGCAGCCTTGTCTAGTCCCTGATTTTAGTGGGATTGCTTCAAGTTTCTCTCCATTTAGTTTAATGTTAGCAACTGGTTTGCTGTATATGGCTTTTACTATGTTTAGGTATGGGCCTTGAATTCCTATTCTTTCCAGGACTTTTATCATGAAGGGGTGTTGAATTTTGTCAAATGGTTTCTCAGAGTTTAATGAAATGATCATGTGGGTTTTGTTCTTTCAGTTTGTTTATATAATGGATCATGTTGATGGTTTTCCATATATTAAACCATCCCTGCATGCCTGGGATGAAGCCTACTGGATCATGGTGGATGATTGTTTTGATGTGCTCTTGGATTCAGTTTGCCAGAATTTTATTGAGTATTTTTGCGTCGATATTCATGAGGGAAATTGGTCTGAAGTTCTCTTTCTTTGTTGTGTCTTTGTGTGGTTTAGGTATAAGAGTAATTGTGGCTTCATAGAAGGAATTCGGTAGTGCTCCATCTGTTTCAATTTTGTGGAATAGTTTGGATAATATTGGTATGAGGTCTTCTATGAAGGTCTGATAGAATTCTGCACTAAACCCGTCTGGACCTGGGCTCTTTTTGGTTGGGAGACCTTTAATGACTGCTTCTATTTCCTTAGGAGTTATGGGGTTGTTTAACTGGTTTATCTGTTCCTGATTTAACTTCGGTACCTGGTATCTGTCTAGGAAATTGTCCATTTCCTGCAGATTTTCAAGTTTTGTTGAATATAGGCTTTTATAGTAAGATCTGATGATTGTTTGAATTTCCTCTGAATCTGTAGTTATGTCTCCCTTTTCATTTCTGATTTTGTTAATTTGGACACACTCTCTGTGTCCTCTCGTTAGTCTGGCTAAGGGTTTATCTATCTTGTTGATTTTCTCAAAGAACCAACTTTTGGTTCTGTTGATTCTTTCTATGGTCCTTTTTGCTTCTACTTAGCTGATTTCAGCTCTGAGTTTGATTATTTCCTGCCTTCTACTCCCCCTGGGTATATTTGCTTCTTTTTGTTCTAGAGTTTTAGGTGTGCTGTCAACTGCTGACATATGCTCTCTCCTGTTTCTTTCTGCAGGCACTGAGAGCTATGAGTTTTCCTCTTAGCACAGCTTTCATTGTGTCCCATAAGTTTGGGTAGGTTGTACCTTCATTTTCATTAAATTCTAAGAAGTCTTTAATTTCTTTCTTTATTTCTTCCTTGACCAGGTTATCGTTGAGTAGAGCATTGTTCAACTTCCACGTATATGTGGGCATTCTTCCCTTATTGTTATTGAAGACCAGCTTTAGGCCGTGGTGGTCTGATAGCACGCATGGGATTATTTCTATCTTTCTGTACCTGTTGAGGCCCGTTTTTTGACCAATTATATGGTCAATTTTGGAGAAAGTACCATGAGGAGCTCAGAAGAAGGTATATCCTTTTGCTTTAGGATAGAATGTTCTATAAATATCTGTTAAGTCCATTTGGTCCATGACTTCTCTTAGTGTGTCTACATCTCTGTTTAATTTCTTTTTCCATGATCTGTCCATTGATGAGGGTGGGGTGTTGAAATCTCCTACTATTATTGTGTGAGGTGGAATATGTGTTTTGAGCTTTAGTAAGGTTTCTTTTATGTAAGTAGGTGCCCTTGTATTTGGAGCATAGATATTTAGGATTGAGAGTTCCTCTTGGTGGATTTTTCCTTTGATGAATATGAAGTGTCCTTCCTTATCTTTTTTGATGACTTTTAGTTGAAAATTGATTTTATTTGACATTAGAATGGCTACTCCAGCTTGCTTCTTCCGACCATTTGCTTCGAAAGTTGATTTCCAGCCTTTCACTCTGAGGTAGTGTCTGTCTTTGTCTCTGAGGTGTGTTTCCTGTAGGCAGCAGAATGCAGGATCCTCGTTGCGTATCCAGTTTGTTAATCTATGTCTTTTTATTGGGGAGTTGAGACCATTGATGTTGAGAGATATTAAGGAATACTGATTATTGCTTCCTGTTATATTCATCTTTGGATGTGAGGTTATGTTTGTGTGCTTTTCTTCTCTTTGTTTTGTTGTCAAGACGATTAGTTTCTTGCTTTTTCTAGGGTGTAGCTTGCCTCCTTATGTTGGGCTTTACCATTTATTATCCTTTGTAGTGCTGGATTTGTAGAAAGATATTGTGTAAATTTGGTTTTGTCATGGAATATCTTGGTTTCTCCATCTATATTATTTGAGAGTTTTGCAGGATACAATAACCTGGGCTGGCATTTGTGTTCTCTTAGGGTCTGTATGACATCTGTCCAGGATCTTCTGGCTTTCATAGTCTCTGGTGAAAAGTCTGGTGTGATTCTGATAGGTCTGCCTTCATATGTTACTTGACCTTTTTCCCTTACTGCTTTTAATATTCTTTCTTTATTTTGTGCATTTGGTGTTTTGACTATTATGTGACGGGAGGTGTTTCTTTTCTGGTCTAATCTATTTGGAGTTCTGTAGGCTTCTTGTATGCCTATGGGTATCTCTTTTCTTAGGTTAGAGAAGTTTTCTTCTCTGATTTTGTTGAAGATATTTACTGGTCCTTTGAGCTGGGAGTCTTCACTCTCTTCTATACCTATTATCCTTAGGTTTGATCTTCTCATTGAGTCCTGGATTTCCTGTATGTTTTGGACCAGTAGCTTCTTCCACTTTACATTATCTTTAACTGTTGAGTCGATGATTTCTATGCAATCTTCTGCTCCTGAGATTCTCTTTTCTATCTCTTGTATTCTGTTGGTGATGCTTGTATCTACAGCTCCTTGTCTCTTCCTTTGGTTTTCTATATCCAGGGTTGTTTTCATGTGTTCTTTCTTGATTGCTTCTATTTCCATTTTTAATTCCTTCAATTGTTTGATTGTGTTTTCCTGGAATTCTTTCAGGGATTTTTGTGATTCCTCTCTGTAGGCTTCTACTTGTTTATTTATGTTTCCTGTGTTTCTCTAAGGAAGTTCTTCATGTCTTTCTTGAAGTCCTCCAGCATCATGATCAAATATGATTTTGAAACTAGATCTTGCTTTTCTGGTGTGTTTGAATATTCTGTGTTTGCTTTGGTGGGAGAATTGGGCTCCGATGATGCCATGTAGTCTTGGTTTCTGTTGCTTGGATTCCTGCGCTTGCCTCTCGCCATCAGATTATCTCTAGAGTTACTTTGTTCTGCTATTTCTGACAGTGGCTAGACTGTCCTATAAGCCTGTGTGTCAGGAGTGCTGTAGACCTGTTTTCCTGTTTTCTTTCAGCCAGTTATGGGGACAGAGTGTTCTGCTTTCGGTCCTGTAGTTTTTCCTATGTACAGGTCCTCAGCTGTTCCTGTGGGCCTGTGTCTTGAGTTCACCAGGCAGGTTGCTTGCAGCAGAAAAGTTGGTCTTACCTGCGGTCCCGAGGCTCAAGTTTGCTCGTGGGGTGTTGCTTATGAGCTCTCTGCAGCGGCAGCAACCGGGAAGATTTTTGCTGCCCTTTCCGGGAGCTTCAGTGCACCAGGGTTCCAGATGTTGTTTGGTGTTTTCCTCTGGAATCAGTAATGTGGGCAGAGTGTAGACTCTTCTGGTTTCCCAGGCGTGTCTGGCTCTCTGAAGGTTTAGCTCTCCCTCCCACGGGATTTGGGTGCAGAGACCCAATTTTCTTGACTGGAATAAACCGCCTGTACTTTGCTTCATAGGATCTTACAGCATTAGTTGACAGGTCTGTTAAGAACTGAACATTTCTTTAAGTGCTTCTTGGCCATTAGAGATTCCTATCGAGAATTCTCTATTTTGCTCTGTACTACATTTTTTAATTGGGCTATTTGGGTTGTTGGTGTTTAATTTCTTGAGTTTTTTAATATATTTTGGATATTAATCCTGTTTGATGTAGAGTTGAGGATTTTTTTTCCCAATCCATAGGCTGCCATTTTGCCCTATTGATGGTGTCTTTTCCCTTACAGAGGCTTTTCAATTTCATGAGGTCCCATTTATTAATTGTTGATCTTAGTGCCTGAGCTGTTGGTATCCTGTTTAGGAAATTGTCTCTTGTATCAATGCATTCAAAACTATTCCTCACTTTATCTTTTATCAGATATAGTGTGTCTGGTTTTATGTTGAGGTCTTTGATCCACATTGGAATTGCGTTTTGTGCAGGGCAATAGATATGGATCTATTAGCCTTATTCTACATGCAGACATCAGGTTAGACTTGCACCATTTTTTTTGAAGATGCTTTCTTTCTTCTGTTGTATGATTTTGACTTCATTGTCAAATATCAAGTGTCTGTACGTGTGTGGATTTATTTCTGGGTCCTAGATTCAATTCCATTGACCAACCTGTCTTTATGTCAATACAATGCTATTTTTATTATTGCTCTATGGCACTGCCTGAAATGAGAAATGGTAATATCTCCAAAAGTTCTTTTATTGTACAAGATTTTTTAGCTATCCTGGGTTTGTTTGTTTGTTTGTTTGTTTGTTTCCCATATGAAGTTGAGAATTGCTCTTTCAAGGTCTATAAAGAATTGTGTGGGAATTTTGATGGGGATTGTGTTGAATCTAGTGATTGATTTTGGTAAAATGTCTATTTTTGCTATGTTAATCCTACAAATCCATGAACATGGGAGATCTTTCCATCTTCTGTTATTTCCTTCAATTCCCTTTTCTTCAGAAACATGAAGTTCTTGTCATACACATTTTTGATGTGTTTGGTCAATTACACCCAGATATCTTATATCACTTATGAAGGATGTTGTTTCCCTAGTTTCTTTCTCAGCCCATTTATCACTTGTATAAAGGAGGGCTACTATTGGGAGGCACATCCCATTCTGTGGCCCTCTGCCTCCTGCTTGCTGTTTCAGAGGTGAGATTCAGCTGTTCCTACTGCTATGCCTTTACTTGACTCAGTGGACTCTAACACTCCGGAATTATAAATCCAACTAATGCTTTCTTTTATACGTTTCTTTGGTTATGGTGTTTTACCACAGCAATAGAAAAGTCACTAATATACACAGGGCAATGCCGACTTTGTAGAACGAGTTCAGTAGGGCTGGAGAGGTGGCTCAGCCGTTAAAGGCTAGGCTCACAGCCAAAAATATAAGAGTTCAGTAATGTTTCTGCATATTTTATGGGACACTTTGGGAAGTGCTCATATTAAATCATGCTTAAAAGTCGGGTAGCATTTTTCAATGTCCCCCACCTGCTCTTCCAATGTTCTTTGGGGAAAATGCTAATTTCTGTTTCAGTCTCCTTGCTTGTTATAGGTCTGTGTAACTAGTTTTATCTCTTCATGATTTCATTTTGGTGGGTTATGTACATTCAGAGATTTATACATTTCTTATTGGTTTTCTAGCTTTTTGAAATATACATTTTCAAAGTATTCCCAGATAGGCTTCTAGACATCATTGGAGTCTATTGTAAAAACTCCCTTTCATTTCTAATTTCTTTTGGTTAGTTCAACTAGGAGTTTCTCAATCTTGTTAAATTCTGTGTATTATTGTCTTAGTCTCTATCTCATTAATTTCAGCCCTAAACTTTATGATTTCTCATGATTACTACATTTGGGTTTGGCTCCTTCAGCCTTGAAGTACATCACTAGGTTACTATTTACAGTCTCCTGCATTTTTAATGCAAGCTCATATAGCTGTAAACGTTACTCTTATGGCTGCCTTGGCTGTTCTCAAGGAACAAGGAGACTATGCTCTCTTTTCCATTGGTTTCCAGAAACATTGATTTATGTATTTCTATCTCTGCATTTCTCTGTATGTGTGTATAATGCAGCTGTATCTGTGTATGCTGGGGGAGGGGAAGTGGTCCGTGCACATAAGAAAATATGTGATGGCAGCCAGAGGTCAACATCAAGTTCCCTCTATTCTTCTCTACATTATGCTTTGAGACAGCATCTCCCATTAAACCTGAAGCCCACCAAATCAGAACTATCTGACCAAGAAGACCCATGGAACCTCCTATCTTCCTCTTCCTGTGGTAGGATCATAAACACATACCACCACAGCAAGCTTTCTTTGTGGGATGGAAACTCAGATCTTCATGATTGCACATGATTACCGACTGAACCACCTCCAAAGTCCCTTGTGCTAGCTAGTTTTTTTGTCAGCTTGACACAAACTAGGAGTCATCTAAGAAGAAGGAACCTCAGTTGAGGAAATGCTTCCTTAAGATCAACCTGTAGGCAAGCCTACAGAGCATTTTCTTGGTTGATGTAGGAATGCACAGCTCTTGGTGTGGTGGTACCACCCCCTAGGCAAGTGGTCCTGGAGTATATAAGCAAGCAAAGAGGGTCAAGTCAATGAGAAGCACTCCTCCAAGGTTTCTGCATCAGCTCCTGCTTCTAGGTTCCTGATCTCACTTTCCTGAATGATGATCTACAAGGTGGAAGATGAAATAAATCCTCCCCTGCCTAATTTGCTTTTGGTCATTGAACCCTTAACTATAGCATTTATATTTTTATGAGGATTCTTTTTCCATTACTAGTTTCATAAATTGTTCACTTCGTTCAAAAATATATTGTTCAATCTCCAAGTATTTTTGTGCTATTGATTTCTCATTGTATTTCTTTGTTGTCTGGTAAGATATAAGGAATTATCTTAACTTTAATATTTTTTATTATTTTTATTTTTTTACAGTCAAGTCTGAGATCTCTCAGACACTGATCCACCAACTAGGCAGCATACACAAGCTGGTCCGAGGCCCCCAACATATATACAGCAGAGGACTGACTGGTCTGGCCTCAGTGAGATAAGACCTATTTAACCCTCAAGAGACTTGAGGCCCCAGGAAGTGGGGAGGCTTTGGGAAGGGAAGGGCAGCCTCTTGAAGACAGGAGGGAGGAAGAATAGAGTGAGAAACTGTGGGAGGACAGACCAGGAGCAGAGTAATGACTGGACTATAAAACTATGAAAATAATAAAAAAAAAATTTAAAAAGCTGAACTTGGTCCAACATGTCTTTAGTCCTAGCACTTGGGGGGCAGAGGCAGGTATATTTCTGAGTTTGAAGCCAGCCTGGTCTACAAAGCAAGTTACAGGAGAGCCAGGGCTATAAACCCTGTCTTGAAACAAACAAAAAATCAATCAAATCAAATATATATCAGGCTCCCCACCTCATCACCCTATTTTGACCCACAACTCCCTGATCTACCATAACTACAGTTACCAAAACTCTAGGTAGGCTGCCTACCATGTAAACCACCCTCATTCTCTCACTGTCTGCCCAGCCTACCCCCAATCACTCTACCCATTCTTGCCACCATATCTTGGTCCCCCAAATCAGGTTGGGGGCCCCCATTAAACCAGAGACAATGCTGGCTGCCAGAAATCCAGGTAGGCTGCAGCCCACAGACTCACAGACTATCTTCACTCTCACAGTATACACCTACCCTACCCCCAATCACCCATCCCATCCTCTCTGCCATGTGTCAGCCCTCAATTCAGGCAGAAACTCACTGTTCAATGGAGGCTACCCTGGCCATCAGAAGTACAACCTCCAACTCCAGTGGAGACCCTCTATTTAACCACAAACCAGTCCAGCCAGAAGACCAGAGAAGAATAAAAAGCCAAAAGCAAAAGCACACATTCAACAAAGACAGTCTTAGAAATCACCACCTGAACCAATAATCACCCCAAACCTAGATGCCTAGGTGCTAGTATAAGAATACAATCAATGATAGCAATATGTCATCAATGTAGCCTAGCTATCCTACTACAACAAGCCCTGAATAGTCCAACACAGCTGAAGCACAAGAAAATAACCTTAAAACTTATTCTATGATGATGATAGAGGTCCTTAAAGAAGAAATTAATATATCCCCTAAAGAAATAAGGGGAAAACAAACAAAAAGTTGGAGGAAATAAATAAATGCCTTAAAGAAAATCATGAAAGGCAAGAAAAAATAAAAGAAACAGTTGAAGCAAATGAATAAAACCATTCAAGATCTGAAAAAGGCGTAAGAAACAATAAAGAAAACACAAACTGAGGAAATTTTGGAAGTGGGAAATCAAGGCAAACATACAGGAAAACAGACACATCACCAACAGAATACAAGAGATTGAAGAAAGAATCACAGGAGTTGAAGATAACAAAAGAAATGGATACATTGGTTAAAATGTTAAATCTGAAATTTTTTTCTGATACAAAACATCCAGGAAATCTGGGGAACTATGAAAAGACCAAACCTAAAAATTATAGAAACAGAGCAAGGAGAAGGGTCAAGAAAATACTTTTAACAAAATCATACCCCAAAAATTCCAAGGGAGCACAGACATGGGAGGACTGGGAGTAAAGATGATTGGTAAAATTCCCAAATATTCAATAAAAATATCATGTTATCAAAAAATTCCTAATCTAAAGAAGAACATGTCTATAAAGGTACAAGAATGAATAAAGAACACAAACTAGATTGGACCAGCAAAGAAAGTTTTCCTTGCCACATAATAATCAAAACATTTAACATACATGCAGGGAGGGAAAAGAGAATATTTAAAGCTACAAGAGAAAAAAGTCAAGAAACATATAAAGGCAACATTATTAGAATTACACATGACTTCTTGATGAAGTTCTAAAAGCCAGAGGGGCCTGGACAAATGCTCTGCAGACTCTAAAAGATCACAGAGTCGCCTGGAGCTGAACAGTTCCCACAGCCCTCTGTACCAAATCCCATGGAGGAGAGAGCTGGACTCTCAGAAGTGCAGACAATACTGAGAGCTCAGGGGAGACCATCCATTCTGCCCACATTCCTGGTCAGAGAGGAACACCCTGGCCTAGTGCCCTCTGTGCCTTCTGGGCAAAGGAAACTAGGAGCAGTCAAAAACAGGACATTCTGGTTTCTGCCTATGCCAAGGAGCCAAAAGCCAGTCACCAGGAGCATAGACACAACTGAGAGCAGAGGTAAGACCACCTTTTCTGCTCCAAGCTTCCAGTCTGATAGCCTCATGACACACAAAGGCAGAAGTCCTCTGGGACAGGACACTTCGAGTTTCTGGCTGCACCCAGAACTGAACTGCTCCCACAGCCCTCTGTACCCAAATCCCCATGGGGGAGAGAGCTGGACTCTCAGAAGTGGGGACAATCTAAGATGTAAGGGGAGACCGACACTTCTGCTCACATTCCTGGCCCAAGAGGAACCCGCCTTGTGCCCTCTGGATACAGAAACATAGGAGCAGTCAGTGGCAGGAACTTTCTGGTTTCTGCTTGAACCCAGAGCTTAAAAGCTATTCACCTGGAGTTCTGACACACTGAGAGCAGAGGTTAGACCAACTCTTCTGCTCCAAGTGACCCACCTGGAGGCTTTAGGACACACAAACCAGGAACAGTTCTCTGTTCCCAGATCTAGCTGGAAAAAAAACAGGTCTACAAGAATGCTGACACACAGGCTTACAGGAGAGTGAAGCCACTGTCACAGACAGCAAAACAAGCTACCACCAGAGACAACCTGATAGCAAGAGGCAAGTGCAGGAACCTAAGCAACAGAAACCAAGACTACTTGATATCATCAGAGCACAGTTCTCCCACCAAATCAAATACTGGATATCCAAACACACCAGAAAAGCAAGATTTGGATTTTAAAAAATCACATCTCATGATGATGATAGAATAAATTAAAAAAGACATTTAAAAACTCCCTTAAACAAATATAGGACAACACAGGTAAACAAGTAGAAGCCCTTAAAGAGGAAACACAAAAATCCCTTAAAGAATTACAGGAAAAGACAACCAAACAGATGAAGGACTTGAACAAAACCATCCAGGATTTAAGAATGGAACTAGAAACAATAAAGAAATCACAAAGGGAGACAACTCTAGAGATAGAAACCCTAAAAAAGAGATCAGGAGTCATAGATACAAGCATTGCCAACAGAATGCAAGAGATGGAAGAGAGAATCTTGGGGGCAGAAGTTACCATAGATAACATTGACAAAACCATCAAAGATAATGGAAAATGGAAAAAAGTCCTAACCCAAAACATTCAAGAAATCCAGGACACAATGAGGAGAGCAAACCTAAGGATAATAGGTATAGAAGAGAATGATGACTCTTGACTTAAAGGGCCAGTAAATATCTTCAACAAAATTATACAAGAAAACTTCCCTAGCCTAAAGAAAGAGATGCCCATAAACACACAAGAACCTACAGAACACCAAATACATTGGACCAGAAAAGAAACTCCTCTCATCACATAATAGTCAAAACACCAAATGCACAAAATAAAGAAAGAATATCAATAGGAGTAAGGGGAAAAGGTCAAGTGACATATAAAGGCAGACCTATAAGAATTATACCAGACTTCTCACCAGAGACAATGAAAGCCAGAAGATCCTGGGCAGATGCCACACAGACCCTAAGAGAACACAAATGCCAGCCAAGGCTACTATAACCAGCAAAACTCTCAATTAACATAGATGGAAAAACCAAGTTATTCTACAACAAAACCAAATTTACCCAATATCCAGTAGAAACAAATCCAGCCCTACAAAGAATAGTAAATGGAAAACCCCAACATAAGGAGGGAAACTACAGCCTAGAAAAAGCAAGAAAGTAATCTTGCAAGGAAACCAAAAGAAGAAAGACACACAAACATAATTCTACTCCTAACAACAAAAATAACAAGAAACAACAATAACTATTCCTTAATATCTCTTAACATTAATGGACTCAATTACCCAATAAAAAAACAGAGATTGTACACATACAGCAGACCCAGCATTTTGCTGCATACAAGAAACACACCTCCATGACAAAGACAGACACGGCCTCAGAGTAAAAGGCTAGAAAACAACTTTCCAAGCAAATGGTCCCAAGAAACAAGCTGGGGTAGTCATTCTACTGTCAAATAAAATTGACATTCACCCAAAAGTTATCAAAAAAGATAAGGTAGGACACTTCATATTTATCAAAGGAAAAATCCACCAAGATGAACTCTCAATTCTGAATATCTATGCTCCAAATGCAAGGGCACCTACATTCATAAAAGAAACCTTACTAAAGCTCAAAGCACACATTGCACCTCACACAATAGTAGTAGGAGATTTCAACACCCAAATCTCATCAATGGACAGATCATAGAAACAGAAATTGAACAGAGACATAGAGAAACTAAGAGAAGTCATGAACCAAATGGATTTAACAGATATTTATAGAACATTTCATCCTAAAACAAAAGAATATACATTCTTCTTAGCACCTGACGGTACCTTCTTCAGAACTGACCATATAATTGGTCACAGAACAGGCCTCAACAGTTACAAGAAGACTGAAATAATCCCATGTATCCTATCAGATCACCATAGACAAAGGCTGGTCTTCAATAACAACAATAGCAATAGAAAGCCCACATATACATGGAAGTTGAACAATGCTCTACTCAATGATAACTTTGAAAAGGAAAAAATAAAGAAAGAAATTAAAGACTTCTTAGAATTTAATGAAAATGAAGGCACAACATACTCTAATTTATGGGACACAACAAAAGCAGGGCTAAGAGGAAAACTCACAGCTCTGAATGCCTCCAAAAAGAAACAGGAGAGAGGGAGAGGAGACGGAGAGAGAGAAGCTATGGCAGGACAATATGGCGGGTGATGTTAAGATTCCATGCTGTACCTTTACAGGTTGTTACAAATGTTCTTAAGGGATGGATGGTACCAGGCTTTGTATGTTTAGGTGGACAGTTATATCTTACCAATTGGGTCAAAGATTATTGTGTTGTGTGTTCTTTTATGTGACAATTTGAGTATAGCAAAGTGTGTGGTGGCAGGAGACACTGGGCCACCAAGGAGTTGGGATGTGTTTCTGCCAAGATATCTAGCAGATATCTTGGGGCACCGTGGTGCTGGACCTAGTGAGGTAAAAGACAACAATACTTTTTTTATTTTGTATATTTTTACAACAACAGATGGCGAACTAATGTAATGGACAAGAATCCACTAGTAATCCTAACAGTTGAGAGAAAGTTTTTATTTTCTAAGTTAAGAGGAGGCCAGCATGATGTTAAGTCATGTGATATCTCAAGCGCGGGAATTTAGCAAAGAAACAGGGAAGTAGCCTGGGCTGGCAGGCTGTAGGTCCCAGGCTGTGTGATAAACAATGGCAGCTCAGAGAGTTAGAGATTAAAAGCTACTTTTTAAAGAAAGTTGTTTAGAAAGTCTTTCAGGATACTCATATTCTTTTTAACATGGGCTACACAGGAATTTTGGGTTGAAATCCTAGTTAGACAAGCTACTTCTTAATTACAGGTTTATTAAAAGGTGATTAAGTTTGTTTTTAGAAAGAAGAGAGTAAAGAGATTATCCGAATCATGTGGGGATTTTCATCTATGGTTCAGAACTTAGATAGGGAAAAATTGGTCACTAACTCCAAGTAGAGAGTTGTGATAAATGTCTTTAACACCAGACAGAGTGAATGCAGACATATATTATAGAAGTTATTAAGGTTAAAGAAAAATCTGTGGCTCTGGGTAGAGAGCTTAACAGATGGTATATTTTGGGCTAAAGTCCTGGTTTGATATGTTGCTTATTGATATTAGAATTGATAGAAGGTATTTGGTTTGCTTTATGAATTACCTCGATAAAGGCCATATGGCTCGTTGATGCTGGCTAGCTAGGGTTTGTGGTTATTTTTTATATCTACCACAACAGGAAGCTCAGATTTTCTTAACATGGGCTCCACAAGAATTTTGGGTTAATTTCCTGATATCACAGAGTACAAAAGTCTATCAGGCTCATTGTTTAGCTTATTTAAAAAATTGTTTAATCTTCATAATGGGTGTGACTTTGAGTTTTTTTTGGTTCTTTTTTTTTTTCGGAGCTGGGGACCGAACCCAGGGCCTTGCGCTTCCTAGGTAAGCGCTCTACCACTGAGCTAAATCCCCAGCCCCGTGACTTTGAGTTTTATGGTTATAGTATTACTCTAGGAGAGAGTGCAAAATACAAGCTTTTCTGGTTACAGACTGAGGAACACAGTATTTTGGGAGAAAGATTTTGTCTTTGTGTTTTTAAAAGTATGATTAGGCTCTGGAAACCTTCACAGAGTCACTGATCAGATTTGATAGAGGTAGACTGCCTGAAAATTTTTTTCAGGAGAATCAAACAAAAGGTATCTCGATTCTAAACTTTTGTCTTGAGAGTTCTATTTTACAAGAAGGTGCCTACTTGGATTCCTGGTCTCAAGGACTTTCACCTGGGTCCAGTCAGGACACATCGGCTACAGCATTTGCCTCATTCATCCTACCCCCTACCCCCAAGGATATCTCAATGCCCATGTACGGCTTGAAGAAGTTATAGAGGAGTCGTCGCCCCAATTCCCTGGACTTTGGGGGGGCTGAAAGTGGTTATTCTACAGTTGTTTTTATGAGGAATTTAGAAATGTTAATTTAACAGGAAGGAATTAGCTGGATTGAGTTATACAGTCATAATCTCATTTGGTAACTAAGCTAAAAAAACATATCTTTGCTTTGATATAGAATTTATTTGTTAAAAGAGTTTAAAAGTACAAGGTTTAGAGCCAGTCCTTCTATTGATGTCATGACAAACTTCTGAGTTGATTACACATGTGAGTTAAGGGCCAAATAGCAAACATATTGCTGACTTTGTGAGAGTGCTTCCAAGATATTATTAAGATATAAAGGGCTGGAGAGATGGCTCAGCGGTTAAGAGCACCCGACTGCTCTTCCAGAGGTTATGAGTTCAATTCCCAGCAACCACATGGTGGCTCACAACCATCTGTAAAGAGTTCCAATGCCCTCTTCTGGTGTGTCTGAAGACAGCTACAGTGTGCTTATATATAATAAATAAATAAATCTTTAAAAAAAAAGATATAAAGACAACAGTCCAGATTGTCTTATATTATAGGTAGATGGTTTTCAAAAACGTCAGAAATCCACAAAATTTGAGATTTAAAGTTATTTATCTTTTGTTGAGACACATCTGCTCCTAACAGTCCCCCTTTGGCAGATTTAATGAAGAATGTGAACATCTCTACCTCCAGATGAGGCAATACTTTGTGGCTAGGCAGCCACCAGACAAAACTGCCTGTTTCATCTGCAGACTAATACTGTCCAGAAAAGGACAAATTATGCAGAATAGTTGACTGATAAACTGCCAAGACAGGGTGATCAGCCCTTCAAAATCTGCATTTTAAGAGTTTGTCAGTTGATTTTGGGCCAGAAGGCTGAAGACTTGTGCTCACATGTTGCTAACAGGGGACTGTGCTAGTGGAGATTTGTCTCTACAACCTCTCAGTTCTAGAAGCCATGTTAGGCTTCCTATGTGTATAGATATTTGGTCATTCTCAGATTTCTAACAGGGTTGAAGGCTGATTATAGTCTCATATCAGGCTGTTTAACTCTGAATATACATATTTTATTGGATAGTTATCAGATACTATACAAGCTAGCCAAGACATAATATAGATTTTAAGCCTTTCTTAAGCTGGAATGGATAGCTAAATGTTCTGTTTAACTGATATAGTGATGACTGGGTGTTGAGTACACCGTATGCTTTATAAATTGTAGAATGGTAATAATTGTACTCAATTTATATATAACTGAAAAGGCTTTTTAACTGGACAAAAAGGGGGAAATGTTGTGGTTTGCCCTGGAGTTATCTGTATTTTGATGCTAATTCCACTGCCCAAGGACAGCTGCCTAGTAACATACTCAGGAATCAGGTGACTTCACCAGAAACTTCTCCCCATTGAATTTGTAAAATACAGGTGAGGGGCAGGTACAGGATAGAAGAAAGCCTGTCATTGGAGGAGGAGGAAGGATGTATGGGAGAGAAGTTTGAAGGAAGAGGAGAAGACTGGAATGGAAAAGAGGAGAGGAGAGGGAGAGAGAGAAGCCGTGACAGGACAATATGGCAGGTGACATTAAGATTCCATGGTATACCTTTACAGGTTGTTACAAATGTTCTTAAGAGTTGGATGGTATTGGGATTTGTATGATTAGGTTGGCAATTATATCTTACCAATTGGGTCAAAAAGAAAGAAAGAAAGAGAGAAAGGAAGAAAGAGGAGAGAGCATACATTAACAGTTTGACAGCACACCTAAATGCTCTAGAAGAAAAAGAAGCAAATATACATAAGAGGAGTAGAAGACAGGACATAATTGAACTCAGGGCTGAAATCAACCAAGTAAAAACAAAGAGAACTACACAAAGAATCAACAAAACCAGGAGCTGGTTCTTTGAGAAAATCAACAAGATAGATAAACCCTTAGCCAGAATAACCAGAGGACACAGAGAGAGTATCCAAATTAACAAAATCAGAAATGAAAAGGGAGACATAACAGAATCTGAGGAAATTCAAATAATCATCAGATCCTACTACAAAAGTCTATATTCAACAAAACTGGGAAATCTGGATAAACTCCTAAAGAAATAGAAGCAGTTATTAAAAGTCTCCCAACCAAAAAAAGCCTAGGACTAGTTAGGCAGAATCAGACCTTCATAGAAGACTCATACTAACACTATCCAAACTGTTCCACAAAATAGAAACATAAGGAACACTACCCAATTCCTTCTATGAAGCCACAGTTACACTTATACCTAAACCACACAAAGACCCAACAAAGAAAGGGAACTTCAGGCCAATTTCCCTTATGAATATTGACATAAAAATACTCAATAAATTTCTAGAAAACTGAATCCAAGAACACATCAAGACAATCATCCATCATGATAAAGTGGGCTTCATCCCAGGCGTGTAGGGATGGCTGAATATATGGAAATCCGTCAACGAAATCCACTATGTAAACAAACTCAAAGAAAAACACCACATGATCATTTCATTAGATGCTGAGAAAGCATTTGACAAAATTCATCAATCATTCATGTTAAAAGTCTTGAAAAGATCAGGAATTCAAGGCCCATACCTAAACAGTAAAAGCAATATACAGCAAAAGAGTAGCCAATATTAAACTAAATAGAGAGAAACTTGAAGCCCCACTAAAACTATGGACTAGACAAGGCTGCCCACTCTCTTCCTACCTATGATATAATATAATATAATATAATATAATATAATATAATATAATACTCGAAGTCCTAGCCAGAGCAATTAGACAACAAAAAGAGGTCAAAGGGATACAATATGGAAAGGAAGAAGTGAAAATACCACTCTTTGCATATGATATGAAAGTATACTTAAAGAACCTCAAAAGTTCCACCAGAGAAATACTAAGCCAGATAAACAACTTCAGCAAAGTGTCTGGGTATAAAATTAATTCAAACAAATCAGTAGTCTTCCTCTATTCAAAGGATAAACAGTCTGAGAAAGAAATTAGGGAAATGACACCCTTCACAATACTTCCAAATAATATAAAATACCTCAGTGTGACTTTAACCAAGCAAGTGAAAGATATGTATGACAAGAACTTCAAGTCTCTGAAGAAAGAAATTGAAGAAGATCTATGAAGATAGAAAGACCTCTCATGCTTATGGATTGGCAGGATTAATATAGTAAAAATGGCCATTTTGCCAAAAACAATCTACAAAAGCAATGGAATCCCCATCAAAATTCCAACTCAATTCTTCATAGAGTTAAAAATAGCAATTTGCAAATTCACTTGGAATAACAAAAAACCCAGGATAGCAAAAAGTATCCTCAACAATAAAAGGACTTCTAGAGGAATCACCATCCCTGAACTCAAGCAGTATTACAGAGCAATAGTGATAAAAACTGCATGATATTGGTACAGAGACAGACAGATAGACCAGTGAAATAAAATTGAAGACCCAGAAATGAACCCACACACCTATGGTCACTTGATTTTTGACAAAGGAGCCAAAAACATCCAATGGAAAAAGGATAGCATTTTCAGCAAATGGTGCTGGTTCAACTGGAGGTCAGCATGTAGAAGAATGCAGATCTATTCATTCTTATCACCCTGTACAAAGCTTAAGTCCAAGTGGATCAAGGACCTCCACATCAAACCAGATACACTCAAACTAATAGAAGAAAAAGTGGGGAAGCATCTCGAACAAATGGCACTGGAGAAAGTTTCCTGAACAAAACACCAATGGCTTATACTCTAAGATCAAGAATCAACAAATGGGATCTCATAAAACTACAAAGCTTCTGTAAGGCAAACGACACTTTCAATAGGACAAAATGGCAACCAACAGATTAGGAAAAGATCTTTACCAATCTTACATCTAATAGAGGACTAATATCCAAAATATACAAAGAACTCAAGAAGTTAGATTCCAGAGAGCCAAATAACACTATTAAAAAACGGGGTACAGGGGTTGGGGATTTATCTCAGTGGTAGAGCGCTTGCCTAGGAAGCGCAAGGCCCTGGGTTCGGTCCCCAGCTCCGAAAAAAAGAACCAAAAAAAAAACAAAAACAAAAACGGGGTACAGGTCCGGGTCGCGCTCCTTCTGCTCCACTGCCTGCTTGTGAGTGCTGCCCAGCAGGCTGCCATGGCAAACGTGGCCAACACATCCTGGGCGTCCCTCCTCGCGCCATCGAGAATGAATTCAAGAAGGCATACCAAAAGTTAGCCAAAGAATACCATCCTGATAAGAATCCAAATGCTGGAGATAAATTTAAAGAAATGTTTTGCCTATGAAGTATTGTCAAATCCAGAGAGGCAGGAGCTATATGACAGATATGGAGAACAAGGTCTACAGGAAGGCAGCGGCGGGGGGGGGGGGGGGGGGGGTGGCAGCATGGATGATATTTTCTCACATATTTTTGGTGGAGGATTGTTTGGCTTCATGGGCAATCAAAGTAGAATCGAAGAAGAGGCGAGGACATGATGCATCCACTGAAAGTATCTTTAGAAGACCTGTATAATGGCAAGACAACCAAACTACAACTCAGCAAGAATGTGCTGTGTAGCGCATGCAGTGGCCAAGGTGGAAAGTCTGGACCTGTTCAGAAATTCAGTGCTTGTCCGGGTCGAGGTGTCCGCATTATGATAAGACAGCTGGCTCCAGGGATGGTATAGCAGATCCAGTCTGTGTGCTCTGACTATAATGAAGAAGGGGAGGTCATCAATGAAAAAGACCGCTGTAAAAAATGTGAAGGGAAGAAGGTGATTAAAGAAGTCAAGATTCACTGGAGCAGCAGGTCCCGCCCAGTTCAGACACCGCCCGGACCTGAAGGGACCAATCAACAGTTCTCTGCACCCAAATCCTGTGGGAGGGAGAGCTAAACCTTCAGAGGGGCAGACACTCCTGGGAGGCCAGAAGAGACTACACTCTGCCCACATTTCTGACTCCAGAGGAAAACACGTAACACCATCTGGGACCCCGGTGCACAGGGGCTCCAGGAAAAGACGGCAAAGGGCCTCCTGGTTGCCGCCCTCACGGAGAGCTCAAAAGCAGCCCCCCAGGAGCAACTTGAGCCACCGGACCACAAGTAAGACCAACTTTACTGCTCAAAACGACCTGCCTGGTGGACACAGGACACAGTCCCACAGGAACAGCTGAAGACCTGTAGACAGAAAAGACTACGCGCCCGAAGCAGAACACTCTGTTCCCACAACTGGCTGAAAGAAAACAAGAAAACAGGTCTACAGCACTCCTGACACACAGGCCTCTAGAAAGGTATACCCACTGTCAGAAATAGCAGAACAAGGTAACACCAGAGATGACTTGATGGAGAGAGGCAAGCACAGGAACCCAAGCAACAAAAAGCAAGACTGCATGGCATCATTGGAGCCCAATTGTCCCACCAAAGCAAACACTGAATATCCAAACAAACCAGAAAAGCAAGATCTAGATTTAAAATCACATTTGATCATGATGCTGGAGTACTTCAAGAAAGACATGAAGAACTCCCTTAGAGAAATGCAGGAAAACATAAATAAACAAGTACAAGCCTATAGAGAAGAATTACAAAAATCCCTGAAACAATTACAGGAAAACACAATCAAACAGGTGAAGGAATTAAAAATGAAAATAGAAGCAATAAAGAAAGAGCAAAGGGAGACAACCCCGGATATAGAAAACCAAAGGAAGAGACAAGGAGTCGCAGATACAAGCATCACCAACAGAATACAAGAGATAGAAGAGAGAATCTCAGGAGCAGAAGATTCCAAAGAAATTATCGACACAATGGTCAAAGAGAATGTAAAACAGAAAAAGCTACTGGTCTAAAACATACAGGGAATCCAGGACTCACTGAGAAGATCAAACCTAAGGATAATAGGTATAGAAGAGAGTGAAGACTCCCAGCTCAAAAGACAAGTAAATATCTTCAACAAAATGATAGAAGAAAACTTCCCTAACCTAAAGAAAGAGATACCCATAAGCATACAAGAAGCCTACAGAACTCCAAATAGATTGGACCAGAAAAGAAAATCCTCCCGTCACATAATAGTCAAAACACCAAGTACACAAAATAAAGAAAGAATATTAAAAGCTGTAAGGGAAAAAGGTCAAGTAACATATAAAGGCAGACCTATCAGAATCACACCAGACTTCTCGCCAGAGACTGTGAAAACCAGAAGATCCTGAACAGATGTCATACAGACCCTAAGAGAACACAAATGCCAGCCCAGGTTACTGTATCCTGCAAAACTATCAATTAACATAGATGGAGGAACCAAGATATTCCATGACAAAACCAAATTTACACAATATCTTTCTACAAATCCAGCACTACAAAGGATAATAAATGGTAAAGCCCAACATAAGGAGGCAAGCTATACCCTAGAAGAAGCAAGAAACTGACTGTCTTGGAAACAAACCAAAGGGAAAAGCACACAAACATAATCTCACATCCAAATACGAAAACAACAGGAAGAAATAATCACTATTCCTTAATATCTCTCAACATCAATGGTCTCAACTACCCAATAAAAAGACATAGATTAACAAACTGGATACGTAACGAGGACACTGCATTCTGCTGCCTACAGGAAACACACCTCAGAGACAAAGACAAACACTACCTCAGAGTGAAAGGCTGGAAAACAACTTTCCAAGCAAATGGTCAGAAGAAGCAAGCTGCAGTAGCCATTCTAATATCGAAAAAAATTAATTTTCAACTAAACGTCATCAACAAAGATAAGAAAGGACACTTCATATTCATCAAAGGAAAAATCCACCAAGATGAACTCTCAATCCTAAATATCTATGCTCCAAATACAAGGGCACCTACATACATAAAAGAAACCTTACTAAACCTCAAAACACACATTCCATCTCACACAATAATAGTAGGAGATTTCAACACCCCACTCTCATCAATGGACAGATCATGGAAACAGAAATTAAGCAGAGACATAGACAGACTAAGAGAAATCATGACCCAAATGGACTTAACAGATATTTATAGAACATTCTATCCTAAATCAAAAGGATATACATTCTTCTCACCAACTCGTGATACATTCTCCAAAATTGACCACATAATTGGTCATAAAAGAGGCCTCAACAGATACAGAAAGATAGAAGAATCCCATGCGTCCTATCAGACCACCACAAGCTAAAGCTGGTCTTCAATAACAATAAGGGAAGAATGCCCACATATACATGGAAGTTGAACAATGCTCTACTCAATGATAACCTGGTCAAGGAAGAAATAAAGAAAGAAATTAAAGACTTCTTAGAATTTAATGAAAATGAAGGTACAACATACCCAAACTTATGGGACACAATGAAAGCTGTGCTAAGAAAAAAACTCATAGAACTGAGTGCCTGCAGAAAGAAACAGGAGAGAGCATATGTCACCAGCTTCACAGGACACCTAAAAAGCTCTAGAACAAAAAGAAGCAAATACACCCAGGAGGAGTAGAAGGCAGGAAATAATCAAACTCAGAGCTGAAATAAACCAAGTCGAAACAAAAAGGACCATAGAAAGAATCAACAGAACCAAAAGTTGGTTCTTTGAGAAAATCAACAAGAGAGATAAACCCTAAGCCAGACTAACGAGAGGACACAGAGAGTGTGTACGAATTAACAAAATCAGAAATGAAAAGGGAGACATAACTACAGATTCAGAGGAAATTCAAAAAATCATCAGATCTTACTATAAAAGCCTATATTCAACAAAACTTGAAAATCTACAGGAAATGGACAATTTCCTAGACAGATACCAGGTACCGAAGTTAAATCAGGAACAGATAAACCAGTTAAACAACCCCATAACTCCTAAGGAAATAGAAGCAGTCATTAAAGGTCTCCCGACCAAAAAGAGCCCAGGTCCAGACGGGTTTAGTGCAGAATTCTATCAGACCTTCATAGAAGACCTCATACCAATATTATCCAAACTATTTCACAAAATTGAAACAGATGGAGCACTACCGAATTCCTTCTATGAAGCCACAATTATTCTTTTACCTAAACCACACAAAGACCCAACAAAGAAAGAGAACTTCAGACCAATTTCCCTTATGAATATCGACGCAAAAATACTCAATAAAATTCTGGCAAACCGAATCCAAGAGCACATCAAAACAATCATCCACCATGATCAAGTAGGCTTCATCCCAGGCATGCAGGGATGGTTTAATATACGGAAAACCATCAACGTGATCCATTATATAAACAAACTGAAAGAACAAAACCACATGATCATTTCATTAGATGCTGAGAAAGCATTTGACAAAATTTAACACCCCTTCATGATAAAAGATCTGGAAAGAATAGGAATTCAAGGCCCATACCTAAACAGAGTAAAAGCCATATACAGCAAACCAGTTGCTAACATTTAACTAAATGGAGAGAAACTTGAAGCAATCCCACTAAAATCAGGGACTAGACAAGGCTGCCCACTCTCTCCCTACTTATTCAATATAGTTCTTGAAGTTCTAGCCAGAGCAATCAGACAACAAAAGGAGGTCAAGGGGATACAGATTGGCAAAGAAGAAGTCAAAATATCACTATTTGCAGATGATATGATAGTATATTTAAGTGATCCCAAAAGTTCCACCAGAGAACTCCTAAAGCTGATAAACAACTTCAGCAAAGTGGCTGTGTATAAAATTAACTGAAATAAATCAGTAGCCTTCCTCTATACAAAAGAGAAACAAGCCGAGAAAGAAATTAGGGAAACGACACCCTTCATAATAGACCCAAATATTATAAAGTACCTCGGTGTGACTTTAACCAAGCAAGTAAAAGATCTGTACAATAAGAACTTCAAGACACGGGGCTGGAGAGATGGCTCAGTGGTTAAGAACACCCGACTGTTCTTCCAGAGGTCATGAGTTCAATTCCCAGGAACCACATGGTGGCTCACAACCATCTGTAAAGAGATCCGATGCCCTCTTCTGGTGTATCTGAAGACAGCTACAGTGTACTTATATATAATAAATAAAATAAATCTTTAAAAAAAAAAAAGAACTTCAAGACACTGAAGAAAGAAATTGAAGAAGACCTCAGAAGATGGAAAGGTCTCCCATGCTCATGGATTGGCAGGATTAATATAGTAAAAATGGCCATTTTACCAATGGCGATCTACAGATTCAATGCAATCCCCATCAAAATACCAATCCAATTCTTCAAAGAGTTAGACAGAACAATTTGCAAATTCATCTGGAATAACAAAAAACCCAGGATAGCTAAAACTATCCTCAACAATAAAAGGAATTCAGGGGGAATCACTATCCCTGAACTCAAGCAGTATTACAGAGCAATAGTGATAAAAACTGCATGGTATTGGTACAGAGACAGACAGATAGACCAGTGAAATAGAATTGAAGACCCAGAAATGAACCCACACACCTATGGTCACTTGATTTTTGACAAAGGAGCCAAAAAAGTCCAATGGAAAAAAGATAGCATTTTCAGCAAATGGTGCTGGTTCAACTGGAGGTCAGCATGTAGAAGAATGCAGATCGATCCATGCTTATCACCCTGTACAAAGCTTAAGTCCAAGTGGATCAAGGACCTCCACATCAAACCAGATACACTCAAACTAATAGAAGAAAAACTAGGGAAGCATCTGGAACACATGGGCACTGGAAAATACTTCCTAAACAAAACACCAATGGCTTACGCTCTAAGATCAAGAATCGACAAATGGGATCTCATAAAACTACAAAGCTTCTGTAAGGCAAAGGACACGGTGGTTAGGACAAAACGGCAACCAACAGATTGGGAAAAGATCTTTACCAATCCTACAACAGATAGAGGCCTTATATCCAAAATATACAAAGAACTCAAGAAGTTAGACCGCAGGGAAACAAATAACCCTATTAAAAAATGGGGTACAGAGCTAAACAAAGAATTCACAGCTGAGGAATGCCAAATGGCTGAGAAACACCTAAAGAAATGTTCAACATCTTTAGTCATAAGGGAAATGCAAATCAAAACAACCCTGAGATTTCACCTCACACCAGTGAGAATGGCTAAGATCAAAAACTCAGGGGACAGCAGATGCTGGCGAAGATGTGGAGGAAGAGGAACATTCCTCCATTGTTGGTGGGATTGCAAACTGGTACAACCATTCTGGAAATCAGTCTGGAGGTTCCTCAGAAAATTGGACATTGAACTGCCTGAGGATCCAGCTATACCTCTCTTGGGCATATACCCAAAAGATGCCCCAACATATAAAAAAGACACGTGCTCCACTATGTTCATAGCAGCCTTATTTATAATAGCCAGAAGCTGGAAAGAACCCAGATGCCCTTCAACAGAGGAATGGATACAGAAAATGTGGTACATCTACACAATGGAATATTACTCAGCTATCAAAAACAACGACTTTATGAAATTCGTAGGCAAATGGTTGGAACTGGAAAACATCATCCTGAGTGAGCTAACCCAATCACAGAAAGACATACATGGTATGCACTCATTGATAAGTGGCTATTAGCCCAAATGCTTGAATTACCCTAGATCCCTAGAACAAACGAAACTCAAGACGGATGATCAAAATGTGAATGCTTCACTCCTTCTTTAAATGAGGAAAAAGAATACCCTTGGCTGGGAAGGGAGAGGCAAAGATTAAAACAGAGACTGAAGGAACACCCATTCAGAGCCTGCCCCACAGGTGGCCCATACATATACAGCCACCCAATTAGACAAGATGGATGAAGCAAAGAAGTGCAGACCGACAGGAGCCGGATGTAGATCGCTCCTGAGAGACACAGCCAGAATACAGCAAATACAGAGGCGAATGCCAGCAGCAAACCACTGAGCTGAGAATAGGTCCCCCGTTGAAGGAATCAGAGAAAGAACTGGAAGAGCTTGAAGGGGCTCGAGACCCCAAAAGTACAACAATGTCAAGCAACCAGAGCTTCCAGGGACTAAGCCACTACCTAAAGACTATATATGGACTGACCCTGGACTCTGACCCCATAGGTAGCAATGAATATCCTAGTAAGAGCACCAGTGGAAGGGGAAGCCCTGGGTCCTGCTAAGACTGAACCCCCAGTGAACTAGACTATGGGGGGAGGGCGGCAATGGGGGGAGGGTTGGGAGGGAAACACCCATAAGGAAGGGGAGGGGGGAGGGGGATTTTGCCCGGAAACCGGGAAAGGGAATAACACTTGAAATGTATATAAGAAATACTCAAGTTAATAAAAAAAAAAAAAAAAAAGAGGAACACTCCTCCATTGTTGGTGGGATTGCAGACTGGTACAACCATTCTGGAAATCAGTCTGGAGGTTCCTCAGAAAATTGGACATTGAACTGCCTGAGGATCCAGCTATACCTCTCTTGGGCATATACCCAAAAGATGCCCCAACATATAAAAAAGACACGTGCTCCACTATGTTCATCGCAGCCTTATTTATAATAGCCAGAAGCTGGAAAGAACCCAGATACCCTTCAACAGAGGAATGGATACAGAAAATTTGGTACATCCACACAATGGAATATTACTCAGCTATCAAAAACAACGACTTTATGAAATTCGTAGGCAAATGGTTGGAACTGGAAAATATCATCCTGAGTGAGCTAAGCCAATCACAGAAAGACATACACGGTATGCACTCATTGATAAGACGCTATTAGCCCAAATGCTTGAATTACCCTAGATGCCTAGAACAAATGAAACTCAAGACGGATGATCAAAATGTGAATGCTTCACTCCTTCTTTAAAAGGGGAACAAGAATACCCTTGGCAGGGAAGAGAGAGGCAAAGATTAAAACAGAGACTAAAGGAACACCCATTCAGAGCCTGCCCCACATGTGGCCCATACATATATAGCCACCCAATTAGACAAGATGGATGAAGCAAAGAAGTGCAGACTGACAGGAGCCGGATGTAGATCGCCCCTGAGAGACACAGCCAGAATACAGCAAATACAGAGGCGAATGCCAGCAGCAAACCACTGAACTGAGAATAGGACCCCCGTTGAAGGAATCAGAGAAAGAACTGGAAGAGCTTGAAGGGGCTTGAGACTCCATATGTACAACAATGCCAAGCAACCAGAGCTTCCAGGGACTAAGCCACTACCTAAAGACTATACATGGACTGACCCTGGACTCTGACCTCATAGGTAGCAATGAATATCCTAGTAAGAGCACCAGTGGAAGGGGAAGCCCTGGGTCCTGCTAAGACTGAACCCCCAGTGAACTAGACTGTTGGGGGAGGGCGGAAATGGGGGGAGGGTTGGGAGGGGAACACCCATAAGGAAGGGGGGGAAAGGGGAGGTTCAGAAACCGGGAAAGGGAATAACACTCGAAATGTATATATGAAATACTCAAGTTAATAAAAGTAAAAAAAAAAAGAAGCAAATACACCCAGGACGAGTAGAAGGCAGGAAATAATCAAACTCAGAGCTGAAATCAACCAAGTAGAAACAAAAAGGACCATAGAAAGAATCAACAGAACTAAAAGTTGGTTCTTTGAGAAAATCAACAAGATAGATAAACCCTTAGCTAGACTAATGAGAGGACACAGAGGGTGTGTACGAATTAAAAAAATCAGAAATGAAAGGGGAGACATAACTACAGAATCAGAGGAAATTCAAAAATTCATCAGATCCTACTACAAAAGCCTATATTCAACAAAACTTGAAAATCTGCAGGAAATGGACAATTTCCTAGACAGATACCAGGTACCGAAGTTAAATCAGGAACAGATAAACCAGTTAAACAACCCCATAACTCCTAAGGAAATAGAAGCAGTCATTAAAGGTCTCCTATCCAAAAAGAGCCCAGGTCCAGAAGGGTTTAGTGCAGAATTCTATCAGACCTTCATAAAAGACCTCGTACCAATACTATCCAAACTATTCCACAAAATGAAAGAGATGGAGCACTACCAAATTCCTTCTATGAAGCCACAATTATTCTTTTACCTAAACCACACAAAGACCCAACAAAGAAAGAGAACTTCAGACCAATTTCCCTTATGAATATCGACGCAAAAATACTCAATAGAATTCTGGCAAACCGAATCCAAGAGCACATCAAAACAATCATCCACCATGATCAAGTAGGCTTCATCCCAGGCATGCAGGGATGGTTTAATATACGGAAAACCATCAACGTGATCCATTATATAAAGAAACTGAAAGAACAAAACCACATGATCATTTCATTAGATGCTGAGAAAGCATTTGACAAAATTCAACACCCATTCATGATAAAAGTCCTGGAAAGAATAGGAATTCAAGGCCCATACCTAAACATAGTAAAAGTCATATACAGCAAACTAGTTGCTAAGATTAAACTAAATGGAGAGAAACTTGAAGCAATCCCACTAAAATCAGGGACTAGCCAAGGCTGCCCTCTCTCTCCCTACTTATTCAATATAGTTCTTGAAATTCTAGCCAGAGCAATCAGACAACAAAAGGAGATCAAGGGGATACAGATTGGAAAAGAAGAAGTCAAAATATCACTATTTGCAGATGATATGATAGTATATTTAAGTGATCCCAAAAGTTCCACCAGAGAACTACTAAAGCTGATAAACAACTTCAGCAAAGTGACTGGGTATAAAATTAACTCAAATAAATCAGTAGCCTTCCTCTACACAAAAGAGAAACAAGCCGAGAAAGAAATTAGGGAAATGACACCCTTCATAATAGTCCCAAATAATATAAAATACCTCGGTGTGACTTTAACCAAGCAAATAATAGATCTGTATGATAAGAACTTCAAGCCTCTGAAGAAAGAAATTGAAGAAGACCTCAGAAGATGGAAAGATCTCCCATGCTCATGGATTGGCAGGATTAATATAGTAAAAATGGCCATTTTACCAAAAGCGATCTATAGATTCAATGCAATCCCCATCAAAATACCAATCCAATTCCTCACAGAGTTAGAGAGAACAATTTGCAAATTCATCTGGAATAACAAAAAACCCAGAATAGCTAAAACTAACCTCAACAATAAAAGGAATTCTGGGGGAATCACTATCCCTGAACTCAAGCAGTATTACAGACCAATAGTGATAAAAACTGCATGGTATTGGTACAGAGACAGACAGATAGACCAGTGAAATAGAATTGAAGACCCAGAAATGAACCCACACACCTATGATCACTTGATTTTTGACAAAGGAGCCAAAAAAGTCCAATGGAAAAAAGATAGCATTTTCAGCAAATGGTGCTGGTTCAACTGGAAGTCAGTATGTAGAAGAATGCAGATCGATCCATGCTTAATACCCTGTACAAAGCTTAAGTCCAAGTGAATCAAGGACCTCCACATCAAACCAGATACACTCAAACTAATAGAAGAAAAAGTGGGGAGGCATCTCGAACACATGGGCACTGGAGAAAATTTCCTGAACAAAACACCAATGGCTTATGCTCTAAGATCAAGAATCGACAAATGGGATCTCATAAAACTGCAAAGCTTCTGTAGGCAAAGGACACTGTTGTTAGGACAAAATGACAACCAACAGATTGGGAAAAGATCTTTACCAATCCTACAACAGATAGAGGCCTTATATCCAAAATATACAAAGAACTCAAGAAGTTAGACCGCAGGGAGACAAATAACCCTATTAAAAGATAGGGTTCAGAGCTACACAAAGAATTCACAGCTGAGGAATGCCGAATGGCTGAGAAACACCTAAAGAAATGTTCAACATCTTTAGTCATAAGGGAAATGCAAATCAAAACAACCCTGAGATTTCACCTCACACCAGTGAGAATGTCTAAGATCAAAAACTCGGGTGACAGCAAATGCTGGTGAGGATGTGGAGAAATAGGAACACTCCTCCATTGTTGGTGGGATTGCAGACTGGTACAACCATTCTGGAAATCAGTCTGGAGGTTTCTCAGAAAATTGGACATTGAACTACCTGAAGACCCAGCTATACCTCTCTTGGGCATATACCCAAAAGATGCCCCAACATATAACAAGGATACTTGCTCCACTATGTTCATAGTAGCCTTATTTATAATAGCCAGAAGCTGGAAAGAACCCAGATGCCCTTCACCAGAGGAATGGATACCGAAAATGTGGTACATCTACACAATGGAATACTACTCAGCTATAAAAAACAATGACTTTATGAAATTCATAGGCAAATGGATGGAACTGGAAAATATCATCCTGAATGTGGTAACCCAATCACAGAAAAACACACATGGTATACACTCATTGATAAGTGGATTTAGCCCAAAAGCTTGAATTACCCTAGATGCACAGAACACATGAAACTCAAGAAGGATGACCAAAATGCAGATGCTTCACTCCTTCTTTAAAAGGGGAACAAGAATACCCTTAGCAGGGAATAGGGAGGCAAAGTTTAGAACAGAGGCTGAAGGAATGCCCATTCAGAGCCTGCCCCACATGTGGCCCATACATATACAGCCATCCAATTAGGCAAGATGGATGAAGCAAAGAAGTGCAGGCCAACAGGAACCGGATGTAGATCTCTCCTGAGAGACACACCCAGAAATCAGCAAATACATAGGCGAATGCCAGCAGCAATCCACTGAACTGAGAACAGGACCACCATTGAAGGAATCAGAGAAAGGACTGGAAGAGCTTGAAGGGGCTCGAGACCCCATATGAACAACAATGCCAACCAACCAGAGCTTCCAGGGACTAAGCCACCACCCAAAGACTATACATAGACTGACCCTGGGTTCCAACCTCATAGGTAGCAATGAATAGCCTAGTAAGAGTACCAGTGGAAGGGGAAGCCCTTGGTCCTGCCAAGACTGAACCCCCAGTGAACGTGATTGTTGGGGGGAGGGTGGTAATGGGAGGAGGATGGGGGAGGGAAGCTCATATAGAAGGGGAGTGGGAGGGGCTAGGGGGAATGTTGGCCTGGAAACCGGGAAGGGGAATAACAATCAAAATGTAAATAAGTAATATTCAAGATTTTAAAAAAAGAAGAAGAAGTCAAGATTCTGGAAGCTCATGTAGACAAAGGCATGAAACATGGACAGAGAATTATGTTCACTGGGGAAACAGACCAAGCTCCAAGTGCGAAGGAGATATTGTTCTTTTGCTACAGGTAAAAGAGCATGAGGTGTTCCAGAGAGATGGGAATGATCTGCATATGACATATAAGATAGGACTCCTTGAACTTTGTATGGATTTCAGTTCACATTTAATCTTGATGCTCATCAGATTTTGGTGAAATATCCCCCTGGCAAAGTAATTGAACCAGGATGTTTTCATGTTGTTGGAGGCGAAGGAATGCCACAGTATCATAATCCCTTTAAAAAGGGTGATATTTACATAAAGTTTGATGTGCAGTTTCCTGAAAACAACTGGATCAACACAGACAAACTTTCTAAATTAGAAGATCTCCTGCCACCTAGACCAGAAGTTCCTAATGTAATTGGGGAAACAGAAGAAGTAGAGCTTCAGGAATTTGATAGCACTCAGGCTCTGGAGGTAGTCAGAGGCGTGAAGCCTACACAGCTCTGATGAGGAAAGCAGCAGCCATCATGGACCTAGAGTGCAGTGTGCCCATCAGTAAACTGCAGGCAACTGCACGGTGGATTTTCTCCACATTTGCCGGATTTGCCAGCTGCTGGAGTACCCGATGAGTCCAGATGAACGGATGAACATCTGCTGATCTATGTGTAACTTCTAAACTTGGTATAGTATCCACAGAGTGTATTATTTAAACTAACCACGAGCTTTACGTCTTCATTTCGACTGTTCTATAGCAGAGTAAAGCACTTGAACTAAGACTCCCTTTCACATGTGGGTTATAAGTTTCAGTCCTGGTATCTGCTTGATTTTTATCAGTTTTGTGTAGAGTTTATGTTTCATATTTTAAACTCAAATCCAGCATTGTAAAGTTTGTACAATTCGTCCTGAAGCTGTGTGTTTGGCTGCACCTGCATAAGCTGCTACAAATAGAATAAAGAATTCATAGCCTGTATCTATCATTTAAATGCATGGAAAACTGGGCTTTGCACACAATGGGTTTGAAGCTGACTGGCAACAATGGAAAAAATTACATTAGCCATGGTTGTAAAGTTCTTTTGGCTTTTTTTTTTAAAAAACCATTTTGTGAAAGGTTTCTGAAACTTGATAATAAAAAGTAGTTGGTGAAAAAAAAAGAAAAATGGGGTACAGAACTAAACAAAGAATTCTCAGCTGAGGAATATCGACTGCCTGAGAAGTACTGAAAGAAATGTTCAACATCCTTAGTTGTCAGTGAAATGCAAATCAAAACAACCCTGAGATTTCACCTCACACCAGTCAGAATGGCTAAGATCAAAACCTCAGGTGGCAACAGATGCTGGCAAGGATGTGGAGAAAGAGGAACACTCCTCCATTGTTGGTGGGATTGCAAACTGGTACAGTGACTCTGGAAATCAGTCTGGAGGTTCCTCAGAAAATTGGACATTGTACTACCTGAGGACCCAGCTATGCCACTCCTGGGCATATACCCAAATGATGTTCCAACGTATAACAAAGACATATGCTCCACTATGTTCATAGCAGCCTTATTTATAATAGCTAGAAGCTGGAAAGAACTCAGATATCCTTCAACAGAGAAATGGATACAGAAAATGTGGTACATCTACACAATGGAGTACTACTCAGCTATCAAAAACAATGACTTCATGAAATTCATAGGCAAATGGATGGAACTAGAAAATATCATCCTGAGTAAAGTAACCCAATTACCAAAAAAAAATGGTATGTACTCACTGATAAGTGAATATTAGCCCAAAAGTTTGAATTACCCAAGATACAATCCACAGACCACATGAAGGTCAAGAAGAATGACCATAGTGCAGATGTTTCAGTCCTTCTTTAAAGGGAGAACAAAATATTCATAGGAAGGGATATGAAGACAAAGTTTGGAGTAGAGACTGAAGGAATGGCCATTCAGAGCCTGTCCCACCTGGGAATACAGACCTTATATATACAGCTACTAAAACTAGATAATATCTATGAAGCCAAGAAGTACATGATGACAGGAGCCTGATATAGCTGTCTCCTGAAAGCCTCAGCCAGAGTATGACAAATACAGAGGCAAATGCTAACAGCCAACCATTGGACTGTTGGAAGAATTAGAGAAAGGATTGAAAGAGCTAAAGAAGCTTGCGACCCCATAAGAACAACAATACCAACCAACCAGACCTCCCAGGGACTAACCACTACCCAAAGCCTACACATGGACAGACCCATGGCTCCGGCTACATATGTAGCAGAGGATGGCCTTGTTGGACACCAATGGGAGGAGAAGCCCTTGGTCCTACCAAGGCTGAACCCCCCATGCAGGGGAATCTTGGGGGGAGGCAGGAATGGGCGGTGGTTGGGAGGGAGAACATCATTATAGAAGAAGCAGAAGTGGGTAGGATAGGGTGCTTATGGCCAGGGAACCAGGAAAGGGGATAACATTTGAAATGTAAATAAAAAATATCCAACTTAAAAAAAATCACAGAGTCAGCCCAGATTCCTATAACCAACAAAATTTTCAAATGTCTGAATGGAGAAAACAAGATATTCCATGATAAAATCAAATTTAAACATTATCTATGCACAATTTTAGCCCAACAGAAGGTATTAGAAGAAAAACACCAACCCAAGGAGGCTAACATCACCCAAGAAAGCACAAGAAACAAGTAACTCCACACCAAGAAAACCAAAAGAACATAAGCATCTCTCTCTCTCTCTCTCTCTCTCTCTCTCTCTCTCTCTCTCTCTCTCTGTCTGTCTGTCTCACCAACATAAAATAACAGGAACTAACAACCATTGGTTATTAATATGTCTCAACATCAATAAACTCAATTATCCAATAAAAAGACACAGGTCAACAAAATGGATGCAAAAACATAACCCCATATAAGAAACACAGCTCACCAACAAAGATAGAAACTACCTCAGAGTAAAAGGCTGGAAAAAGATTTTCCAAGCAAGTGGACCCAAGAAGCAAGCTGGAGTAGCCATTCTAAGATCTAATAAAAAAAGACTTTCAGCCAAAATTAATCAAAAGAGATGGGGACATTTCATACTCATCAAAGGAAATATCTACCAAGATTGCATTTCAATTCTGCCTAAATGCAAGGGCTCCTACATTTGTAAAACGAAACATTAGTAAAGCCTAAATCACACAGTAAACCCCATACATTACTAGTGGAGACTTCAACATCCTACTCTCATCAACGGACAAGTCATCCAGACAGAAACTAAACAGAAAAATAATGAAACTTATCAAGGTTATGAATCAAATGTACCTAACAGATAGCTACAGAACGTTTCACCCAAACACAAAAGAATATACCTTTCTTCTCAGCACCTCATGGGAACATCTCCCAAATTGACCATATAGTCAGTCACAAAGCAAGACTCAATAGATAGAAGAAAATGGAAATAATCCCATGTATTTTATCAGACTACCATGGATTAAAGCTAGACTTCAACAACAGACACAACAGAAAACCTACAATCTCATGGAAACTGAACAACTCTCTACTGAGTGGCCACTGGGTCAAGGGAAAAAGGAAGGAAAAAATTAAAGACATTCTAGAATTTAGTGAAAATGGATGGGCAACATACCCAGACTTATGCGACACAATGAAAGTAGTACTAAGAGGAAAGTTCTTAGCACTAAGTACCTACATAAAGCAATTAGTGAGATTTCATACTAATGGCTTAACAGCACTCCTAAAAGCTCTAGAGAAAAAGAAGAAGGGACACCCAAGAGCTGAGAGTTGAGAAGCCTTGGATGCACTGTCACAGGACACAACTCCCTGGATAGAAAACAAATAGTGCAGGCTCTAAGATCAATAACTAATATATGGGATCTAAAGAAACTGAAAATTTTCTGTAAGGCAAAGGACATCATCAACAGGACAAAATGGCAGTTTGCAGAATGGGAAAAGATTTTCACCGACTCACATCTGATATCCAAACTGTATTAAAAAATAAACTCAAGAAACTAGGCATGAACAAGCCAAACAATCCAATTAAAACACGGGGTACTGAGGAACACTTAAAGAAGTGTTCAACACTCTTAGCCATCAGGGAAATGCAAATCAAAACTACTTTGAGATTCCACCTTATACTGGTCAGAATGGTTAAGATCAAAGGCACAAGTGACCGTTCATATTGGTGTGGATGTGGAGCAAGGGGAAGTCTCTTCCATTGCTGGTAAGAATGCAAACTTGCACAGCCAATATGGAAATCAATATAGCAGATTCTTAGAAAATTGGGAAGTAATCTACCTCAAGATCCAGCAATACCACTCTTGGGCATATACTTCATCCTACCACGAAGACACTTGCTCAACTACGTTCATAGCAGCTTTATTCAGAATAAGCAGAAATCAGAAACAACCTACATGTTCCTCAACGAAGAATGGATTTTTTTAAAATGTGGTTCATTTACATATTACTCAGTTATTTTTTTTAAAAAATGACAACATGAAATTTTCAGGCAAACAGAACTAGAAAAAAAATCATCCTAAATGAGATAACCCAGACTCACAAAGATAAACATGGTATGTACTCACTTATAAGTGGATATTAGCTGCTAATTAAAGGATGATCGTGCTACAATCCACAGACCCAGAGAAGCTAAATAGCAAAGAGAGCTCAAGGAGAGAAACATGGATCTCCAGGGAAAGGAGAAATAGACTTTGCAGGTGGACCAGAGATGGGTGGGGATGGGAACAGAAAGGAATCAGGAGAGTGGAGGAGGGATGGAGGGAGAGAATACTGAGAGAGACAACTGGAATTAGGGGGCATTTGGAAGGCCGTGTGAACACCTAGCACAGCGGAAATTCCCTATAATCTATGAGAGTGAACATAGCAAAGACTCCTAGCGATGGGTCATAGGGAACTTGAACAATCCATCTTCTATAACCAATTATGCCTTCCAGTCATGGGCCTAGGACATCAACCCAGCCACAAACCTTCAACCTATAATCTGCCCTACCTGTAAACTATGCTGGGATAATGTTGACACAGAAATTGTAGTAGTGACCAACCAATGACTGGTCCATGTTAGGGTCAATGCCACAAGAGGGAGCCCATGGACCTGACACTGCCTGGGTGACCAGGAGCCAGAGCCTGGATAGCCCAGAGACCTAGGATAGACCAAGCAGTAAAGCCTAATGATCTTCCGCAATACTCAGATCAATGCCTAGCCCAATTGCCATCAGAGAGGCATCATCCAGCACCTAGTAGGAGTAGATGCAGAGACCTATGGCTAAACAATAGGCAGAGCTCAGGGAACTCCATAGAAGAGGGCGAGGAAGGGTTGCAGGAGCCAGAGGGCTTAAAGACACCTTGCAACACCACCCACACACTCAGCTAAACAGGGATCACAGGGGCTCGGAGACTGAAGCAACAATCATGAACCCTGTATGGATCTAAGCTAGGTCTTCTGCATAGACATTATGGTTGTGTAGCTTGGTGTTCTTGTGGAATTCCTAACAGTGGGAGTGGGGGTGTCTCTGACTCTTTTGCCTTCTCTTAGGACTCTTTTCCCCCTACTGGGTCACCTCATCCAACCTTGATGGAGGGGGTTATGCCTGGTCTTATCGTAGCTTGTTATGCCATCTTCTGTTGGTATCCCTGAGAGGTCTGCTCTTTCTTGAAGAGAAACGGAGGAGGAGTGAATCTAGGAGAGAGGAAACATGGGTGGGGCGACAACTGGGAGGAGTGGAGGAGAGGAAAGTTCAATTAGGATAGGATATATGAAAGAAGAATAAGGGCTGGAGAGATGGCTCAATGGTTAAGAGCCCCGACTGCTCTTCTAGAGGTCCTGAGTTCAAATCCCAGCAACCACATGGTGGCTCACAACCATCTATAAAGAGATCTGATGCCCTCTTCTGGTGTATCTGAAGACAGCTACAGTGTACTCATATGTAATAAATGAATAAATCTTTAAAAAAAATAAAGAAAAGAAGAATAAATTAAAAGAAGAAAACCTATGTCAGAAAAATCATCAATAGACATGATCAAGCATAATAATTTCAGCAATGGAGGTTTGAAAGGGGATAGTAACATAAAGCAGACAGTAATATGCTCTGTCTGTTGGTCTGCTTTAAGTGTGAGTGAGCTGTGGGTTGGTTTTGTCTGGGTTTTGTTTTGTTCTGTTTTAACAGGATTTATGTAATCCTGATTGTCCTGGAACCCACTAGGTAGATCAGGATGACCTTGACCTCACAGAGCTCCACAAAGATGCTCTTGCCTTTGCTTCCCACGTGCTGGGATCTAAGGCACATGCTCTTATTCCAAACTTCTCCCTCGGTGGGATGACACGATTTCCCTCTCCCCTGGGATCACTTTTGTCAGTATCGACAAGAATGAGAGGGATCTGTTAGTCTCAGCAGTTCAGAGAGTAAGTATGGCCTTCCAGATGAGGACTTTTGAGAACACAGATAACTCTCTCTCAGGATTTCTCAGCCAGAGCTCTCCCATTCCCAGTAAGTGTTGCCCAAGTATTGAGAGACCAGGCCTTCTGTGGGCAGAGTGTTATGTGATGTGGGTGGGCTCTGCCTACACAGAAGACCCACCCTCCTGAATTCCTTTGTGTGGCAACAGCATGCTGGGTCATTTTCTCCAGCTGGCAATCTCAGGTTTCCTGGCCATGCCGCAGGTATTCACCCTCTTGTCCTGAGTCTGTACCAGTCTCTGCTGTACTTTTCACCAACCCAATTCTATCTGAAATTCCTGGGGCCACTCCTGTATGAAGCTCATTGGTCAAGACATTGACGCTCATCTGCATAACACCTCTGCAGCAGCAGCAGGGTCTCCAGGAGTCCCTTTGAAGCAGAAGTTCACTAATGCTGCTCCTTGAAGGCAATTCACTGACAGCAACATTTGGGGCTGATTCTCAGTGATGGCAGATATGCAGGCAAAACACCAAAGCACATAAAATAAAATAAATAAAATAAATGTAAGAACAGGGTCTAGGACATAGCTCAGTAGTAGAGTGTTTGTCTAGCCTATGTGAGAGCCTGGAATCAACCCTCAACACCACAAAGAGAGCTGGTGGCTGACACGGTCAACACAAGCAGTGGTTAAATAAATTACAGCACATCCGTCTACTGAGGACCTGTTTAAATATTGAAAAGAATAAACTAAGCACTAAAAACCTAAATAGAGCTGATGCCATTGCCGGGCAGAGGACATGTTTGCTACAGAATCCTGAGGACCTGAGTTGGGATCCCCGGCACCTTCTGAAAAGCCAGGTGTGATGGCGAGTGCTTGAAATTCCAGCTGGACAAGCAGTAGAGACAGGAGAATTCCTGGGACCTGTGGGGCAGCCAGTTTATCCCAATCAGTCAGCTCTGGGTATGATGAGACCCTGTGGAGAGTGATTGAGGGAGACACTCCACATAAGCCTCTCTTCCCCACGTGTACACGTATACATATGCACCCACATATACACGTGCATACACACAGAAACATGTACATACATACACAACAAAATAAACCAATGTTTTACAAATTATGTAAGCACAGAAGGTGTTCAAAACATAAATTTTAAAGTAAAACTTTACAGTATAAATTCTCTTTAAGAGTATTTACATGGGCAATTACACGCAAGCACACAAAAACTGTTTTTAGAAAAGGTGTCAAGATTTTGCAGTGGTCAGCAGTAACTGCAGAGACTCCTAACTGGTCAATGATGAATGATGGCTGCTGAATGTCCACTTGTAAATAGGACTCCCATATCACCCCTCAAAGGTTCAGGGAACATCTCAGAAAAGGGTAGGGGAGAATCTAACAGCCAGAGGAGAAGGCGTATGGCTGGAGAGGTGACACTGACTTCTGCACTCCTGAATTCAGAGCAACTGGAACCATGTGGGGCTGCATGCTGGTGGCTTTTCCTGGAGATCCTTGGCCCAGCTACGTGCGCAGGTTCAGGCAAAGGGGAGAGAACTTGGGCAGGGAGGCAAGGTTCCTCAGGCCAGGCTGAGCCAGCAGGAGACTGACTAGCAGGCAAGGGACGCAGGGGAGCTTCTGGTGGTGATTTCAGGAGAGCAGATCTCTTCCCCAGGTGACAGTGTTACAGCTCTTATGACAGGAGCTCTCAGATGATGGAGTAATTCCTGCACATCTTTAATCCTTCTGAACAAGATTCTTAAATACAGTTTTTGGACGGGTCAGTGTCTGGCAGCAGGTACTTCCTATTGGTTTGGCCTGAGAGCTTGGGAAGACCTCATCTACATATTTGGGGGTGTGGTCTTGCTTCTTCATGACTGATCTGTCTTGAGCCTATCTGGGTCAAGACACTGGGTCTTCACCTATGGAGGAGGGGCTTGGGGCGTTGTCCTATGTGACTCTTCTGTCTCAAACCTCTCTACAGGGGCTTGTGGGAGGGAGGCTGTAGCTACCTGAGAAGACCTGATCTCCTGGGAGACTGGGAATGCTCCTGCTGTCCCTTTTAGGGTCCCAGGGGATTTGACCTATCGCGACCAGGAATCAGGGTATCTTTCACAGCCTACCACCCTACAGAATCATCTATAGAAGACTGGGCCTATAGACATGGACAGAGGGGAGAGGCTCCTGGGTCCTTACCCCTCTGTCTTAGAGTTTTAATGCTATAAACAAATGCCATGACCAAGGCAAGTCTTATAAAGGACAACATTTAACTGGGGCTGGCTTACAGGTTCAGAGGTTCAGTCCATTATCATCAAGGCAGGAACATGGCAGTATCCAGCCAGGCATGGTGCAGGAGGAGCTGAGAGTTCCACATCTTCATCTGAAGGCTGCTAACAAAAACTGACTTCCAGGCAGCTAGGATGAGGGTCTTAAAGCCCTTACCCACAGTGCCACACATACTCCAACAGGGCCACACCTTCAAATCCTGCCACTCCCTGAGCTGAGCATATGCAAACCATCACACCCTCCCTGAGTATTTATGCTGCTAGTGGTCAGTGGGAGAGAGAGGGACATATTCTCCATGTTATTCCAGTGGTGTAGCCACTAGTAAGGTGCCCAAGCTCCTACAGACAAACCTGTAAGCATCCCTAAAGAAACTCACTGGGTCATTTAAAAAAAAAAAAAAAGACACACAAGTAGAAGTGGTATCAGCAGAGGTGGGAGAGGGGGGGAAGTAACAGAGATGCTCAGACACATTATGCACAAGTATAGAATTATCATAATGAAATGCATTACTGTATTAACTAATATGAAAGGTATGAAGCCAAATTACTGCTATCAGTTGACTTTGTAACTAAATCATAAACCCATTCGTGGATGGAGCCACTGTAGAGAGCACAGCCTCATGGGTCCACCAGCTGGGGACAAAGCCTTCAACACGTGAGCCTTTCACAGGGCACACTTCACGTCCAAACCCTAACATCACAGTTGCTTGGGGCAGAAAGAGCAGACAATGCAAGGCCACTGAGAGACAAAACAGAACCACACATAACTGATCAGTATGGCCACAGTGTGCACATGAGTCTAGGTGTCTCCTTTTTAAATTCAAGTACATATGATAGGCACAGTCCAATGCCACACAGCAGCCTGTCGCCTTAGGGACGAATGGGTAAAGGTGCACTTTACTTCTCTGTGTTTAGGTCTCATCTGTGAAATGTAGATAACCGTACCAGCCTTAGAGACTCTGTGACACACATCTCTGAGATATAGAGCACTTAGCAAATGCCAAACCAAGGGTCCAATGATCCTAGAGAGTAGACAGTGGGGCTGCACTTGGTTTGGGGTTTCTGACTCTCTGAAAGGCTTTATAATACAAAGGCTACAAGAAGAGGCTATGTGGAATCATGGAACGAAGAGCAAGGGCCTCACAGTTCATTCTTTCCCTACTCTCGTCCTATGCTTGTCCCCTCCCTGTCATCTTTTACTCTCCATTTCTACCTTACCCAGTGGCTTCTCCACTCCACATCCCAGAGGGTACCTATCTCAGGTACGGGACAGTGCCATGCCCTAACACGTACCATCCACTTCCTACTGTGGTAGCCTGGATGAGGCCAGCCAGCTAGGGGCACACATGGGGGCAGGAGTGGGCTGCACCCTTAGTAGTAGTGGTGCGCACTTACATGGAGCCTTCCCCGTTCCAGGCCCTCTTCTGCGCACTTCGATTGTTTCAGTTGGTGGTGAGACCAACGGAAACTAATCGCAGAGTCTTTGATTACTCAGGTCACTTCACAGTCACAGTAACTCGATGATGTACGAGTGCCCTCATTTGCCTACAAGGAAGCTGAGGCAAACCTGAATGATTTGTCTGGAAGCCAGTGACAGAGAAAAACTTATATAAAGGTAATGGCTCATCCCATAGCCACGATCCTGGCCACTACAACATATTGTGCATGACCTGTGACACAGAAGGTCATTAATAAGCATAGCCCCCATCAAAGGTTTACTTAAGGAGTAAAGTCTGAAAACTGCCATTCTGGTCCTTTCCATCTGACTAAGCATCTGCTATTTCTACAGCCTCGGAACACCCTGGCTTGGGTAAAGGCTCTAACTCTGGCGTAAATGGCCCCAGGCAGCCAAGTGTGGTGGTGCACACCTGTAATGGCAGCACTCAGGAGGCAGAGGCAGGCAGGTCAAGGCTAGCCTGGTCTACAGATTAAGTTCCAGGGCTGCAAAAAAGAAACCCTGTCTCTAAAAACAAAACTAGCCCAGTAGTGATGGCACACTAAGGGGCAGAAGCAGGCTAATCAGTGTGACTTCAAGGCCAGCCTGGTCTACATAGTGAGTTCCAAGATAGATACACACACACACACACACACACACACACACACACACACACACACACCAGTCAAATAATGTAATAAACAAACAAAAAAGACCTCAGATGATCTTCACGTCTTTCTGGAGTCCCCTTCATCAAGTCTAAGAAACAAGACCTTCAGTTGTCCCACAGTTGCTAGAGACTTGAGAGAGGATGCCCTCTAGTGGTCACAACAGTGACAGACACATAGCCAGATGTGACATCCATCTTGCATACAAGTACAAGAAAAAAACCAAAAAGCAAACAAAAGTCACTCAGTAAGAGGTTTTCTTTACAACACTTCTGAGAATGTGATATTGTTCTTAGATTTAATGAGACAAGACATGAGCTCGCAACCATTTTACTTCTGGCTCAAATGCAAATAAAACAAGCTCACTCCCATTTTATAAATATTTGCTGTCCTCATCTTGTGTCTTTCAAAAGAAAACTAGGAAAGGGAGAAGGAAAAGGGAATGAGAGAGGAAGGGAGGGAAAGAGGAGGGAATGGACGGAGGGACAGACGAATGGAGGGATAGACGGAAGGAAAGAGGGACGGACAGACAGTAAGAGGGAAGGACTACAAACCTATACCAATCCCAGGCTTCGAGAAGCAACAATTAGCCGGACATGGTAGAAGAAGCTCTTTTTTTTTTTTATCTTTATTAACTTGGGTATTTCTTATTTACATTTCTTTTGTTTTGTTTTGTTTGTTTGTTTGTTTGTTTTTGTTTGTTTGTTTGTTTGTTTTTTTGAGCTGGGGACTGAACCCAGGGCCTTGAGCTTGCTAGGCAAGCTCTCTACCACTGAGCTAAATCCCCAACTCTTATTTACATTTCAATTGTTATTCCCTTTCCCGGTTTCTGGGCCAACATCCCCCTAACCCCTCCTCTTCCCCTTCTATATGGGTGTTCCCCTCCCCATCCTCCCCCCATTACCCCCTCCCCCCAACAATCACGTTCACTGGGGGTTCAGTCTTGGCAGGACCAAGGGCTTCCCCTTCCACTGGTGCTCTTACTAGGCTATTCATTGCTAACTATGCGATTGGAGCCCATGGTAAGTCCATGTATAGTCTTTGGGTAGTGGCTTAGTCCCTGGAAGCTCTGGTTGCTTGGCATTGTTGTTCATATGGGGTCTCGAGCCCCTTCAAGCTCTTCCAGTCCTTTCTCTGATTCCTTCAACAGGGGTCCCGTTCTCAGTTCAGTGGATTGCTGCTGGCATTCGCCTATGTATTTGCTGTATTCTGGCTGTGTCTCTCAGGAGCGATCTACATCCGGCTCCTGTCGGTCTGAACTTCTTTGCTTCATCCATCTTGTCTAATTGGGTGGCTGTATATGTTTGTGCCACATGTGGGACAGTCTCTGAATGGGTGTTCCTTCTGTCTCTGTTTTAATCTTTGCCTCTCTATTCCCTGCTAAGGGTATTCTTGTTCCCATTTTAAAGAAGGAATGAAGCATTCACATTTTGGTCATCCTTCTTGAGTTTCATGTGCTCTGTGCATCTAGGGTAATTTGAGCATTTGGGCTAATATCCACTTATCAATGAGTGCATACCATGTATGTCTTTCTGTGATTGGGTTAGCTCACTCAGGATGATATTTTCCAGTTCCATCCATTTGCCTATGAATTTCATAAAGTCATTGTTTTTGATAGCTGAGTAATATTCCATTGTGTAGATGAACCACAATTTCTGTACCCATTCCTCTGTTGAAGGGCATCTGGGTTCTTTCCAGCTTCTGGCTATTATAAATAAGGCTGCTATGAAAATAGTGGAGCACGTGTCTTTTTTTATATGTTGGGGCATCTTTTGGGTATATGCCCAAGGGAGGTATAGCTGGATCCTCAGGCAGTTCAATGTCCAATTTTCTGAGGAACCTCCAGACTGATTTCCAGAATGGTTGTACCAGTCTGCAATCCCACCAACAATGGAGGAATGTTCCTCTTTCTCCACATCCTCGCCAGCATCTGCTGTCACCTGAGTTTTTGATCTTAGCCATTCTCACTGGTGTGAGGTGAAATCTCAGGGTTGTTTTGATTTGCATTTCCCTTATGACTAAAGATGATGAACATTTCTTTAGGTGTTTCTCAGCCATTCGGCATTCCTCAGCTGTGAATTCTTTGTTTAGCTCTGAACCCCATTTTTAATAGGGTTATTTGTCTCCCTGCGGTCTAACTTCGTGAGTTCTTTGTATATTTTGGATATAAACCCTCTATCTGTTATAGGATTGATAAAGATCTTTTCCCAATCTGTTGGTTGCCGTTTTGTCCTAACCACAGTGTTCTTTTCCTTACAGAAGCTTTGCAGTTTTATGAGATCCCATTTGTCAATTCTTGATCTTAGAGCATAAGCCATTGGTGTTTTTTTGTTTGTTTGTTTGTTTGTTTGTTTGTTTGTTTGTTTTTCTTTTTTTCCGGAGCTGGGGACCGAACCCAGGCCCTTGTGCTCGCTAGGCAAGTACTCTACCGCTGAGCTAAATCCCCAACCCCAAGCCATTGGTGTTTTGTTCAGGAAATTTTTTTCCAGTGCCCATGTGTTCGAGATGCTTCCCCACTTTTTCTTCTATTAGTTTGAGTGTATCTGGTTTGATGTGGAGGTCCTTGATCCACTTGGACTTAAGCTTTGTACAGGGTGATAAGAATGGATCAATCTGCATTCTAGAAGAAACTCTTAATCCCAGGTTTTAATCCTCAAACTCTTATGAGGTCAGCTTGGCCTACACAGTGAGTTTCAGAACAGCCAAGACTCTTTATAGAGACCCTGTCTCAAAAACTAACAAACAAAAACAACAAATAAACTTCACCCTGTTTCTCTCCAACCTTGTCATCTCTGGGCCGGGAACAGGGCTCACTGAGGAAGAGCACTGGCTGCACAGCGCCAATGACCAACAAGCACAGAGAAAAGCAAAGCCCTCCCCTACAACCGCAGCATGAGGAGAAAGGAGACAGGATAGCCCGGACTGTTCATGTTCATGCTCCATGTTCACTGGCAGACTCTGTCTCAAGATAACCCTGAGTGTGGCAGAGCAGGGCACCCCAAACCTCCCTTTGGCCTCTACGCTCTCATACACAAGCATGCACATATGAAGCGGCCCCCAGACCTTAGCACAGCTGACGCCATGATGGAGGCAGCATTCAAGCCTTGGAACCCAGCACACGGGCAGCAGCAACCGAAAACAGAGACCTAATCCTTCGAAGTCCATCGTTCTGGGGACGTCTCGAGATTTCTGGCTTCTCTAGTTCCACTTCTGGGTAGCTGTTCTTAGTAACTGAAGTACGTCAACCCAGAATGTGGTTCTGTCCTGAACACCCAGGGTAGTTGCCAACTGGCTAACAAAAGACTTTCTATTGGCTTAAACCCATATCTTAAGTGAGTAGTCTTCTCTGATGAATACTTCCAACAACACCTAGAGGCATACATCATATGTCAAAAAGAATATTATTTTATTTTAAAGGGCTGGAAAGATGCCTCGGCAGTTAAGAGTGCTTACTGTTTTTACAGAACCTGAGATGAGTTCCTAGCACCCATGCCAGGGAATTCACAGGCACCTGTAACTCCAAAACTCCAAGAGACCTGAAGCTTTTCTCTCTCTCCTCTCTCTCTCTCTCTCTCTCTCTCTCTCTCTCTCTCTCTCTCTCTCTCTCTGGGGGGGGGGATGTCACACACACACACACACACACACACACACACCACTATAAATATAACTATAAATAGTTATAAGTAATATATATTATAAAAATTTCAGGTAGGTAAGTAATCTGTTTACCCAGAAGTCTTGGATCAAACACTACTTGCTTCAGATTCCTTTAATATGCACACGTGTTTGTGTGCCATGTAGGTGCTGACTGAGTTCAGAAGACATCAGATTCCCCAGAGCTGGAATTAGAAGTCTGAACTGCCAGACATGGAAACTTCAACCAGGTCCTCTTGAAGAACAACAAACGCCCTTAACCTCTGAGCCATCTCTCCAGCCTATCTTTAATTTATTGAAGAGCTGGGGCTGGGGATTTAGCTCAGTGGTAGAGCGCTTACCTAGGAAGCACAAGGCCCTGGGTTCGGTCCCCAGCTCTGAAAAAAAGAACCAAAAAAAAAAAAAATTTATTGAAGAGCTACATATTGTTTTCAGTAATGGCTGGGACATTTGCTTTCTCACCAATATGAAAGAAAGCTGTCCCTTTTCTGTACTCTTCATCAATACTCACTGTATTTACTGTGTGTGTCTGCATGTGTGTGTAGACATGTGGATGCCACAGCACAAGTCTGGAGCTCGGAGAACAATCTGCAGGACTAGGTTCTCTCCTTCCAGCCTGTGGGTTGCAGGGATCGAACCCAAGTAGTCAGGTTGGTGGCAAGCACCTTTACCCACTGAGCCATTCTGCCAGCCCAGCACTTGCTCTTTTTGCTTTGTTTTTGTTGTTGTTCTTCATTGTGTGTGTCCACCGCACATATGTGGTCAGAAAACGACTTACGGGGAATAATTCTCTCCTGCGTTGCAGGTCCTAAGGATCAAACTTGGTTTATCAGGCTTAATGACAAGCATTTACCTGTTGAGTCATCTCACTAACATTTTTGACTTTCTGATAATAATCATGATTTATAAAAATATTGTTCTTTTTCACAATGCCTTAAGTGTGGAAGACCCTTGATAAGGAGGAGGTACATTAAACACAAAGGTTAAATGTGAGACAATTCCAATGTTTTATATTCCAGTTCTTAAAAGTTTAAGCCACTCAACTAGGATGGCAGCGGATGGCAACAGATGCAGCGGATGGCAGCGGGCCTCTGTGCATGTGAAGTGGGGCTGAAGTTTGAGAACAGCTTTCTGAGGGAGGCTGCTAGGAGGACAAGCTAACGACACGGGGGATCCAACACACACAAAACAAGCATATTATCAAATCTTGAGAGGACTTCACTCCAGACAGCAGCTCGGCTCTAGGCTAACTCCCAATCTCTGGGAAAACTGAAGCTCACCGTATGAAGCAAGTGACTCATATGTGGACTGATGGGACGTGGTGTGTAAGTCTCATATGTGGTCTGATGGGACATGGTGTGTGAGTCTCATATATGGTCTGACGGGGTATGGTGTGAAATTCTCATGAAGTAAGATTCCATACCATGTCACTTGGAATCATCTCAAAACCACATACCACAGGGCCTTGGACCATTCTCAAGGCAGATTAGTGTTTTGGGGGTTTGGGTTTTTTTTGTGTTTTTTTTTTTTTGTTGTTGTTGTTTTTGAGTGGTAAGAATTTCTTACACTTTTCGGATGCTATACCCCTTATTAGTAATCTGCAATTTTTTCCTTGTGTTGTCTGTAACACTATAGTGTTTAGCACTGTAAGTTTTTCTTGTTTTGGTGGTTGGTTTGGGGAGTTGGGGAGTTCTCATATAGACAGGGATGGTATTAGCTCTCTCGGTAGCCGACAGATGCTGAACTTGTGCTCCTCCCGCTTTCACCTGCGACTGCTAGGATCACAAGCATGTGCTGTCATGCCCAACGGTATGTGGTGCTGGGAACCAAACCCCAGCCCTGCGCATGCTCAGAGACACCTATTCACTGAGCTCTAACACGTGTGATGCGGCACCAAAAGTACCCCTGATGCAATGACCACGGCCCTTTCTGTATTCCCCTGCTTATGACCCTGGATACTAAGTCTCATCCTGCAGGGTTCTGCACGATAAACACCTGCCACAGTCGGTCTCTTAAAAGAGTAACAAGTGCACGTGTCCTTTATGGCTTTCTGGCCCTCTTGTGCTGGGCCAGGTAAGCTAAAAGGACAAATGAGGCTAGCAATGAGTATGTCTAACAATCTAAAGCACTTCCCTAGCATGCACAAAGCCCTGGGTTTAATTCCTACCACTGGGAGGGGAGATCGAACATAAACTAAAGATGAAAAACCAGCGTCTTTTTTAATATCTTTAATTACCATTATTGCACCAATACAGCATACGCTTATATACATATATCTTCAACTTCATTTTCAATTTTCAGCAATTCAAATACATAATATATTATCATCTTAAGAATACAAAGAACACAAAATGGAGGAAGATTGAGAAAATAGGTTTCCCAACAGTCACTAGTGATTCTATACTTTCTTCTTAGTGTTTTTATTGGAACTTAAACGTCCTGCCATGGCTCTGCAACAAGAGAGCTGCCTGGGAATGGGAAGAGGCGATGGGAAAAATGGACCCGAAGTTAGAAAAAGCTACGAAGAACATTGAGAAACAATATATCTGAAAGGACTCTCTGCAGCCAGTGTGCTACCCAAACAGGTACCTGCAGGAGTGTGAGTCCTCCCACTCCTCCCTCAAACTGCCCGACCAACAGGAGACAGTACCCACCGACCTCAGAGGACGCTCTTCACAGCACTGTAAAAGGAATGGCGGCCAGAGACTGGAGAGTGATGGGGCGGTAACTTCCTTTAAGATATCCTAGCTGGTATCAACGTCTAGTGCAAAGCCTAACTGTCATAGGTAAAGAAAGCTGTGACTTCACCTCCTTCACACTGACACAATCAACAGCAGCTTTCCACAGAAGTGCTAGATGGACTGAAATGAAATGTTTATGAAAAGGAGTCAAACCAGGCAGCAAGGCATTGTGGGTACTGAATGGGAACTTAGTGCTTCCAGCTCTCTGCTCTACACATCAAGTTAAAACTCTTCAGGTCAAACACAGGGTGAGTATAGATCAATTCTA